>NC_042624.1:83501444-83807988 GCF_901001135.1 Rhinatrema bivittatum
TTCTTCTGGCTTTAGCTATCGCCATCCTCAGATTGCCAGATACTATTACCCCCAAGGCCTCTCAATTGGTCCATGCACATCAGTATTTCACTCACCATCTTTCGGAATACCACACCCCAGATGCATGACTCTGCACTTCTTGGCATTGAATCCCAGCTGCCAAATCTTTCACTACTCTTCAAGCTTTCTTAAATCATTTTTCATTCTCTCTGCTACTTCAGACATGTCCACTTTGTTGCAGATCTTGGTATCATCTACAAATAGATAAACTTCTATCCCTTCCGCAATGTCACTCACAAAGATATTGAACAGTACCGGTCCCAAAACCTGAGGCACTCCACTTAACATCATTCTTTCTTTAGAATAGGTTCCATTTACCATTACACACTGTTTCCTAGCAGTCAACCAGTTTGTAATCCATGCCACCACCTTGGCTCTCACTCCTAAGCTTCTAATTTTATTCACAAGCCTCTTATGCAGAACCATATCAAAAGCTTTGCTGAAATCCAAATAGATCACATCAAGCAATCTTTCTTGATACAATTCTCTAGTCACCCAATCAAAAAAATCAATAAGATTGGTCTGACAGGACCTTCCCCTGGTAAATCCATTCTGCCTCAGATCCAGCAAGCCACCTGATTGTAGACGTTCACTATCCTTTCCTTCAGCAGAGTCTCCATTAATTTTCCCACAATAGGACACAAACAGGATGAGAAATGAGATAAACCTGAAACAATTTTCAGAAAAGTGTGCTTATGAGGAGCTAGGTAAACTAAAAGTAGATAGAGCGATGCAGAGAAATGTATATATCCAAGGTTATTAAGGGAACTTAGAGAGGTTCTGGCAGCTCTGCAGGATGACCTTTCTACTGCTCCTTAGAGCAAGAGCAGTTCTTGGAGGACTGGAGACAGTCTTTATAAAAGTGGAAGTAAGGAGGAGACTGGGAACTATAAGTCTGATCTCAGTGGTGAGTAAATTAATGGAATCACTACTAAAACAGAGGATAGTGCAGTTCCTGAAATCCAATGAATTAAAAGAAACAAGGCACCATGGTTTGTCTGATGAATTTGATCAATTTCTTTGACTAGGTGACCAGAGAGTTTGATCAGAGGAGTGTGTTAGATGCAACAAACTTGGATTTCAGTAAGGCTTTTGACAAGGTTCCACATAGGTGACTTATAAATAAATTAATTGCTCTACAGTATCTGACTAGTTTAGAAACTGGTTGAGTGGGAGGCAACAAAAGGTAGTGGTAAAAGGAGTTCACTCTGAGGAGAGAGTGGTGTGCTAGAGGGATCGGATCTTGGACAAATTATTTTCAACATTATTTTTAAGTGGCATTGCAGAAGTACTGTCGGGAAAGGTTTGTCTTTTTGCAGAAGATACCAAATTCTACAACAAGGTAGACATCTAGAAAGGTGTGAAAAACATGAGGAAGGATTTAGCAAAATTTTAGGGATGGTCTAAAGTCTGGCAACTAAGATTTAATGCTAAAAAAAAAAAAAAAAAGACAGGGTCATGCATTTGGGCTGCAGAATTCCAAGGGGTAGTACAGTAAAGGGGATGACATTCTTGTAATACCCTCTTGCCCAATTACCTTTTGGGGGTGTTCCTAGAAGCACTCCCCCCCCCCCCCCTTCGGCAGGCTGCATTGGTCCTTGTGTTCTTGGCACCTGGTACCTCCAGCTGAGGAAGAAAGTGGTGGGATTTCTATCCCTTCACCCCAGGAAAACCTGAAAAGCAGATGGGACTGTAAACAGGGCTGATAGTATTTACAAACATGTACAAGTTTTATTTGATGACGTGATTATATACATTTCTACAAGATATCAAAGAGCACACTTATCTACTTGTGGTTATTAGTCTCAGACTGCACAACTAATACATTTCCACAAAATACCAACTTGCACATTTAGTTACTTGTGGGTGTTGGTGCCCAAAAAATATCAAAAGCAAAATCCGTACCACAGAGGTAAATAAAGTTTCATCATATATCCTACTCAAAACATTTTTTATTACATACATTTCTTAAATTTATATAAAATTGTACAAAACTTTAAAAAGTCATAAACCAAACATATACCACATCTCACAAAGACCCAATATATTATTAAGGCGCACAATATTCACTATAATCTTTTATCACATTCCAAGTCATTCATACCCACACATTCACACCCTTCATTCATAAAATTACACATATAAAATATTGCAAGCAAACAACCTCCCTTTGCACAAAATTTACCCAACTAACCTTTAAAATCCCACCATTTCTAACAGTTTCCCAACAAGGTCCCTTGTTTCACCCATAAGGGCTTCTTCAGGGGGATACTATCACAAGAGTAAAATCACAATTTGTGACTGTTCCTCTTTCCTCCATCACTCAAAATTCAATAATTCTCGTCCTTAGGCATCAAGCAATAACGGCTTATTTTACCCATTTGGGCTATTAATCCTCAGACATCGTACAACAATCCTGTATGGCATCCATCTGGGTTATTTCAGAAAAACCCTGCTTTCAGTGTATCTTCTCCAACAACTAATGCCTCAGGATTATTGTATTGAATCCTCCGATCAGTGTAAACTCATGCTGCAGCCTCTACAAGTGCCGGACTTCAATATCTACATAGAAACATAGAAATGACGGCAGAAGAAGACCAATAGGCCCATCCAGTCTGCCCAGCAAGCTTTCACACTTATTTTCTCATATTTATCTGTTACTCCGACCGCTGAGTTCAGGCCCTTATTGGTAACTTTTTATTCTAATTTCCTTCCACCCCCGTCATTGATGCAGAGAGCAGTGTTGGAGCTGTATCAAAGTGAAGTATAAGGCTTAATGTTTGAGGGTAGTATCCATCGTATCAAGCAAGTTACCCCGATGTTGGTATACTCATACTGCTCAGATCAATGCCTTGTTAGATGTTGGCTGGATATAAATCTTATTTCTTCATTCCCCCCTCCTGCCGTTGAAGCAGTGAGCTGCAATGGATATGCCTTCAAAGTGAAGTATCAGGCTTAATTTGTTAGGGGTAGTAACTGACACAATAAGCAAGCTACTCCCACACTTATTTGTTTATCCAGACTGTGCCATTCAGTCCTTCTTGGTTGTTGTCTGAATATAAATCCTCGTTTCTTCATTCCCCCCTGCCATTGACGCAGTGAGCTGTGCTGGATATGCTTTCCAAGTGAAGTAATAGGCTTAATTGGTTTGGGGTAGTAACCGCTGCAACAAGCAAGCTACTCCTTTGCTTATTTGCTTACCCCGACTGCACAATTCAGTCCTTGTTGGTTGTTGTCTGAATGTAAATCCTCTTATCTTCATTCCCCCTGCCCTTGAAGCAGAGATAATGTTGAAGCAGAGATTTACGCTGGATATGCATTGAAAGTGAAGTATCAGGCTTAATTGGTTTGGGGTAGTAACTGCCACAACAAGCAAGCTACTCCCACGCTTATTTGTTTACCCAGACTGTGCTACCTTGTTGGTTGTTGCCTGAATAAAATCCTCTTTTCCACATTTCCTCTTGCCGTTAAAGCATAGAGCAATGTTGGAGTCACATTAACCAAGGGGTAGATTTTATAAAACAGCGCGAGCGCGTACTTTTGTTGGCGCCTGGTGCGCCAACAAAAGTACGCTGGATTTTAGTAGATATGCGCGTAGCCGCACGTATCTGCTAAAATCCTGGATCGGCGTGCGCAAGGCTGCCGATTTTGTGCAGCTGGCGCGCGCTGAGCCGCGCAGCCTGCCTCCGTTCCCTCCAAGGCCGCTCCGAGGGAGAAGTAAATCCCAGCGCGCCAGCGGGCCGCTAGCGCGCCGAGACGCAACCTGGGGGCGGTTCCGGAGGGCGCGGCCACGCCCCCGGACCGCCCCGGGCCGAAACCACGCCCCCGGGCCTGCCCCCGAAACGCCACGTCCCGCCCCCAAAACGCCGCGCCGATCGGCCCCGCCACCGACACATCCCCGACACGCCCCCCTCGAAAAACCCCGGGACTTACGCGAGTCCCGGGGCTCTGCGCGCGCCGGCAGGCCTGTGGAAAATAGGCGCGCAAGGCCCTGCTCGCATAAATCCGGGCGGATTTATGCGAGCAGGGCTTTTAAAATCCGCCCCCAAGTGAACATTTATTGAATAAGGGTATTAATCACCAGGTAGTAGCCATCATTCCCGCAAGCCAACCCTATACCTCTTCTCTTCATTCCCATCCTCCAGGCTTTATGGATCCACAGTGTTTATCCCACGCCCCTTTGAAATCCTTCACGGTTTTGGTCTTCACCACTTCCTCTGGAAGGGCGTTCCAAGCATCCACCACCCTCTCCATGAAGAAATACTTCCTGACATTGGTTCTGAGTCTTCCTCCCTGGAGTTTTAAATCGTGACCCCTGTTTCTGTAGTGCACCTTATAACTCCAGTGTGACCATCAAATTCAATTTTATGTAATAAAAAATGTTTTGAGTAGGATATATGATGAAACTTCATTTACCTCTGTGGTAGGGTTTTTGCTTTTGATGTATATACATAGGGTTAGATGCTGGGCATAATGGACCCTCTGTCTGACCCAGTATGACAACTTCTTATATTCTTATGTTCTTATGAATGAGTGCATAGGAGGCAGGCCTCTTTCAATGGAAAGGAGGCTCTAGAGTGAGGGTGAAAAGGGGTAGACCCAGGAGTAATCTAAGGAAATATTTCTTTACAGATAGGGTAATGGATGCATAGAACAGCTTCCCAGCAATATTCCCTCAATTATTTGAAAGACTGACTAAACAAAAATGTTCTTTTATGCAATTTTTTATAAGCTAAATTCAAATGTGTGTACTATAAGCCAGTTTAATGCAAATAATGTTGGGTTTTCTTATGTGCACTATGAGGTCAATTTTAAAAGCGTTGCTCATGCAAAAATGCCCACAAACGCATATGTGTAGATCACACATGAGCAACGTGGATTTTAAAAAGCCACGCATTTCATGCATATGTACCCATGCGTGTGTGAGGAATAAGGGGGGCTGGGCATGGGCGTTCTGAGGTGAGGCCATCACTTACGTGCATAATTCTGTATTTTAAAACCAAAAATGCAGCACGCAAGTTCAAGATATCTGCATAACTTCACTTCTGCTCCTGATGAGGAGCGGGTCTGTAGATCTCGTGTTTTAGGGCCTATAGGGCAGGGTGAGAGGTCTGGGTCAGGAATAAGAACTAGAGGGGTCTGAAAGACCTTGATATTTATTTATTGATTTATTTATTTTATTTTATTTTAAGCCTTTTATATACCAAGATACATTGGGAACATCATCTCAGTTTATAGATAACTCAACATAGCAAAAAGCTTCACAGGGAACGGTTGTCAACAGAATTAACAAGGGACAGGACGGGGGGGGGGGGGGTGGACTGGGTGAGAAGGGCAACATGTGCAAATATATACAAGAGATTTACAAATATATACAAGAAATTAACAGTCGTTGGAGGGCCCAAGGTCCTGGACAGCGGCGGCGGTTGACTCTCCTCGCAGCGGGAGGGAGGGCTCCGGGAAGGCGGAGGGCTCCTGAAGAGGCAGCGCAGTCGGGTCCGGTCGGGTTGATGGGCCGCGGTCGCAGTGGCGGAGGTGGGCCGCGGTCGTGGCAGTGGCAGCACAGGTGAGGCACAGGCCGCGGTCAGGCACCCAGCTCCTGACCCCGGCGGGTCTGCGCCAATTGCGCGGAGCTGTAGGGAAGGTGGACTAACTGGAAAACTGGGAAAGTGTCTCGTGAGCATGTTTTAAAATTCACTTACATATGCTCATAAAAACTGACAAAGTCCTATGGAGCACAGCTAGTCCTATGGCACTAGCTGTGCTCGAGTAACCTCTTAAAATTAGGAGAATACTTATGTGTGGTTGGGGTATTTTAAAATATATACATGGAAGTGTGCACATGATTCAAAATGCCAGCATATCTTCGCTCGTGCGCCAATAATCACGTGTATAGGCATATGAGCGCTCATTTTACAATTACTGTCTAAATAGCTTAGGCAATGGGAGATAAAATGACTTGACAAAAATCACAGCAGGTTTTAGAAACAGGAACTGAGCCCATGCCTCATGATGTGCAGTGCATTATTTTAACCACTAGGGCAATCATTATCTCTTCTTTGTAACACCAGCATTTTCCTATATGAAATAAAACTGAGCTTTCAGAATCCTGTAAGATTTATAGTAAAGAAAATATTTGTTTTAAATTGGATGAAATTCTGTTTCTGATATTGTTAACAAGTAGGAAAAGCATGCAAAGCATGGAATCAAGAATGCTTTCTAACATAGATTTGTAGAAGGTGTATGTGGGAGAAGTGTGTTTGAGGGGAATGGAGAGCTGGATGTTTGTGGAGGGTGCAGGAGGGATGTGTGAGGGAGTGTATGGGTTGGGTTGGAAGGAGTTGTGAATGGGGCGATTGTGTGCATCAGCAAGTGAATGAGGTGTGTGTGGTTGTCTGTAATGAGTATGTGTGTGTAAGAGAGTGTGGCTTGTGAATGTATGTGTGGATGTGTATGGATTGAGTGTGTAAGTGTTGCAGTGGGTTTGTGAGTGTAGTGGGTGTAAGGTGTGTGTGTAGGTGTGTATGAGGTGGGTTGTGGGTTTGTATGAGAGGTTGTAAGAGTGTGCATGGTAGATATGTAGTGAAGTCTATGTGTATGGGAGCAGCAAGGGGGACAAATGGATGGAGGAATGCAGAAGGTGTGTGGATGGCAGGTGAGTGGGATGCATGAGGATTTGGAATGTGTCTGTGGGTGTATATGTGAGAGTATGTGTGCCTGTGTTGGCATATGTGGTGGACATAGGGGTGTGTGTGGATGATGGGTATAGGAAGAATGTGTGTGTGTGTGTGTGTGTGTGGTTTGGTGTGGGGTATGTTGGGGATATGGATGTGTTTATGGATGGCAAATGAATGGGGGTGCATAGAGAGTTGGGGTATGTGTAGGAGCATATATTTATGGGAGTGTAGAAGGATATGGAGGTATGGGTATATTAGCGTGTGGGTTTGGGGGGGTTAGTGTAGGAATGTGCAGAGACAGAGGGGTTGAATTGGAGGTCTGTTTGGGGGAAGTGGGGTATGTGGTTGTTTGTGGAGGTTGTAGGTGGGTGGTATGGAGGATAGGTTTGAGGGGGAACGTGTATGTGCAAGGGTGAGTTAGTGTGTGTATATGTGTAGGAGATGTATGTGAGGTGTGTATTTGTTGGATGTGTTGTTTGGGGAGGCATGCATATAGGAGTGCATAGCATGTGGATTTATGTGTGTGTGTGTGTGTGTGTGTGTGTGTGTGTGTGTGTGTGGTGAGTTTAGGGGTACAAAGCATGTGGGGCTATGACAGTTTAGTGAATATAGGAATGTGTGTATGTTTGCCAGGAGGGTGTGTAAGAATGTGGGGGTTTGTAGGAAGGAGCAGAGACAGGCAGGTGGAAGTTATGGAGATGTGATTGGGGTATTGTGGGAGTGTGCGTGGGTGAAAGTGACTGGGCTGTATGTGTGAGCATGTTTGGAGGTGTATGTGTAGGGTTTAGAATGTGTAAAGTGGGTATGTGTAGTGTTGGGGCAAGATGTGTTTGTGTGGGGGGGGGGGGCATTGGAAGTATGGGGGGAGATGGCTTTGAAAGTGCCTTTGGGTGCCACCCAACGCCAACTGCTTCAGTTGTTTATCTTTGTCTCTGTCTGCCTGTGTTGTTATGGGCTAAACTGCTGGAAGGGTGAAGGGGTGCTTTTGGAACGGAGCAGTAGTCAACATTCTACAGCTTCTATTCCCCATACAAAATAATGTTGGGGGTTTTGTTGGAGGTTCAGTTCTCTGAAAATACTGACCAAATATTTCTTGTTTTTTAACTCATCTGAGATATTTACATTTTCTTCCTGTATGTCAAATTTAATGAATTTCCATCCTTTTTTTTTTTTTTTTGGAAACTTATTGTACTTATGGCCAGATGGATGAACAGGCAATCAGATAAATGGACATTGCTCCCTTTTATATAATTCTTTCCAAAATTCCATATGTTGGAAAACATAAACGTACCATTCCAGAAGCTGCACAGGCACTACTCTGTATGTGCACTTCAGAATTTTTCTAAATTATGTTATTTATTTTAGATTTCATTTCATTACACAATGGGCAATCCTAATGTTTCCATAGATATATACTAAAAACATATACATGTATATTCTGTATACAAGTAAAGTGAGCCCATGTCTCCATGGGAACTAGGGGTGGCTATTTTAAGTGAAAGCTTATTTCACCTAATCTAACCTGTTTTGTAAGTTCTCTTAGTTAACCTTCAAGAAAATCACACATTTTGACCGAGTTGCATAAACAATGGAGAAAACATTACAAAAACACTCTTAAACAACCTATGCAAAAATAAACAAAAGTCAGAGTGACAATAAGTTAACAAGTATGATCAACATACTATCAACTATTTGACTAACTTATTGAAGCAAATGCATCAAATAAAACATTAAGGGATGTATGCAAGAAGTATGAATTCTCTGAGATAATTTAGTCAAATAGTAGAGCACCTTTAATCTAGAATATTTGTAACCAAGACCATTCCATACCAGATAATGATTTTTCCCAGTTATGGAAGCTCTGTTCCCCTCCTTCCCTCGTGGTCCAACCCAACCCAACCCAACCCTCTCCCTCTTCCCCCACCTCTCATGGCCCCACCCAACTCTACTAAGGTCAATCTCACTTGCCCCCATCTCCTCTGCAGACCAAAACCTAGTCCAGTTCTTTCATGCACTCCTCCTGCCACTGGTGCATCATGGGTCACATTTCAAACGAGCAGTTTGAACCATAGGATTCATCTACAGAGAACTGTGAATTGCTGGCAGGAGGTGCAGCTAAGAGAAGAGCTCCGTCAGACCTCCATTTTCTGGATAATGGGAATTTCCAGACTACTAGATCTCTGGATAAAAGTTGCTCTACTGTATAAGATAGATAGATATTCTGATATGCTCCTAGCAATCAGTTGATGCAATTTGTCCCTTTACATCAGACCATGCTAGACTCTAAAAAGCACAGTATAAAGTTGACTTGGTTGAAACCAGGAGCAGAAAGCTATAGCCCAATTCTTGAGATCTGGTAATTTGTGCTACCCATACATATTACGATGAGTCGAAGGTGACCTCCCATCTCATTCTATGCCATTTTATTTCCTGAGATGAACATTACGTACTGGCACATTATCATATAAAGTTACAAACTATGCTGCGCTGGTTTTTCCTTTTTTCCAGTTTTCCATGTGCTGGGGTATGAGGCAAAGTTCATCTTGAAAAGGGCTATTGAGCTTTAGCAATGCTGCAAGGAAGAATATAAAGGAGATAGTGAGCTGTGGGAAACCGCACTTCTCCAGCCAATCAGGTTTCAGCTAAAGATGCGAGCAAAAAGAAGTTTTTATTTAATCTTTAATGTGTAGAGCTTTACAATATAAAAATAATTTGTTAAAGTATTAGATACAGTACATTGCATGACTCTTTTTTACTTATAGGTTATAATCCAAAAGGCTGCGTAATTCAAATATATATTGAAAATGAAGTGGAAACTAAGCTTCCTGGAACTTTTTTCTGCGTTTGTAATCAACCCAATTAATGACCATGAGACGTTTTGGGGGTGATTCATCTATTTCTCACACACAACAATTAAAGAGAAAATAGAAAGTGCAGCTGTTAAGTGAGAAATCAGCTTCATATCTTGTAAGGATGTAATTAAAGGTATAATCTGTTCCATCTGAATAGTTCACTGCTATTCCTTCTTAAAATAACAATTAATAATATTAAGTTGTTCATTTGCAATATGATTGCTTCATTTATCAGTTTATGAGGACTGACTGATGCAGCAAAAGCAATCACACACCAGGCAGGACAGCTTAGGTGGCGGTGCACCAAAATTTCATTCCCGTTATTATATGAAGTGTAATATGCTTTGTAAACCATCTTTTCTGCCTTTCAGCAGATATGAGTAGATGAGATGCTATATACTGTTCTTAAAATGTTTAGAAAGCCTTTTGCCTACCATTTAGAGCACAGTACATTTTTGCTCAAAGTTAACAGCTAGCCTGCTAATTTAGGGTCCTATTTACTAAGCATGTTTCCCAGAGACACACAATGGGAGAAAACCCTTACTTTTATTTAGCTGTGTAAGACCTAGATTCTTTTTGTTTTCATACCACATGAAGGCAGATTTCTCTATTTTGAAAAATGAGAAGCAAAGGCAACAATCTAAAATAAACTGAGTACAAATTAAAGAGTAGTTCAATTAAAACAATGCCCATTCTGAGCTCTCTAATCCAGTATCATGTCAACGAGAGACAAGTTACTGCTATTCATTTCCCCTTTGGTTCTTACCTCTAATATATCAAAGTCTAGGGTTATTTATATTGTTCTTGGGAAGACCATGGTATGATGATACTGGGAAAGATGCAAGTTATGTATGGTTAAGCAGTTGTTTTGATAGCTCATAAGAGCCCTGCCAATCCTACATGTGTGCACATGATGGACATTCATTTGTCTGATGTCCTTCCTGTCTTATTGCAAAAACTTATCATAGCACAATGAATTTTTTTACCATGTTTTTACTAGTTGCGGTTTTAAAGACACCACTGTTTACACACTGCTCTGACATGTCGGGTCTTGTAGTAACTGGTAAACTTGAGGCCCCCATTCTTCACAGAATCAACCTAGAGTTTAACACATTCCTTTCAGAAACCATGCACAGCCCTGCTACAGCTGTAAAATGCTTCCTCTGACAGGACAAATGACACTATTAACTTTATGTAGGTTGAGAGTTCAACTTTGGAAGATCAGCCCTGACTTGTCCTGTCTCTCAGCATATTCAGGTGGATATCGGTGTGTGCCTCATTGAGAAGTCATGTACCTTTTAAATTGACAGGGGGCTGAATGGAGCCTATTCCATATCACTACCAGGCAGATCTTGAACCCTGCCCAGTCAAAATGATGGCTGGCCATCGTTGATGCATTCAGGATATGCCCAAGCTAAAATGACTTCACCCATACTGCTTTACTTACTGTTTTCTGGAAACAAAAGAGCTATTTATCCAAACTAAAGCTTCTCAGGGCTTGAAATGTTCTCATAACAGGCATTTATCTGGTACCAAGATGATAAAAGCAGCTACTGGCTTATATCTGACACTTAATTTCCAATTGCCTCAGCTAATGGCATCTGGCCGGGAAGAATCATGCTAGTTCCCTCCAAGTTTAGACGTCAGAATTAGGGGGAAATGAGCATGGTACATATTGGTTAAACAGCATTGTTAAAGATGTACTTAAAAAAAAATTAGGTGCTGAAATATTATTCTCGGGGCGTGGAGGGGTAACAAAGTATCTACTAACACATTATCATTCCAGAAATTTGAAGAAATACTTTTTTGATTCATGTCAATCCTGATTATTTACAGTGTTATTAAACGTGGGCCATCTGGTTATCTGAAAAAAAAAAAAACTTGCTTTCAATTTGAGTGTCAAATATTTCATATAAAATCACTGGTTCAATGCATTTTATGTGTTAACAAAGAAGAGATAAAGCAAACATGGTTAATGCTCTAAAGATGTGACCTGATTTTATAGTCTTCCTGTTAGAAAGACATTTTTCATATTTCATAGGCTGTTGTATAATTTTAAATACTGAGCATTAAATCATTAAAGATCTCAGAATAGGCTGGAAATACAATATCTCACTGCAAACAGAATTTGGTTGGAAAAGGATTAGTGTCCCAGTGTCTGATGGGATGAGTAAATCTCAGAACCCAAGAGGCGGATTGGGTAGTAACATGAAACCCTTTCAGAGGGCAATCTTTTGACAGACCTTTTTCATTAATAAGATTGATACAGTTTGCATGATCATTATATTTATGATTTATCACCATCAAGCAAAAACATTTTAGCTGAGCTCTTAGTGATCCTTCCAGTTACATAATGGTACTGTTCTTATTATTTTTTAAAAAGTTATGGGAGCCATCTTGCACAGTGTGACAGCCAGACCACTTTTGTGACTGGAGGGGCCTTTACAGGAAAGCATGCTACCAAGTCATCTGAATGTTGCATGCAAACGAAATGCCAAAAAATAAGTGTCAGCAGAGATGGTGTGCACATTTTTCTTTAGAAACTAACTTGAAAACTACTTGTCACATAATTTTGAATTCAATAGCCTCCTATACACAGTAAATGCCCCCTCCTGCCATTGGAATCTATTTAGTGTCTAAAATATTTCCGACAAAGTGTTTTACCCAAAGCACGAATACTACTTAAATATATTCCATTGTATATTCATAGCTCCATTAGCCCTTCTCCAATTTTATACATCAAAGCAAAGGCTTCCTCACCACGTGTGGATTATGTGAACATGAGTGACATTTGTAATCTTATAGGTCTGCAACTTGAGAAATGCTTTTAAGCTTGCTATTAAATAGGTAGAGGTTCTTTAAAGACTCAATCTATAATAGTTCATTTAAAGCCGGTAATGAACTTTAACCTCAATAGCAGTAAATGCCATACAGTATTACTGGCTAGATGTCATTAACTACCCTGAATGTATTCAGTCTGTTGCAGTGGCCCACTAAAGAGAGTGCTATGTGTTGGACTGGAACACTATGCATGCCCCCAGTGAAAGAGGGAGATGGATATCAATTGCGGGTATTAAACTCAGTCTTTCAAATCCAGATTTATCACAGGAATCCAAAATGCAGCATTGTTTCAATTAGCCAAAGGGTTGATTCAGGGTTTGAATAGCAGGTCATTGCATAAAAATGAATATTTAGAAACTGGACTAGATACAGTTCTCTACAGCCTTAATACTGTGAAATGCAGAGGTGTGCAAAAACCTCAGGAGTCAATTTCCATAGGGTAGAAAGAAATATCCCCCGAGCTAACACAAACATCTTTTTGTGCAGCATGAGGGGTGAATATTAATAACTCCAGATGGTCGGCCATTTACACAGCTCAGAAATGTTGCAGTAGAAGACTATATAAATAAACATTGCAAAGGAGCTTGGTGAGGGTCTGGCGAAGCAGGGGAGAGTTTGCAGCACACGTTCTGGAGGTTTGTCTATATTATTGCACGAGAACAATGTAGCTGAAGAGAT
This sequence comes from Rhinatrema bivittatum, assembly GCF_901001135.1. Taxonomy (NCBI): domain Eukaryota; kingdom Metazoa; phylum Chordata; class Amphibia; order Gymnophiona; family Rhinatrematidae; genus Rhinatrema; species Rhinatrema bivittatum. The sequence goes on from NC_042624.1 coordinate 83,514,553, forward strand.
TCTGTATTCTGACTTGATAATTTTCTCAGTGGGTAGGGAAAGCAGAGAGGCAGCTTCTAAAGCTCTCTTGGGCTGTGCCAATATCTGCACCTAGGGAATCAAGGGTGAAAAGCAAGAGAAGACACAGCTTTTCCTTTAGACCAGTGTTGTTCCCAGCTCTGGTTTTTGTAGTCCCTAATGAGCCCTAGTGTTAGAATATTTGCAATATATCTGCATGAGATATATCTACATAGATGTACTCTAATGTAATTTACAGATTACGGTTATCTTTGAAAGCTAGACCTGTTTGGTGGCTATGAGGACTGGACTTACTTTTGTAAACAAATCTGGACCTCTCTCAACATCACCCATCGGTATCACTAGTGACACTTTGGGCCTGATTTATCAAAGATTTCCACCATTTTGTGCCTGTCAGAAAAACAATTGATAAATCAAGCCCTTTGGATGTATGTCAGAAACTTCCATGTGATAAATTAAATGAGCTTAATTTACTTTACAAGCCTGGTGTGAGAGATTGTCAGGATCAACTGTTGGAAATATGATGAGTCCTTTGGTGCTAGATGCCACCAATGTACAATCTAGAACAAATGCCTTAAATCTAAGATCAAGTGAACAGCTTCAGACCACATTCATAAATATTCCCAGTAGGCCAGCTGGCTCAGGCCTCATCCAGAGGCACTCCAATAGTCCAACTGGTGCAGGTCTCATCTAGAATCACTGCCTTCCCCACTGGGGTTTTGGGGTAGAAAAGTTTGTTTTTAGTTGAAATCCTTAATGTGATCCAATTAGGTCGAAATTAGAGGTGAACCTTTGTAACCTGACAAGTGATAATATAGAAGTTAAAGAGCAGATTCCAAATATTTTTTTTATTGTTTTTGGTAGTTCATATGCATACCTATTTGCTGCTCTGTGATCAATCTGACTATCTGAGCCAATAAGAATGAATCAGAACCTTTTAGGGGGATTGATTCTGGATTCCAATGGAGTCACTGTTGAACTAGCAAGCTTCGTGTGATACAAGCGGGAACCAACACCAGTCATAGCCAACCCATTTTCCTAGGTAAAGTCCTTCTGTACCAGTGGTGATGTGAAATATAATTCATATTGAGTGCAGTTTCAGGAAGCACTATACTAGAATATGGGAGATGTGTACAAGCTTTAGTAAAAATGATAAATTACATGTGCTAATAATCAGTGACATGAGTAGTATAGCCTTGCTGGGTTGTCACTAACAATTTCTTCATGACTGATTTTGTATAGTCCAGTCCATAAATCCAAAGTACTAATAAGAACTTGCCATACTGGGTCAGACCAAGGGTCCATCAAGCCCAGCATCCTGTTTCCAACAGTGGCCAGTCCAAGTCACAAGTACCTGGCAAGATCCCAAACAGTAAATAGATCCTATGCTGTGATCGTACAGTGATAAGTATTGGCTGTTTCTTGAGCCTACTCGGTTAATAACAGTTTATGGACTTCTCCTACAGGAACATGTCCAAATCTTTTTTAAACCCAGCTATGCTAACTACCTTAAACACATTCTCTGGTAATGAATTCCAGAGCTTAATTTTGCATTGAGTGAAAAGGAATTTTCTTCAATTTGCTTTTAACTTCATGGCATGCCACCTAGTCTTTGATTTTTTTTAAAGAGTAAATAACCGATTTACATTTACTCGTTCTGTTCCAGTCATGATTTTATAGTTCTCTCAGACATCTCTTCTCCAAGCCGAACATCTCTTTAGCTTCTCCTCTTATGGAACTGTTCCAGTCCCTTTATCATTTTGGTCGCCCTTCTTTTTACCTTTTCCAATGCAACTATATGTATTTTGAGATTCGGCAACCAGAACTGCACACAGTATTCCAAATGCAGCCTCACCGTTGAAGTGATACAGAAGCATTATCAAATTCACCATTTTATTCTCCATTCCTTTCCTAATAATTCCTAACATTGCTTTTTTGACCACCACCGCACACTGAAACAAGAATTTCAAAGTATTATCCACTATGACAGCCAGGTCCTTTTCCTGGGTGGAACTCCTAGTATGGAACCTTACATTATATAACTACAGTTTTGGTTGCTTTTCCTCATGTGTATCACTTTGCATTTGTCCACATTAAATTTCAACTGCCATTTAAATACCCAGTCTTCTAGTCACGCAATCTTGCAAGATCTTCCAATGATTTTTCACAATCTGCTTGTGATTTAAGAACTCAGAATAATTTTGAATAGGCTGCAACTTTGATCACTTCACTCATTTTTCTCTATTCCAGATCATTTATAAATATATTTTAAAAACACCAATTATAGTCCAGATCCCTGAGGCATTCGACTATTTACCCTTCTCCACTGAGAAAACTGAACATTTAGCCCTACGCTCTGCTTCCTATATTTTAACCAGTTTGAAATCCACTATAGGTCATTGCCTCCTAATAGTCCATGCACAATGTTTTCTTGGGTTCCCTGATTCGTATAATGTCTTGGGTCACCAAAATCACATTACACATAGGGATTGATTCAAAGCTTTAAAGCTGTAATGGTTGGCCCGGAATAATAGATGTCACATAGCCAAAAATATTGACTTGCCCTTCATGATTACAAAAATATGCAGTCTCTTGTATGAATGACACAATAGCCAAGTTCAGGATCTGGTCACTGCTTAAAAGCCTCTGAAAGTGAGAGCAGGAAGGAATTCTATAGTGCAGCCACTTGAACATAAAAAACACATTTATTAAATCTTTGTGTCACCAATATTCTGTTCAGGTCAGACCTGCTCAGTTTAGAAAGTAAAAAATAAAAGTCACATGTTCAGACATTTAGTTACACACAGCTGTATTGATAACTTCTTTAAGCACTGCTCTTTTGTGGATATAATTAAACGTCCATAGAAACATAGAAATGACAGCAGAAAAGGACCAAATAGTCCATCCAGTCTGCCCAGCAAGCTTATGGTAGTATCTGCTGCACCGAGCAGGTTACCCCCTTGCTTATCAGTTTCCAAGACTGTAAAAGTCAGGGCCCTCATAATCCAATTCCCCAGTACCCCTTGCCGTTGAAGCAGAGAGCCATGATGGAGTTGCATCAACAGTATGAAGACTTATTGGTTAAGGGTAGTAACCGCCACACCAGCAAGTTACCCCCATGCATTCTTTTCTTCATTTCCATTCTCTAACCTTTAGGGATCCACAGTGTTTATCCCATGCCCCTTTGAATTCTCTCACAGTTTTTGTCTTCACCACCTCCTCCAGTAGGGCATTCCAGGTATCCACCACCCTCCATGAAGAAATATTTCCTGGTTCTGAGTTGTTCTCCCTGGAGTTTCATTTCATGACCCTCTAGTTCTACTGATTTCTTTCCAACGGAAAAGGTTTGTTGAATGTGCATCAATAAAACCTTTCAGGTATCTGAAAGTCTGTATCATATCCCCTGCACCTTCTCACTTCCAGGGTATACATACATATTCAGATCCTTCAGTCTTTCCTCATGGTTTTTCTCATGTAGATCCCACACCATTTTGGTCATTCTTCTCTGGACCCACTCCATCCTTACTTTGTCCCTCATGATAAATGGACTCCAGAACTGAACACAGTACTCCAAGTAAGGCCTCACCAAGGACCTGTACAAGGGCATTATCACCTCCTTTTTCTTATTGGTTATTCCTCTTTCTATGCAGCCCAGCATTCTTTCGGCTTTAGCTATTGCCTTGTCACATTGCTTCACCATCCTCAGATCTCCAGGTACTCTCTCTTGATCCGTGCACATCAAATTTTCACTTCTCATCACATACAGCTCTTTTGGATTACTGCACCCCAGATGCATGACTCTGCACTTCTTGGCTTTGAAGCTCACTTAAAACTTTAAAGCAAAAATGGTATATTCTAACATTGTGGTACTCCCTTTTGGGAATTACCCTTAAAGATACCGGTCATTAAAAGTCTACCCATAAGGATTTGCATTTTCCCCATATTTTGTTTGTTGATTGAATCTCAAGTGCCAAATCTTCGACTACTCTTCCAGGTTTCTTAAATCACTTTTCATTCTCTCTACTCCTTCAGGTATGTCTACTCTATTGCAGCTTTTAGCATCATCCGCAAATAGACAAATTTTACCTTCTATCCCTTCCGCAATGTTGCTCACAAAGATATTGAACAGAATCGATCCCAAAACCAAACCCTGTGGCACTCCACTTAATATGGTTTTCTCGTCAGAGTAGGTTCCATTTACCATTATACTCTGTCTCCCATCAGTCAACCAGTTTGTAATCCATGCCACCACCTTGGCACTCACTCCCAAACTTCTCATTTTATTCACAAGCCTCCTGTGTGGAACCATATCAAAAGCTTTGCTGAAATCCAAGTAGATAACATTGAGTGCTCTTCCTCAATCCAATTCTCTAGTCACATAATCAAAAAAATCAATCAGATTTATCTGACAGGACCTTCTCCTGGTGAATCCATGCTGCCCCGGATTCAGCAACCCTCCAGTTGTAGATAGTTCACTATCCTTTCCTTCAGCAGAGTCTCCATTGATTTTCCCACCACTGAGGTGAGGCTAACCTGTCTATAGTTTCTGGCCTCCTCTCTGCTACCATTCTTGTGAAGCAAGACTACTACTGCTCTTCTCCAATCCCATGGCACCACTCCCATTTCCAGGGATCTATTGAACAGGTCCTTCAGTGGACCGGCCAGCACATCTCTGAGCTCTCTCAGTATCCTGAGGTGTATCTCATCCGGCCCCATGGCCTTATCCACTTTGTTTGCCTAGCTCCTCCCATACATTCGCTTCTGTAAATGGAGTTTCGTCTACCCAAACCCCATCTACGATTTTATTGACTAGCAACGTCCTTCTCCATGGTCTTCTTTAGTGAATACCATACTGAAGTATTTGTTTAAAATTTCTGCCATTTCTTTGTCACTCTCCGCACATTGCTCTTTGTCACCTTTCGATTTCACTAAACCACTTCTGACCTCCCTTCTTTCACTGGTATATCTGAAAATTTTTTTGTCTTCTCATTTTACCTCTTTAGCCATCCTTTTTTCTGCTTGACCTTTAGCTTTCATTATTTCTTTCTTCATCTCCCTCAGTTTTGACAGATATTCTTCCATGTTCCTTTTTTGGGGATCCTTTATACTTCTTGAACGCTGTTCTTTTTGCCTTTATTTTTTCAGCCACCTCCTTAGAGAACCAGATTGGTTTCTTTTAGGTCTTACTCTTGCTTACTTTTCTAACATACAGAGTTGTTGCCTTTGTAATAGCTCCTTTTAACTTGGCCCACTGTTGTTCCATCTCACCCATTTTCTCCCGATATTCCAGTTCTTCCTCCAGATACATCCCCATTTTGACAAATTCGTATTTTTGAAATTCAAAACTTGGGTCTTCATGTGACTTCCTTTTAGAGATTTGAACAAGTCAATTTTCTAAGCTATTCCATGTCCACTGCTTGGAATTTAAAGTGACCCTACCTTTATACCACCACACTTTTTTTTTCCTTTTTGCATACATTTAGTTACTACAACACAGTTAAATTCCATTATGCTTTGGTAAGATAGACATTACCTAGTGGTGGCAGCGCCTGAAAGATCATCCTGTCTGTAAAGATGTGCATTCTCTCTGGAAATGGAATGGGAAATTTTTAACAAAATTAAATGAAACAAAATGGCATTTGTTTTCATTTTTAAAGTATGAGATAAAAAACTCCCCCCCCCCCCCCAAATCTTCTTTCTTCCCTGGACAGAAGGCTAGCACCATTTTCTTGTATGGAAGAAACTGATATCATTCTACCGGCAGCATTTAGAATTGTAACAGCAGCGGGGCATTGCTCCTGCCTGAGACGAAAGGAGATCCAGGGAGGGGGGGAATGACATCAAAAACGGTGCTCCAGAGGCATTTGGGGGCTTTGTTGTTTGAGGGGAGGGGTTTGCAGCCGGGGTAACACGACCTTTTATTTCATTTTTTTCTTTTCTTCATTTCCTATAAATAAAACAAAACAAAAGTGTGCACGCGCTCTCCTATACCTGTCTGCACATGTCAGTTTCTGAAGGGATCACCCGGAGCTTTGCATTCCATTGCGGTTACTTTTCCCACTTTTTCATGCCTCTGTGTTCAACCTTTTTCTGTGTTTATTTTAGGGGCAGAGGTGGAGGATTTTTCCCCACCTTCCTTTCAAAACCATTTTTAGCTGGATGTTGTCTTAGTGGTCAGTGTAGAGCAAGTGGCTGGAATCATTGTCAGTAGCTTCAGTAAAATATTTTTGGTTTCTGAGAAGGTAATGTGATGGAAAATATTATTGCTTTCAACTGGCTATTATTTAAAAAAAAAAAGAGGAGCCCCCAAGGCTCTCCAGCTTTTCTCGATTTCACATATTCTGCACATGGAGACTTAAATACTGGAAAAATATAGGAACATAGTAGATGTCAGCAGGGAAGGGCTATTTAGTCCCATCCATGCTATCCACTTGTCCTCGTCAGAGATGGTGCCTTATCCAAGTTGGTTTTGTTAACTCCCCAACCACTCCAAGTAGATCAGCATATCCCTAAACCAACATCCAAATCCCTGCTACAGTATCTCCATCCCCCTTCCTTCAACCAAATCCCTCTCACCTCTTTTACTACTGCCTTCTGCATCAATCCCAAAAATGCTTAAAAATTCTGCTATAACATGGGATGCAGCTCCTCTGATGGGAGGCTAGGGCCGGCATCTTCTTTCCAACTTCCTATCATGAACCCTTGTCCTTGAATTTCTGTTTCCATGAAAAATTACTCTTCATTAAATTTACTGAAGCCTTCTAAGTATTTCCACCATATCTGCCCCCCCCCCCCCCTCCAACTTTTTCTCTTCCAGCAAATGCATTTTGAACACTAATGTACTCAATGAAGGGTGTATGTTCCATTTTGGTAGCTCTTCTCTGAACTACTTCCTTCCTTTTAAAGTCCCTACAAAAGGTGTGGATTCCACAGCTGGATATAAAACTCAAGGTAAGGCCTTCCTCATAAAACTTCACGAGGGTAATAATATTACTTCCTTATTTCTCCTGGGGATACCTTTCCATATGCACCCAAGTATATTATTAGCTTTCCTGCTGCTCTATTATGCAGACTAGCAACCTTTGGGAGAAGAGAAATTACTACATCTAGGTCTCTTTCCCTGTTTAGCAGTTGCCAGCTCTGGTCAGTGCCAGATTACCCAATAGGCACATTGATAAGGACCCCCTCCCCACTCTAGGTTGACTGTTATATAGCCTAAATAATAATTTACCTGCTAAGGTGGGCACCCCAGGTGGTTTTTGAAATCTAAAGTAACTAAAGCATTTTTATCTACCAGATGCATGATTTTACACTTTGCATTATAACAACATAGGAATGACGGCAGAAAGGGACCCAATGGTCCATCCAAAGTACCCAGCAAGCTTCTTATGGTAGTATCTTCTGCACCATGCAGGTTACCCCCATGTTTGGCTTAAGGGTAGCAACTGCCACTGTGTGTTATTCCCAAGCCTTATGATAACCCATAAGAAATTTACTGCTAGCAACATTTTTACTGGGTGATGAGCCTTCTTCAAAATTCAGAAAGTGCAGACATGTTTTGCTTATGGATTTTCCATTAGAAGCAGTCCTGTGCTTTTTCATTTCCATCTCCGTATCAGTACCCCAGACCGTAAAAGTCAGAGCCTGGGTTGGTTATCAGCTAAATTCAATTCTTCTTCCACCCCACCCTACCCCCACCACCAAAATGGAGAGTGATGGTGTGTAGTGTCAAAAACATCAAGAATTATTGGTTAAGGGTAGTAATCCCTTGCCTTCTATTAAGGGAAGTAATTGCTGCTCTGTGCAGGTTACCCCCATGCTTACCAGTTCCCCAGACCATAAAAGGCTGAACCCTTGTGGGTTGTTGTCAGAGTCCAACTCCTCTTTTCCTCCTGCCATTGAAACAGAGAGCAATGATGGAATTGCATCAAAAGTATCAATTCTTATTGGTTAAGGGCAGTAACCATCGCACCAGCAAGTTACCCCGGTGCAACTTTTTCTTCATTTACATCCTCCAGCCGTTAGGGATCCACAGTGTTTATCCCATGCCACTTTGAATTGACTGTTTTTGTTTTCACCACCTCCTCCTGAAGGGCACTTCAGGCATCCACCACCCTCTCCAGGAAAAAATATTCACAGGTTTCTTACCATTCCACTACTCTTCCACTTATTCAAGTCCTCATTTTTTTTTTAAAAATTTACTGTATTTAATATACTGCTTCAAATCTAAATAAAAAGGAAGCCATTAACAAAACAAATTAAACAAACTACATATCCACACCTAGTTTTAGTGCTTTGTCATCTGCAAACCAGCACATTCACCCTCAAGTCTATGTATAGCTGAACATAAAGACATTAAAAAAAGCCAGCCCTTGCATCAAGTCCACAGGTACATACTAAGATACTAGTCATCATCACTAGGATAGACTTCCATGGCTACCACAGAGTTCTGTTGGTTAACTAGTTTCTTACTACCTTAACAGCTTTCTGTCCTAGTGCTATACTGGCTGGTTTGCCACCCTTCTGAGTGGCACAGCATTAAACAGTCCCAGTAGGCAATGTTCACCCTACCTACACTAGATCTACCACTTTTCAATAAAGTTTGAAAGGATCCTTCATTTGTGAAAGCATGGTGCCAGGGCTCCTGTAACCTAATTTCAAAACATTGCACTATTGTTTTTCTTTCCTGCTATTTCCATAGCTTTGCTATCACACTCAGATCGGGAGTCCGTACTCACATACTACTTTTCTGGAACGGGAAGATCTACTTTCCTGAAGCTCTTTTGAACCTCCCAGTCTCTAAAACAATGTTGAACATTATTGTGAGGTGCAATTATGGGATGTACCAGAGACATTTTGTTTGTCAGTGGGGGGGAGGGAGGAATGGAGTTAGTTTCATTGTTCGTGCATGCTTAAAACAGAAGACCCATACACACACCCATCCCCAAAACAATCACATCACTAGTACAATCAACACCAACCTCTCCATATTCTGGTGTTTTCGCCAGGTCTCATTGCCTCACCCTCTTATTTGTGCAACTAGGTTAAAGATTTCCTCCTCTGTAAATGAACCTGATCATTTCTTAAACTATGTATATCCCATTTCCTACCCAGTTCTGTAAAGGCTGAGCTAAAGAACTCCTTTTTAGGTTAGTCTCCTTCTTCTAAACCCCTGCACCCCCCAATTATCTTAACACTCTAAATACATAAGAGAAAAATGCAGAGATGAGTTCTTGCTTTTGCACTACACCATTCTCTTACTGCCTTCCCTTGCTCTCTTCCCTTCCTCCCCACCTTTTAGCTTTCTTGGTTATGTTGCACATTTTATTTTTCCCTATTAGTTTCTTTGCTCTTAGCTTTTATCTCATGAGGAAATCATATAGGTCCTTGTTGGTTCGGGTGGTCTTCTGCATACTTCTCATTGCTGCTCAGTGCTTTTCCATTCCCATCAGCTTCTGACAGAAAAATCCCAAAGCCACTCATCTTGAAGCCCAGCACCCTCCTCCTAGTAAGATTCAAACTAACCCAGCAGCACATTTTGATGATCAGTAAAACGCCGACTCTGCTGCGAGTGAGCTGGTCCAAGGCTCCTTAGCTCTAAGGCCAGCATTGCTTCCCTCCAGGTAGAGACTCAGGGTAGCTGAGCAATGACCTTTACAGAGAAACCAGTTCTTTTCCACTCCTAGGGTTTTTTTTTTTCCTGTATAAGATCACCTCACTGCAACTGAACCCAACTCACCACACTTTAATGTGTGAAATTTTGAACATTTATCCACTATTTTAACTCATTCAAAATCATAATGAAGACCATAATGCTTTTTAATTTAAAAAAAAAAAACAAACACTGAAATATGTTGAAAATGAGCTCAGCCAGCATGACCTAGAAATCATCTTCAAGGTAGACTGGCTGGTGGGATGGTGTACGCACCAGTGACAAAAAATTAAACAGGCAAATCATTGCCTAGGCCCTTCCAACATAACAGAACACACCCTGTTCTAAAGAGTCGGAGCAGGTTTGAGAGGTGGAGCCAGGCAGCACAGGCTGTTGGTGTTCATTATTGCTACTTCTAGGAGGAGCGCTGGCTTTATATATAAAAATACTTTATGAAACAAATAGTAAGGGAGCTCTCTCCATCAGTTGAAAAAAACAAACCAAAAAAATATTAAAATTGTTTCATAGTTCAAAACTAGTTTTGCATCTTCCCCGTCCTAATCATCTCTAAAGCCTGAAACAGGAAAAAAAAAAAAGTCCTACTACTTGAAAACTATTAAAAGAGGCAAATCAAGATCATAAGATCCTCATTCAGCTTGCAGTGCTAAAAGCTGAGTTCTTGTAATTTTCTTTAGGTATTTGGGAAGGTGCAGCACACTTGACAAGTTGCAGGAGGACTCTCAAACAATCCTTCTAGAGGTAGTTTTACACCTTACTAGCCAGTATTTAAGCTGCAGTACCTTAATAGCTTAAGGACCACTGCTTCCATCAAGCCTACTGTATAGGGATATTTCTAACTTCCCAATTGTTTGTATTAACAAAAGGCAGGCAAATATTACCTGAAAGACTGCCTGCACCAGAAGTTACAGTCCCAGGAAGAAAGATTGCTACAGCATAATTCTCCCCCAGGCTTCACCTTCCCAGAACAGCTACTTAACTCCTAGGACTGAAGCTTATAAAAAGCCCTTGCTCGAGGCATAGATGAAGCTTCAAACCTTTAGCAGTAGGGTTTGTTTTTTTTTTTTTTTTTTTTTTTAGTGTTACCCCATTATAAATGGCACTTGTCATGAGCATCTCAGTCCTAGTCACTCTTTAAATACTTTAAGAAAATTTCCTGAACCTTATGATGGGGTCTTCCAGTTATTAATGAATATATAGAAATGAGACTTTAAAAAAAAAAAAAAAAGTACGTTTTGCTCCTACCGCAGTTTGTTTCCAAGACAGCAAAAATCAGGAGTTTAGAGTCCCATTCTTCTTGGCTACCCCAGTTCATGCCAGCTGATACTTAGCTTCAATTTGCTAATTTGCGCAAATGTTGGTACGCGATTTGCAGAGTCAGTTCCAAAGTGCAGAAAAGTTGAACATTTAAAGCCCAAAACATTAACATTTCTTTTTATTTTTTTATTATTTAAATACACCATACTAGAGCAAATGTCTCTGAAAATATCACAAATAAAAGATTTTTCTTCATTCAGCAAGTAGGTGAAAATCTCTACACAATAGCTGCACTGAGCCAGATCTGGTTTGTTTTGCCATGGGAAGTAGCAACATTAAGACAAAAACACTTACATGCATACATACATTGTATTGTACAGAGATACAAGAAAAGTGTTTGTGATAGGATACCACAAGCGCCACATCTCTCTCCTTTTATCTTAGTTTCAGGTTGATCGAAACACATTTCCTTACAACACCTAAGGTATACAAAGAGCAAATAGAATGTTGTTAAGGTAAAACACAGGGTAAAAGCGCCAGCCAGTGCCCTGCTAATTGTTAACGAGGGTAGAAAGCACACTTGAATGCTTCTCAATTCGCTTCATATGTCATTCTTCCCCACACCCGCCCCCCCAAAGATGTCCTGGTTTTTTGTTTTTTTTCTTTTCATTTTCTTTAGTCTTCCATTAGCCCAGGTTCATGGAGTCCTTAAATGTTCATCTTCAGTCATTTTAATACACCAATAAAATGTGGGAAGGGCAATCGAGACCAAAGAAGATGCAATGGCATGGAGCTGGCACGGATGCTAGCTACAAAAAAAAGGTGACTTGTCTACTGGAGACGCATGGGATCCATCTGATGAACAAAATTTGAGATGAAGGCACGCATTCTGCATTATCCTGACCTTTTAACAGACCTGCAAGGAAAAAAAAAATGCGATGCTGAATCTCTCACAGAACAGGCACCATGTCTTTTGCTAACAATACTGCTCCCCAACTGAGTTTTTCTAACACCATTCAATGGGGCCATACTAAAAACAGGCCAAAACGGTTGCATTCTCTTACTGTACTCAAAACCACAGAATTTACAGGCAAATGCAGAGTACTGGATCCTTGGTCAACAACCCAAATGCAATTTTGTTATCCATCCTCAAACTTTACATCATGCCTGTAGAAACCTTTGTAATGTTTTGAGCTACCTCCACTCTCTTCTGTATTCAATTTTGCGTTAACTTGTGCAACCTTGGGAAACTACACATCCTCAATATATATTTTTTTGTTTTATTATACATGCAAATATTTTCAAGATTAATAAAAAAATGAATTTAAAGAGTTTTATTTTTGATAAGCACTAAGTACTTTAAAAAGTCACACATGTGCTTCCTCACTAATGTGTTAATGAATTGTTATAATTAAAAATGTCTAGCTGAACAGAAATCAGACTTACATGGGTAAAAAAAAAAAAGTCTTCAAATACAATCTGTTTGCAATTACCAAAATCTAATATATTTGATTTTTTTTTTTTTAATGACATTTTGAGCTTACCAGAAGTTCTCTGTTCACCCTTTAAGTTACTAAAAGCCCGAGGTCTATTAGCAACTGCAACCCCCCACTTTCTAGCTAATTAAAGTGGTGACGGCTTGGAGGCTTAATTCCCCAGAGTTGAAGCTTAGTGTGGGAAAGGTAATTTGTCTGTCCAGAACAAAGAGATTAGGGAGCAGCCAGCAAGCGTATTTAATAAATGAGCATCAAATGTCCTCTGCTATGGACACAGACAACACCAATTATGAAGCTACAATAGGATTGCTGAGTGATATACAAACCAAAAGATTTCTTATATAGCTACTATAAAATGGAACAGCGAGACGTTATCCCACGCACATCTTATCCACAACTTGATAGAAGCTGGAGAGACGTTAACAGCCTAAAAACCACTACTGGATTAAAAATTAGCGGATAGCAATTAACTAGGGACAGTAACATGTGGAACGCATATAGCACTAAGGCCAAACACACTATGGCATCACTGCCTGGTGAGCTGTATGGGACAGTAAAGTACCACATCTGAGGATTTAGTCTTTCAAAAAGGTTAAGGATGAAGAAGTCAGCAGACCACAACTAGGAGGGCCGGGAAATGCATGTCCTTACCAAGGTTTCCACGCAAACCAGTGACGACAAAATTTCCTTGTCTCTCTCGTCTTGGTGTGCTGGCTTTTCTCATCCGGACACTATTACTTTAGTACCTAAGCTTTCAACTATAAGTGCCCTCAAGTATTTCAAAACATGTGAGTTTGGTAGCCTGTATGAAAGCAATTGGGACTTTATTGATTTTTTTTTTTTTCCTTACAAAAGTAATTCTGGATGTACAGTTCAAAAGTGTAAGCTTCTCGAACATGACAAAGGCTGTACAGACAAACTACTGCAGAAATATTGTGCAAATATTTTAAATATGGATAAAGCGATCAGCAAGTTTGTTTACTTGGCATTTGGCAGTGATCTAACAGTTTAAATAATCTTACAAATGCTACATTAAAAAATTTAAAGAATCTAGTGGCGATCCTTTAGGCTCTCTACACTTAAAGAGGATTTCCCCATTTGGAACAGGAGAAACAGGTGTGGCGATATTGTGGTTTGTAGTATATAAAGCCATGCCACCATCTTAGGATGTGGACTCTGATTATCCCTTGTAGGGGCAGCATAGCACCGTGTTCCCTGTTTTTTTTTTTTTGGTTTTCCTTAAGGAAGGACCCATGAATCGTTAAGGAAGAGACTAAGATGAAGTAAAGGTCTTCTGGGAAACTTTTTGTTGGAGGAAGAAGTTGTCCAACCTTCATTTCTCTGGTTTTAGGTCTATTTTTGGGTTATCTGTCAGAGTTCCTAGAACCCAGGGTCTCCATTTATTTACCATTTAGACGTGGAATCGCTCAAAGAGAGCCAACAGTCCCATTGACATCCTGGGGGCGGGGGGGGGGGGGAAGAATGCGTTTTCATTCATTTCCAAAGAGGAGTACTAGGAGCTGGAAGGAGATTAGTGGCATCCATCTGGTTTATCTACCACCACATCACCAGGATGTAGACAAAAGAGGCATGGAGGTACTACCCAGGTACAATATAAGGGAGTGAGGAGAATACTGAACTGGAGTAAAAGTATGGAAATTGGAATACCATTTCATCCACCAAATACTAGGAGGAAGCTCCAAAACTACACCACTATTGGGGTAGTTTTGATTAGAAATCAGAAAACTAATCGATATCAGTAACAATATATTAGAAGCCTAAAGTCACAAATGTATTAAAAACTAAAGCTGTATAATGGTTGTATAACAGCCACTGGTAAAAAAAAAAAATCTTTTCATCAGTTTCTATCTTTAAGCAGTAAAAGTTAAGTTGGAAACCATCAATTGCTTCCAGAGTGATCACTGCTGTTTACAAGAGTCTTTAACGTCGACTTGATTTAACTGTTGAACATTGCTCAGGGCCTAAAAATCTCCACCATCCCAGCACATCCTCCCCAACAGGGAAATCTTGGACATCAGAGTTGGTTTAACATCAGAAGAAGAAAATTTAGCAGTTTAAATCTTATCTGAAGCTGGCCTTTGGGATCTTGGATGGGATACTAGCCCAGGGGTTACAGAAATATAGGCACACTCAATAAAAAAAAGTTAAAAAAAAATGCAAAATTAGATTCACAATCTAGACAGCAGAAAGCAGAACTTAAAAGCACACAATTATAAGCTTCCCCAAATAACTTCCTTAAAGTCACTTGGGTATAGCACCCTGCCCAAAGGTTTTCATGATCAGCACCATAAACCTAGGACTAGATTGGCCTTTCAAAATATCTGCATCTCTTAGCAATAGCCAAAATGGTTCCAGTAAATGAATTGTGTACAACATTCTCAAATAATGTTGTGCATGCAGTACAGCAGCTTTGCAACTTACATTTGTGTGATGCTGTTATTACCTCTCTTTAATATTAAGTTATACCAATTTCAAATGCAAATCAAATCCCACAGGGCTCAATTTTCTTCAACAGGCACAAATCATGGCAAAACTTTCTAAACTTAGGCCACTTATTCTGGTATGTCACCACTTGCTCTCTCTATAAGCACTCAGAGGAATAAAGCAAGGTGCCACCCCGAAGGGTGGGTCCTTAGCATGGAAAGGGGGCCCCCGTTCTATACACCTGCAGACTTCCACAGGTTGATGCATATCCGAGATGTCTCATGCCCTTCCCCACTCCTCTAGACTTTAAAAACCTAGCTAGACAAAGAAGAAACAAGTTGCAGATAATATGTACCTACCTGGACTAAAACACAGCAGCCACACTGCTTTATTCTAGCTCAACTCTAAAATTATCTGTTTGGCCCCAGTTCCATTTCATTAGGTCTTAAGCCAGTAATGGCAAACTCCAGTCCTTGAGAGCCACAAACAGACCAGGTTTTCAGGATATCCACAATGAATATGCATGAGATAGAGATGTGCATCCAATGGAGGCAGTGCACGCAATCTCTCATGCATATACATTGAAGATGTCCTGAAAACCTGGCCCATTTGTGGCACTCGAGGACTGGAGTTCACCATCACTGAATCTTAGGTATTTGATTAAAATAGTGTGAAAAACAGGATATTTATTTATTTTTAATACCCCTGCACTCATTCTGGCCATGCCCTTTGTTCCCCCCATATAAACTCTTCAGTTTTTCTTATTCTATTCATGCTTTACATGTATCAGGGCACATGTAAGGATCTGCAAAAAACAGCTTTGATTATGAATCAAGGTAGAATTTAAAAATACTAAAATATCTTTGATTCTCTTTTAATGTGTTGTATTTATGTAATATGTTGGAATGTTTGCAGACAAATTGTTATGACAGATACGACTATGGCTTAAGATATGTTTCCAATAAAAAACAGTTTAAACAAAAAAAAAAAGAAAATGATAATCAGAATAAAAATAAAGGGTTCTCAATGTTTTTTCAACTGCATGACCTAAAGAATTCGAAGTACTGCTACTTTATGAGATGCCTTTCATATTAAGCAGTCACAGGAAGAAAGAAAAAAATGTGACAAGGATTATGGACAACTGTTAAAGTCACTATCTATTCAGTAAAAAAAAAAAAAAGAAGACTGGTTTACTCTGATCTCAAGTCAGTTTATTTTGTTTTGGGACTGCAGTGCTAAGACCATTTGAAAGAGCCAGATATGTAACCAGTTGCATTTAGCAACCTATAACAGTTCGGGAAAAGTTTAAAAGGATTCAGATTTATTATTTTGTGAAGGGGGAAAAAAAATAATCAGTTGTGGGTTCTTGTAGACAGAGACAGAAAATGGTCTTCTGCAGATTTTCACTCTTCCCTCACTGCGCACATCAAAAGCCTCCAAGCAAAACAAAAATCTTCATTAAAGCAAGGTCTTAGGGACTGTGATAAGATCCCGCCCCCCCTTTTACATGCAACTTGTTTTACTTCTGGGTAGGAGGCCGTTTACATTGCTGTTTGAATGTGGTAAGGCTGCTTCATCTCTCCTTAAAAAAAGGCAAAAGGTAAGGTTTGCTTTAAGTTGACTGGTTTCTTCATATTCTTGGGCAAAGAACGGCTTACAAGTGAAATACTGCAAACAGAACAAGCCTTCACACAAATGAATTCTTACTGCAACCTACTTATTTTGAATTTCAACCCAAATGTATGCCCTTCAAATACTGCACAATGTAGCTGCTTCTTTAAGCACTGGCGGTCACATTAAAGACCACATTACCCCAAAGCTAAAGGGACTTTACTGGCTCCTGGTTAGTGTTGGGACTAACTTTTATATCCTTTTTATGGTCTTCAAAGCACTACATGGAGGTGGTCTCATACCTTTCTGAGAAAATCATAAAACCTTGTGCCCACTAGATCTTAGAACGCAAGACAGTTTTGCTATATATCCTGACTTAAATCAATTTGCTTCTAAGAATCATGAAAGTGTAGGTTCTCTTTTGGGCCCTCTCTGGAATTCCCTTCCTTTTCCATAGAGGGGAGATTATAAAGTAATCCATCTTGAATAAAATGGAAATGATGGAATAAAAAATGGTGAAATAAGACCTTACAAAAAAAAGAAAAAAAAAAAAGTAATGGCTCACCTTTTTGCCTTAGCATATAAAACTACTATTACAGTGGCTTGCAAACATATTCACCCTCCCCCCAAGTCAGATTTGTGTGGATTACAAATGACACAGATTGTTCCAAACAATGTTTACTGCAAACCAGTATCTCTTTTAAAGTTAATTTTCAAAGTCGCAATTTGTTATTTCTCTGCATTTTTTGTAAAATAAAATACTGAAAAATGCTGCTTGCATTAAGTATTCAACCCCTGTGCTGTGGAAGCTCCTATAAACACAGATAAATATTGCCCTAACAACTGGTCTCTACCTATGAATAAAAAAAGAAAAAAAAAGATAGATAGATCACTTTTTCTGGATAAAAGACCCTCTAATTCCAGTACCCTTGGTCAGACTGTGAAAATGAAGACGAAAGATTTCTAATGAAATTAAAGACAAGAAAAAGGCTACAAAATATCATCCAAGTGTTTGGATATCCCAGTGAGCACTGCTGGAACAAGTGTGAGGAAACGGGAGCTGCATCATACCACCCAGACAGTGCCTGGACAAGGTCGTCCCTCAAAACGACGACTTGTGAGGGAAGCCACAGAGGCCAACAATCACTTTGAAGGAGCTCCAGAGTTCAGTGGCAGAGACTGGAGTGGAGGTGCACCAGTCAACCAAATCAAGAGCTCTGCATGCAACTGGCCTGCATAAGAGAGTGACTAGAAAGAAACCATTACTAAAGAAAAACCACAAAGCATCAGGGTGACCCAGCTAAAATGTGGAATAAGGTTTTGTGGTATGGAGCTTTTTAGCCAAAATTCAAAACACTGTGGTGCAAACCTAACACTGCCCATTCCTCAGCAAACACCATCCCAACAGTAAAATATGGGGGTGACAGCATCCTGTTGTGGGGATGCTTTTCCTCATCGGGGACTGAATATCTTGTTAAAAGTGAAGGACAGATGGATGGTGCAACATACAGGGAAGATACTGCACGACAACCTGCTTCAGTCTGCTAAAAAACTAAAACTTGGGAGAAAGTTCACTTTTCAGCAGGATAATGATCCCAAGCACAAGGCCAAAGCAATAGAGGGGTGGTTGAACAACAAAAAAGTGAATGTTCTATAATGGCCAAGTTAAAGTCCAAATCTCAATCCAATTAGAATCGGAGGCACTATTTGAAAATTACAGTCGATAAGTGTCATCCAACCAACCCGAACAACCTGGAGCAAGTCTGCCACGAAGGGGCAAAGGTCACTCTCAAACAGTATGCAAAGCTGGGAGAAACTTACCCCTGCAGATTTAAAGCTGTTATTTCAGCAAAAGGTGGCTCTACCAAGTACTTGGTCTGAATGGGGTTGAATACTTATGCAAGCAGCATTTTTCAGTTTTTAATTTTACAAAAAAATGGAGAATAAATTCAGTCACAATTCACATTAAGATCATACTGGTTTGCAACATACCTACCTTCTGGAAGGATGTGTCATTTGCAACAAACACAAATCTGTTGACTTTTTGTGGGGGGGGGGGAAAAAGGGGTAGAGGACTTTTGCAAGCCAATGTATTTTTATTTTTTCAAAGATACTTTTAGGCTTATTTAGAATAATCATTTCCTTTAACAGATTTATTGCAACTCCTTAAAATTGGTCCGATTCTATTCAGTATCTTATTTTCATAACTGTGATTTGCTTGTGAATTTGTCTTCAGCTTAGTATTTCATTTATTTAGAAGTTATTGATCTCAAATGTATCATTTATGATTAAGACGTAACATTGGAGCATTGTTTGTATAATGCAGGATACAAGTTTTTGAATAAAGAACCAACCATTTTGGGGGGTGGGGGTTTTATGCTTAAAATCTAGAGAAAGGGTTGTTCATATTTTATTTTATTTATTTATTTTTAATTTTTATATACCGGAATTCCTGTATGCAATACAAATCAGTCCGGTTTACAAGTAACGAAAAGGTTGCCCTGGTCTGGGAGGTTAGACTGGGGTTTTTTACATAGAACATAGAACAATAACAATCAACTATTGAACATTATTACAAGGAACGTTGAAAGTAACAATAGTATTTAACAAACAGATAATATTATTATAACATTATTTGTGCACTATTTGTGCATTATTTAAGCAGCAGTGTGCATATGCACACTGCTGCTTAAAGTCTGTGTCAAACTAATCTCATTAATATTCATTGCAGTGTGAATCAAATGTAATTTTACTTTTGCACAGGATTGGCATTCATCAATAGAAAATAGTTATGCAGAATAAGTAATTAAGATGCTTATACTTAGAGACATAATTTATCTGGTTAAGTTGATTGACTAAGTAAAAAGAGTTTAGATTCTTGGGTGATTAATGTTCATGCACAAGAGCAGGAAGGAAATAGAAAATAAAAATTGATAGGATACTGGTCAGAGAATGCATGCAAGAAATGTAAGAGATTCTTGCAATTTGCAAGATATTAAAGAGAACTGAGCTATCCTTAAGGTTGGCACGTTTAGAGGTGGTTCTGCACAGATTTACCCAGAAGTTAAAGACTTATTGCAAGCTGGCCAGCCCAGTGGCTCATGCAGAGGGAATCTGGTTTGGATTCCTGGCTCAGCCGGGGCTTGGAATGCTGTGAAAGCAGTGTTCACAACCCTAGAGAGGGGGGTGACCTTGAGCAACAGCAACACCTAGTGGCCAGATTTAGGGTCCTCAGCTGAGGACCCTCACTAACGATTGGACTAAAAAGTAGGGAGGGGATATCATTTAAAAAAAAAAAAAAAAAAAGGGGAGGGGTGATTTCCCAGATCATCGTGAATGAAAGCTCATGTCCCAGCTGCACTGGAAGCCCAAAGGAACAGGAGGAAACAGCCAGGCCATAATAAAAAAGGTTGCCATTTGCTTTGTGTATCAAATGCAAAAATGAGACAGAATGCAGGTTCTCGTCTTTTGTTCCCGACTGCTGAATTTCCATTTGCAGATAAATGTTGTTCTTTGTGATCTTTACAACAGACATTAATGAAGTTCCTGTTGTAAATCTATAGAGAATTACCAACTGAAGTGTGCACTTTTGTTTCAGTGCAATAACTCAGTGCTGTGTGATTGCCTGGGTTAATGATGAAAAAGTCAAATATACTATCAGAGCTGATGGAAAAATCTATTGCCAATCTGAAATTAAAATTCATCTGTGGTCAATAAGATTTAATATCCATGCAAGTGGCGCTGTAAAGAGTAAATGAATCAATGTCATCAATACATAATCAGTATGAAATATGATGTGTATAAAACTATGTGCAAGAGTCATGCATTCACTTTTTTTCCTGGACCAGCGTGGAGTGAACAGTCTGCGCTAACAGCTGACAGTAATTGTTACAAATTAGGTAAAGCAGTTATCAAACTGTACCCACTTACTCAGCTATGCAACTTAAGAGATTAAAAAAAAAAGGTCTAAACTGATCCGGTCTCAAGGCAGATACTGCACAACTGTTGATTAGATGGTTTCTGATTCTGAAATAGCTCTGGAACTGCCCTATTCGAACACACACAAAATGTGAACGCAAATGGATGAAGCACAGATCTCTCGCACTAAAGAAGCTGAGCTGCACAGCACTGGAGTAACATTACTACACATTAATCAAATCTGTGGGCAAGCAATCAATACAAACTTAACAGATTAAAACTATTTAAAGTCTCTCTACCTAGTTTTATCATGCTTTCCATTTCAACTTAAAGTAGTTATGCAGAAATCTATCATGTACCACAAGATTTGTTTAAAAAAAAAAAACAAAAAAAACCCCACACACCTCCACTAATAAGCTTATACCCAAGAAACTATCAAGTCAAGTTTTAATTGGTAAAAGAATTACAGTACTAGCTTCTGCACATTCTCCCAAGTCAAAGAATTACAAAATAGAAGCTAGCATTTTCTTCTGTTTACCACACCCCCAGCCAATGTGTACAGCAGAAGTGACTGCTCCTGCCCCATTACACAGATGCATATTCGTGCAAGTGAGAACAAATGGAAAAGACTGTTTTACATAACTAGGATACATGCACAGTATCTAGACGGTAGCTATAACCACTGAAGGAAGCTGCAGAGGTAAAGTGCAATTTTAGGAACACATGATGTGCATTTTCATCCATCAGCAATAAAGGTTTATCAACACATGCTGAGTATTCACCTTCTGGTCTGACAGTAGTGGGTTGCTCTGAAGTGAATTCAAATGGCCATTGATGAGAGCTGTAGGTCTATCATGTTCGCAAAATAAACTGCCATTGATGTAGTGGAACCTGTCTCCCGGGACCAGGCGATTCCGGCAGGTAGAGCATGTGAAACACTGAAAGGAGGGAAAAAAAAAATATATATACATATATACACACACCCCTATTGAAATTGATACTATTTCTGTGCTACTAAGATCACTGGTGAATACATAGAAACAGAATAAATTGCATAAGTTTTGAGGATTCTACCTATAAAGGAGGTTAGACAGTATCACTCCAGTTTACAAAAAAAGTCTAAACAAAACGTACACAGGACAGGTAAATTACATCCATGTCTCTTTCACACTCTAGCTCCTGTTTTATAAGTGACGTATGAAAAATGGAGGCCCCCCCGATATGAAAAGCAGACATGAACAATGAAATCATCCTCCTCATTTACAGGCAATCATGGTACTACCTTAAGGTGGTAGACATTGCCCTGCGCCCTCATCACCAGCTCGCTGGCTGGAATGGACTGTCCACAGGCACTGCAAGCACCACTGTTCCCAAATAACCTGCAGTTATTAAAAAAAACAAACAAAAAATAAGCTGGTTAGTTTAATGCAGAGAAAAAAAAAAAAAAGATTCCTGAAATTGTTTTTTTGTGTCTCATGATGTAGCAAAAATTTAATATAGATGTATTTGGACTTAAGCTTTTGTACCCAGCTGGTAAGAATGCCCCTAACCCAAGTGGCAATCATTTGTATTCCCCCCCACCCCTCCCACACATACAGGCAGTAAATAGGACTGTGTTCCCTGCACTAAAGCACGGGATTTAATCAAAAAACACCGACTTACACCTATAGCAAATACAAAACAATTCTGTTCTGCACGCATTTTATCAGATTTCGGTGTTCATCATGAGAAAAAGAGAGATACAATTCATGACTGGAGTTTAAATGCATTGTGTCCTTGAAATTATATGAAGAACTCTTTCTGTACTTTAATCATATCTCAAGATATGAGTCATCAAAAGGGTTAAGAGGATTTGATTGTATATCGAAGAAGACATCATGCTCAGTGTATTGAAACTCCAGTAAACCTCCATCAGTGCAGAGTTTCCATTAGAAACTCTGCGCTATCCAGGTTGATATATAATGTGTATGGGTTAACCTTTTCAATCATGGTGTCAACACTTTAGATTTGCCTCTGCTCATCTCTTTCATCCTAACCTCCTCTCTCTCTCTCTCCCGATAATGAAATGCTTGCTCCAACTTCCCGCTATCTGCTCCTGAGTCCACAATTTAGATTACTTCATCTCTGCTAGCAACAAACTGAATGAAATTTCGATTCGAGCCGAAAGTAATTTGCCGGGATCTGGACCCATTTGTCATCATATCTCTCTGGGTGTTTGCTGTATCACTGCAGTTTTCCTATGCAATCAAATGAGACCACAACATCTGCCACTGGGGTGGGGTGGAGTTGGGAGAGAGGGACCAAAATATACACATAATTCCTTAAAATGTCTATAAAGGCACAAAAACCGCACGCTGGTGTGGGGTGCCCTGTTTCAAACGATTGTTGGACTCATGCTGACAGAATGTGTTGGCTAAAAAAAAATCGGAGAAGGCTGCATTCGCTTTTATCCGCCGCTCCTCAGACACAGGCACAAACATTTATGAAAGGATTCAAAATGAATCTGCAATGAAAAAAAAAATGTACCAGCGATTAGGGTTGGGAGACCTGGTGGTGATCAGTAGAGGGGGTAAGGTAGGAAGCAAATGCACACAACTGGCATTTACAAAAAAAAAAAAAAGTGTGGCCTTAATATTTATGATTTCCTTCCCATCCAAAAATCTGTTTGCAAGCTCCCTTAACCCCCTCCCTCCAACATCCAAAAAGGGAGGCTAGTGAGCTTATTCTGCAGCAAAATAATTGCTCACAGTTTTCTGCCTCTGATTTTGCAGAGGCGGCTTGTCATGCTCAAACTACTAATTTGCTGTCGCCACTTTATTGAAAGTAGCCTGTAAGTTGTTATTAAATGTATCGACTGAACGACAGGGAGAGTAGTAAAACTGCCCCTTAAGATGGCTTTTAATAGGAAGCCTGAGAAACAAATTTTGCAGCAGCATCGATTTGAAGAGTTCAATCAAAACTCCATTTCAAAACTAATTAGTCTGAGATCCACGATCACACAGCGACACATTTCTGCAGAATCCAAGGGGCTGCACACGGAGGGGCTGGGCTAATGCAGGGCCTCCTTCCTCCCAGCTCTGCCTTGCACTCCCCTTCCCTCCAGCACTTCTGCCATGCCCAGAAACTCAGGCTTGTGTCGCTACACCCCCCCCCCCCCACACACACACACAGACTCCAACTATGCACAGCCCCAAACATGTATTTCAGGCCTTTTCATGAATATAATTGCTGACGTTTAGGGTACAAGGAGCAGCACAAAATTCTTCCCTTGAGCTTTTTTTTTGGGGGGGGGAAAGAGAGAAATGATACAGCAGGGGTACTTAAGAATAAGTAGTTCCGGGGGAAAAAAAAACAAACACATTAAGTTATGCAAAAAGGCTGCAGGCTCCAAAATCTCCAGCAGTAACGTGCATGGGCACGCACACACACACGCGAAGGGACTGGGGGGAAAAAAAAAAACAAAACTATTACATTATCCTTCCCACCCCCATTTGGGGCCTAGTAGTACCAGCACGCTGTACCGATCTCCAGGGTGCTAGCTTCCTTCATGCAGACATCTCCCCTGGAATCCCAATCATTTCTGGGTTATGAATAGCTATCAAATCGTGTGTGTGTGGGGAGAGGGGCAATTATATAAACCCCTCTACACACCGACAGCATTTTCTACACACTTTCCAAGAAAAGCATGTGAAATGCACGAAAACAATTACCAAGTTGAAAAATATGGCAGAACAAGTGACATTAAAACGAGAGATTAACAACAATTTAAAGCTTTTTTTTTTTTGATCCACTATAATTAAGAAATTTCATGTTGGCAGCCCTAACACTAGATTTGCAACCTTCATGAAGAGAGAGAGAGTTTTTTCACCAGTGATCAAGGCCTCCACTATAACACTACCCCTATTCTGAAAAGTTGTTTTCACATACTTTCTGTGAAGCTGGAGAGTTAATTATCTAACCAGGGGATTGTCCAGGACAGTGTTTGATTTAAAAGGCTTGAGGCTTTAGGTGCTCAATTAAGTAGCTATCAGTCTCAGACTGGACTTTAATGGGCTTTTTTCTTTTTAATTCCAGCAATGGGGAGAGATACCCCAGGTCAGGCTAATTAAAGCCAGGGGACTCTTTAATTGTGATGACAGAATTGGTTTCAGTTTCCTCTTTGGGTCCTCAGCCCAAGGAGGTCGTTAATATTTCAGCATTCGGGTAAGGCAATCAATCACAAACATCAAGAGACTCTTTATATGGCAAAATCCTCCCATGCACTTTAAGGTAGTTTTTCTGTGAATTCCTAAGGTGTTTAGTAGCTGGTCTATTAATTCTAAACATTAAGCAAAAAAGTAAATATCTCTATAGCCTATTCATTTCTGTCAAACCACCAACTTGTTCAATTAAAACTCAGTTTTAGTTCACAGGAATAAAAGCTCATACTTTTCTGGTGTCAAACGGGCTCATGTAAAAAAAAAAAAAGGCCTGTATAAAACACACCATATATCCAGGTTTTGTGCAGCAGAAAATGCATTTGACAATCCTGAAAAAAAAAAAATTCCGAAGTGTAAAAAAAAAAAAAAAAAATGCACATCCTATGCCTACCACTGAGATAAAGCCCCAAAAACCTCAGAGACAGGGAAGTGATATGGACAGATTGTTTTTACATCAGAATTTAATGTGAATTCTGCACCACCTCTATTAAATGTTAGAAAGAAATGATGCCTGGAGCCAAGTCCATTAAAGGTACTTCAGAAGAACTGGAGCCCAAGCACCTTAAAAGCAGCAGAAGCTATTGATACTTAGAAGGGAGCCTGTGCATAATGGAGAGCGCTTTGTGGGGAAGGGGGGGGGGGGGGGGGAGAGAGCAGGGGGGAGGGAAGAATATCAACCAAATTACGCTTGGTTAATTCAGAGTAACAGATCTGCCCCCAAGTGAATTGGAGGCCTTGAATTAATTCTGTTATGACAAATCAAGATAAACGTTCCCCCTAAATTGCATGCGATTTAATTAATTTTTGAGATCCCGGGTTTTCTCCTAGCTAATAGTTCACATGCTCCTCTGCTGTCATTGTGCTTGAGTGGGCAGACTTCAAAGTGATATTAAATAACCAACTATTAGATTTACCTAGCACGTCCTATTGGAAAAACGCCATTTAATTACCTAGCCAGTTCAATTAAAGGGACAGCATTCCCCGAATATAGCAGCTTGCTGTTGATTACTAGGGAAATGAACTCTGCATGGCGTCTCTTCAATTCCTTTTATAAAAAGCCACAACAGTGGAAAGAAAAAAAAAAAAAAGTCGATTTCTGAGTCCAGCCACAAGCACTGATGCCAAGACATGCCAGAAGAGCGACCCAGGTTACGTCACAGACCCCAGAATTCCTTGCCACCATAGTATGCACCGCAGGCTGCCAACCAGGGAAGCGTCAATAAGAGGGAGCCCAAACGCCAGGCACCGGGATAATGAGGGCAAAGAAACTGATCAGCAGGGTAACAGGAAGGGGCTGCCAATGGCACCGTCACTGTTCGGGGAGGTCTTTTCAGAGCTAAAAATAAAATCCCCAAAACATGTGGATACTCCAAATATTAAAGGAACACACAGCACTGAGGATGCTAAGCACAGGGAAGTCGTTTCCCCTTCCCATCCTTTTATTTTTTTTTTTCTGTTTATTACTTTGGCAACACACGTAAAGTAAGTCCGGCCAATAAAGTTATTTGAATCTGCAGTTCAGTCTCTTCTTCCTTGCTTGATTCTGTCACTTTAAGAGGCGAACGCCCTGGCCCCGCTTAATAATCCCCTCTCTTACAGGCCAATTTTGTTAATTAAATGTTTTGTTTGCAGTGCAGCTCTCATTCATTTCAGACACGTCACAGCGAGCTGATCTAAGCCAGGGCCCAGATCTCATTAGATAAAACCTATCAGGACTAAAGGAAAATGGAGGAGCCACTAATTAAAGGTTTTAATTGTGTGGATTCACCGTCAGGCTGGGTTATCTTGAATCTAGGGTTCTGAGAGCTGCATGTCAGTCTCCCACAGAAAGCACTCATTAATGGAGCCGAGGTAGATTCCCCTCCCTTTCTGGATGCAAATGAAAGAAGCTTCAGCTCTTACCCATATTTGTTAGGCTCGTTCCAGAAACTACGTCTCAATGCCACAGTGTAAAAAATAAAAAAAAACAAAACCACACAGCCCTGCCAGACAAGGTCTGTGGTTCCACATCTGGGCTGGTGGCATACCTGTCTACTGCAATCAATCTCAAAATTTAAGATATTGATGACAGTCCCCCATCCCCTGCCCCCACTCCCATAAGTATGCCACATTTAGACTTAAGAGACGCCGAATATTCTGAAATTGCATCAGTTCCTTAATAGAAATATAGCAAATACTTAGGGATCGGGGGGGGGGGGGGGGGGGAAGAAGGCAGGCTCACAGAGCAGCAGCAACTGGTGTCCATGGGAAATTGGGGGAGGAAAGAATATAGCGTCAAAGTACAACTGGTCATTAACTGTGTCAAAGCAGAGTCTCTATCCTACAGAAATGAAAGCTAACCCTAACCCTGCTAGGTAACTCGTGTGTCTGCTGTACTAGTTCCTTATACATACGGACTCTGAAAAGTGGGGGGGGGGGGGGGGGAAGTTAGCCCTAAAACTGATCTCAACAGCATTACATACTGGATTTATCATTAAAATAGGAAAATAAATTGGGTATTAGGTTCTTCGCCTCAGGAAAAAAAAGAAAAACAAAAAAAAAAAAAAAAGAGGGTGAGAGGAAGAGGGTTTGATCAACTTGTCTACACATGCATGGAGCATACAGGAGCTGCATATTCTGTTTACTGCTAATTTAAAGAGAAGTGAAGCTTTGTTTGATGGCTTTTGTTGCCAGATGAATCTGCAGTGCATCGGGACAGTGGTGTCAATTTTTTCACTTCAAACAAATGCCTTTTCTTCCCCATGTTCTGCACTATTTAATTAAAATTCTGTCAGGCTTACTGTAGCTTCTCAAGAGGCAGACCTAGAAAGCATTACCACTAACCTCTGTGTTTTCTAACATTGAATTCTTATAAAAATATTACAATCTCAAAATTATTTCCTCCAGCCACATTTGTTAGAGGATACAGAACAAAGAACAAAAGTTAGATTAGAAGACATTTATTTAAAAAGACAGACATTAAATTCTGGAACAGAACTACCAGTGCATTTGGTTATGTCACCATCTCAAGAGACACAATTTCTCTCTAAAACTTAAGATTTAGAGTCAATTTCTTGTCAAAAGCAATGGTGCCAAGAAATAAAAAGGCAGCTTTTGAAGAAACATGAATGACAAATAGGAAAATGGGGAGAGCTCTTGGCATTTACCACAAAACTGAAAGACAACCATTAACACACACAATGCAATTTATCTTAAAACTATGCAATGTAATTCCTGTAATGCCAACTAGGGTTTTTTTGTTGTTGTTTTAATTACTGAATGTTGAAACATGTGCACAAGCATCAAGCCATTTACTCAAATTGAACCGCGTAATCCTTCAAAATGTCTTTCAAATTAATGAGTTTAAGGAGCTTCAGTTCACCTGAAAAGATCCTCCAGGCACCTGACCCCTCAAATTCTTTCCACTAATTGCAAAAACTTGTTGGAAGGGATGGCATAAACAGATACCTCATCTTATGTACAGTAACCAAGTGTGTAAAGTTGACAGAAAGGGCTTCTGCAGATCTGATAAAAGAGATGTTACACACTAACCTAACTCCCCAAATGCCATTTTCTATGTTTTAAAAAAAAAAAAAAATTGTGCACCCTTCAAACTGGTAAAATACCAGTGTGATCATTCACAGCCACTTTTCTTTGGCTAGACTGACTGCCTCCAATCAGCTGCTACATGCAGAAGAGGACAGCGTTTGGAGTGCACTCCTGGAGTTTAAAGGGTTTAAATGACTTGAATGAGTAAATAGTAAAGACAACAGGCTAAACCCAGTCCATGGCTTTACATATGTACATAGTGTCCTCTCTTCTCCAAAGTACAAGGTTTAGAAGCAGATTTCAGAAGAGATCTTTACAGTGGGAGGAACAGACAGTGAGATACAACCAACCACTTTCAGGTAAACAGGAATTTGAAACAAGGCCTTGCGTATATAATCTAGGCTTCACCGCCTGTCTTGCCTGGCAAATTCTCCTGGACCTCTTTGCCCCAAAGAAACCTTCTCCCCCTACCAGATCTGGTTTAGAAGCGCCTTACGGATGCCCGGGTACAGTTTTACTTCCCCCGTACCCTACCCACGATGCCGCTCTTTGCCAGCCTTCAGTTAAAAAAAAAAAAAAAAAAGGCGGTAGATTCTGCAGCTGGCATCTTACCTGATGTAATCGTTTCTGCAGAGAATCATGCCACTCTTGGTGTAACAGGAGGTGCCAATCTCTCCCAGCTGAGCCTGGCAGCAGGAACATTTAAGGCACCTGCTATGCCAATAGCTGTCCATGGCATAAAGCAGGAAGCGATCTGCAATCTTGCCGCCGCAGCCAGCGCACCTTTTCCAGGAGAGGGAGCCAGCAGTGACTGGGGGAGGCTGTGAGCTGCTACCAGGATTCACCATGGTCTGTAAAAAAATAAATAAATAAAATAAAACAGAAAAAAAAAAAAGGTGGTATAAGCGCAGACCTAAAGATTCAATACACTGGCAGATATGGGCGCTCCCCCATAAACACACTGGGGCTGCTCTGAGCTTCCATCCCCTCCAAGTCAGTTTCGTTCTGCATCATCGATCTGTGTAAAGTTTATAGGAGAGTGCCAGCTAACATCATCTCAAGTCAATGAGAGGTCACGCTGCAATGGTCTCTTTCTGGACCAAAAACATCAAGTATCCCTAATCAAGAAAAGGCACTGCAAAAAAAAAAAAAAAAAATCTAACCCCATGTTTACGGTGCTGCTGCGCGGTAGATCAACCCACGGCCACATCCCTGAGCACACAAGCTTTAAAACCTGCAGCTCAGAGCTGGGAAGGAGTTAGCCGTTCAGCTTCATGCAACGAATGCGCTTTCTGCCACAGGAACTTGCGAAACTGGTTCTCTCAGATCCCAAACACCTTTAAGCTGCCGTTGTTTTGGCTACTGTACTAACCGATTTCTCTTATGGCTGTTTACACTGAAATCCCATTTCATCTTGAAGATCAATGGCTGCCCTCTTATTTAGGACACTGGCCCGAATAATAATAGATCAGTGAGCTGAACTTTAGACGTCGGTTAACTTCCTATACAAACACGCTCCACTTTTGTCTCGCTAATCTGTCCTTGATCAGCAATTTAAATGCAGCAGCTTTGTTCCTTCAGAAGAGCGCCGTTCACTGATAATACTATGAAAGGATAGATTTAGAACAATTGCGAGGTCGCAACTTAGATTGAAAAGTAGCCTGGCTGTCACCGGAATGTGCTAACTTTTAACTTTCCAATGAATGATTTATGCAAAGCAGTGCATTTACCAGGGATAAACACAGGAATCAATTTATTAAGCTTAAACTAAACCGATTAATTTGTTTCCTCCCATCCACCGTGCAGCAAATTTTTAGTTGGTGCTCCGGTCGCATATGCTATAAAAAGAACAAGTTATTTACTGCCAATTAAGCTTGTTTTATCTTGGCTCTTTGTAAGCCCTACGTGCTCCTTCGAAAGCATCTGGCTAACAGTGAAAGACATTTTACCCTACACACACACACCAACAGAGGGGGAGGGGAGAACTTTGTTACCCTGGCCAAAGTTGGCTACAAGAGTTGGAGGACCATCCCTGCAACGGTGATTCAATACCTTGCATATGTATATAGGGGGGAAAAAAAGCCATAGTTCACAAATAACCCACCTGAACATCCGTCTAGAAACCACACAATAAACCAGAATCAGAACTGTACCAATTAGGCTGTAACAAAACACTAATGCTTGGAAAACAACCACTCTAAAAGCCATTAGCATTGTATTTATCCAAATGCATCATACCTTTATGTAAATTGATCTGATGCATTACCCCTGGACTTGCCTTTTGTTACAGTTACATCCCCCTTCCCTAAATGAATCTGCATGTTCCTGCTTGAAGGTTTGTTTGTTGTTTGTTTTTTTTACTATTTTTTGACGTTTAATCGCTTCACATTTCTTAAAACAAATACTATGCTGCCTGTACACGCTAGCAGCCCGCCCCCCATCCTCCACTGAAAGGTAAATATAAAAAAAAAAAAAAGGAAACGCAACACTAAGTAAAGCATTCAAGTAACCCCATTAGCCAGAGCTCTTAAGGACAAGCAATACCTTAATGCTGATTAAATCTAGGAGAGATGAATCAAGAGGCCTGACTAGAAAGCGACTCCCCAGATAACTATGGACAGGCCCTCATCAAGTTTCATTTAGAGTTGAAAGAACGAAAAAAAAAATGCTTTTAACTTGAATAGGCTTACTCTCGTAATTATGTAGCCAAGCAATTTAGGGACTAGGTTCGAGAGTCTTTGGAACAGAAGGCAGAGGCGGCAGCTAAAGGGTTTTTTTTTTTTTTTTAAACAATGTCTCTGGTGTTATTTTAATGGAGACCAAGAGAGGGGCAGCGTGGAGCTGGCAATCTGTAGTACAAAAAAAAAATGGAAGCTTAATTCACGCCTCGATTTTAATTAGGCGATTCATTGGATTTCTGGTGGAAGGCAGCACAAAGGCTGGCTACCATCGCGCTAAGGATCTTTCCTGCGACTGTTTAAAGAAAATTCAACAAAAAGCAAACAAACAAAAAAAGACGACCGTGCGATCCGCTCAGCGCTTGCAAAGGAAAACAGGCGGCAATCTCGCCAGTTCGCGATCGAGTCGGGGAAAGCCCCTTCTCAGCTGAAACGAGACGGAGAGGGGAGCGAGAGAGAAGAAAGGGGGGGGGGAGAAGCAGACCTCCCGTCGCACGGCGGGACGGACGGAGCGCTCCCAGTTCATGCAAGACCCAAGCGGGAAGAGGAGGGGGCCGGTGGTGACGGAGCGCGGGGGGGGGGGGGGGAGAGACCTGTGCCTACCTCGCCGTGTTCCTCTCTCTCCGTCGGCCGAAGGCGAGTCGAGCAGGTCCGCGCCCGCTTTCCGGCAAAGGAAGAAGAAAAAAAAAAAAAAGGCTGCTCGGCAAGGGTGAGGCGTCCCAGGCCGTTAACTCCCCGCTGGCTCCAGACCCAGCACCGGAGGAAGAGGCGGTGGGAGGGCGGAAGCTCTCGGGAAGAGACGGAGCAGCAGCAGCAGCGCCCGCACCCTCCTCCTCCTCTGCACTTCCTTATTCGAGCTCCTCTCCGGCAGGAAGGCGCCCGCAGCCGCAAATCGAAGGGAACTTTGCCGCTGGAGCTCCGGCTGCCGCCGCTGTGACTTCGCTTTCTAGTCCCCCCGCCCGGGCCTCCGCAGATACCCGGGGAAAGGCGATGGCGGGAGGGGAGAGCGAGCGCGCGCTCCGAGGAAAGGCGACGGCCGGAGTTCGCAGCCCAGACCGGAGGGCCCCCGCCGCCTCTACCACTGCCGCTGCTGCGTCCGCCGCGGCTCTACCCAGGCATGTGTTACTGACAGAGCGCAACCCCAACTACTCTCCAGCGCCCCGCCCGCCGCCGCCAATCCCAGGGCCGCCTGCCCGGGCCCAGCCGCGCTTCCCACCAATCGGAGAGAGGGAGAACTGGAAAATACACGCTGACGTGCCTAGAGGGAAGGCGGATGGGGAGCGCGAGGGAAGGGCTGGAATGGAGTCAAAGGGAAGGAAGAACGGGAGGGTGGGGAGTGGAATATCAGGTGAGTGCCTGGGCCATGGGGGGCGGGGGGAGATCGCGCCTCCCCCTCCCCGAAACGTTCTCTACCTGCTGCTACAAGACCTTTCGGAGAAACTAATGGGGGGGGGGGGGAGGGGGCATTTCTATATATACTGAAAGAACTTTGTGAAGGAAGGTAGGGAAAAGGATTATCTAATTTATTTTATTGCCAAAAGATACGACCTGTCATTCTGAAAAAGGAATCTAATAACTTTGCATTACTCCTTATTCATTTTGCCCTACGGCCCTTATTGAGCACTGCATGAGAACTCAGGTCAGTGGTTCGATGGCATCAAACTTCAGCTCACATGCATAACACTAGAATCTCAAAAAAATTAATTTCTCCTTCAGTTATAGGCAATATGATCCTTTTTCTAACTTACTGACGTTATTTCCCTATTAATTATCAGGGCAGTGGCATAAGTGAAGTGGAACATGCAATAAGTATCAGTCAAAAGCTCTTCACGGGGGATTATTTGCAAAATGTGTTTTGAGGTAAATAAATAACCATTTTAATTCCTAATATTTTGCTCAAAATTTCTCCTTTAGTGGACAGAAAAGATACAAGTGTGATCCTTCTTGTTATCATTCTGCTAGTTATTACTGAACAACTGTGCCTGTAATTTACGAATCTGTTGTCACTTTCCTTTTGCAAGGAAATTCGGGATCTGTTTAGAAGATTTCGGAGAATGGTGGTCGCCTTCATTTTGAATACTGAAAAGCAAATACCCCAAATTATACTCAACCCAAGAAAAAAGTATAAAAATGCTCCACGACCCAAAACACAAGTAAATTAGACATTATAAAAAAAAGGAAAGCATCGTGGTTTTTTTGTTTGTTTGTTTTATTTAGGTAGATAAAGATGTCCTATCTAACTGCGCATAATTCCAATCCTAAAACAGTGAATGGGACCAAACAACTACCTTCTCCAATTCACTAAAGATCTTCAGGTACAGAGTAATAGACTGGTCCTTGGGGATGTTTTGTTTTTAAATAAGTTGCTTGCTATGCCAATCCACAAAAAGTCCAAAAACTTGAAACCACATCTGGGTTGGGGGTTTTCTGCCTGTGATTCAATAAAATGTATCATGGCCAACAAGGAATCCAGTAAACAGAGCAGTGAGATAATGTGCTTTTCTTCACACTTAATATAGGCTCTGTATTAGTTTATGTCATCATGTTTATAACAATCTTTAATTTCTCTGCAAATAGACATCTTTTCCCCACCGCCCTCATTTTACGCTCATCTACTTTTCCTGTCAGATAACTTGGTCCGGCCTGAAACATCCTTTGCACAATTATTCCTAATATGGTCCCTAACTTCGTATTTAGTCTGGATTCTCTCCCCCCCCCCCCCCCCCCCCCCTCTTAATTTAAATTAAAACTGCATTTTTATATGCAGCAGATTAAAATCCTGGTTATTGAAGACTGCTGGCCAGACAGCGTACCTCGCAGCCTTTGCTGTTGTGTTCCTGCTACTGCGCAATGCCCAAGCTACTAGTGCAGATCAGAGTATTAACGAGGCATAAAATATTTTGTCTCCAAAACCAAGTTAACCTCATCCTGCATTTTTACTGTGAAGAGGGAAACCATTCTGGGTAGATACAGTCTGAAACTGAGTGGAACTGTTACTCCTGTTTAGATACTGTAATTCAGGCCACGTGGAAAGGTAAGGTATTCAATAATTAAATACTGATTATGGAGATTAGAAGACAGTTAGCAATGAAGGTTTGACCTGAGAGATAAATGATTCACAGGAACAGCCATAATTGCATAGCCGTGACGTTATATCCTTCCATTATGACTTTCTAACGTCTCCACTCCGGCAGTGCAACTTTTGTAGTACCATTTGACTGAAAGAAAAATGTCTAGCAGGTTTGCATAACAATCACGATCTGATTTCTTTGCTGCAAAGGTATTAAACGATAGGTTGAGAAATAACTCCAGACAACGTCACGACATCCAAACACACTTCTCGGAACTGACTGAAAGCAAATGGCAC
The DNA here is from genome assembly GCF_901001135.1 of Rhinatrema bivittatum. Classification (NCBI taxonomy): domain Eukaryota; kingdom Metazoa; phylum Chordata; class Amphibia; order Gymnophiona; family Rhinatrematidae; genus Rhinatrema; species Rhinatrema bivittatum. The sequence goes on from NC_042624.1 coordinate 83,548,740, forward strand.
CACTGGAAATAAAAGCAACTTTAAAGAAACTGAAGCGACTGATATATCAGAGAATAGACAGTAGCGCTCTGGCACTCCTAACGTGTCAAGGTGAACTGACAATACCGACAAGGTAGAATTTATCACGGTTTTACCAGTTTACAGAGCCCTGTAGCTACCCAGTGATGCCATCTGAATGTAGCTACCCAATGATGCCATCTCCATTTCTACTATGGAGAAGCAAATATTAGTGCCCAAGAAGCTCAAATGTAACACAGGAAAGTTCTGGGAGAGCGTTCAGTTTTCAAGAAAGAAAATCATGGCAGTGATTTAGTTGAGAAATCAAGTATAAACTTAGCTGTTTTTTCTTACACGAAGCATCCAGAGCTGAAAAATGCCCCATGATATAAGGCGAAGAAATCGTGGAAAGATAACCTGGACTTTAGCAACAGCGCCACCTGTGGAGCACATTCAATGCCTACACTCAGTGTCTTCAAAGAGACGCATTGCCTTCCGGAAAGGGGAAAAAAAACCCCAAAAAAACTCTAGGAAGGCCAGAGAAGGATCCGAATCCCACTAGTACCATTTGTTCGGATATATGAAGGCGATATCGCGTGATTTAATCGGTTAACCAAACCCTCACTAATACCTGGTATTTAAAAAAAAGGTTAACACCAACTGAAAGAAACTTTATAGTAAACTTTTATAGCCGGGATAGGACAGGCAACTTCTCATATAATCTGCAAAAAGGCCTGAGGCAGGCACAGCTGTCATCCATCACACTCCACCTTATCGCAGCCACTTAGTGCAGTCTCAACATACGATTGCTCGGAAAATAACGTTGTCCAGGTTGGAAAGCGGAGGCTTACTCTGATGAGAGGGGCTGGTTTTCAGCTTTGCTCGAAGTGAGTGAGCCAACGCTCCGCTTCTCTTCTCTCCCTGCTTTTCGGGCGCTCGGTCAGCGCCGCTCCTGATGGGGCTCAGGCGAGGGATTGTAACTGGCCGCGGTGCGATAAAGCAGGCTGGGGGTGGGGGGTGTTCAGCCGGCGCTGCGGCGAAAGCTCGGGAGTTAAAAACTGCTCTGCGAGCATTTGCGAGTATTGTGCCATTACTACAATTATTCTGAAGTAGTCGCACTCTACATAAGTAGTCTGGCGAATTCTGCCCTTGGTCTCGGAGTCTGTAATTAGTACATTCGGAAAGAGAACGCCACTTCCGAATTGTGCTCCTTATTAAAACAAGCATATATTTAAAGCACAAGGGGGGGGGGGGGGAGGTATTTAAAAGAGAGAGAGAGAGACTATTGAATAGATGAAGGAGAGATCATTTTCTGTAGCTATGTGAGCAATAGTTTATTTTTTCCCGATTCTGTCTTGCATTTCCACTTTCTTAATAAAGAGGGTAGCACTTTGATTTAAGACTATCTGTAGATTTGATTTACATTCCAGCTTTATTGTTCACAATACTGTAAATTTACAGAATCATACACTTTCCTACAGCATGAATAGTTATAAAATAAAATAGATTTATTTGACTGACTGGAATGTGTTTATTAATGCAGGAGTACGCACGTTCATGTCACTGTATATATTTCTGAAGATAAATCACATTTCATAATAAAATTGGCTTTGATAAATCACTACCACTTCTTTCCAGGCAGCCAAAAACATTCAGACAGAGAAAAGTGAATTGGCCGATCATTTTTGCCACTGATGAGAAATCGCTTAAAATGCATTTGACTCCTGTTCCAAAAGCACAAAACATTCTGTATGGTTTTTTTTTTTTTCTTTCATTTCAATGTTATTTTCCGGGAGAATGTAGCTTTAGGTGTTTTCAAATCCAGAAACAATTGTTAGTGCCTGTTCCCTTATTTTATTCTTTTCAATCTGTTTGGGTGACCTTATACTGTTGTCTAAAAAGACTGAGCCAGTGGAAGTCCTGAAATATTCTGAAATAACAATTTATTCCAAAGTGACTATTTTTTTTTTTTTTTGGGACAGTGCTTTATTTTCCAGTGAATATTTTAAACACATTTAATCATGGAAACAACATTGTATCTTCAGAGAGGTGCAGCTCTTTTCATCTCACTGTCAGATTCCATGGCTCCCACCATACAAATTGTAAGGGTACAGGAGGCAGACGCCTTTATAATGTGTGTCTGCAGTAAATCCTGGGAGGTTGGCAGAATATTTGCTTGCTCATGGGATGAATTACTGAGCAATAGCTCATTGCTAGGAAAGCTTGGCATGACACCCCGGTGAAGTTTTGATCATTTCTGCAGGAAACTATAATTGATAGGAGGCGTTGGTGATACATCACTCACCACCCGTTTTACACTGATTAGTTAATAGGACACATTAATGTAACCATCCATGGGTGATATTAAACGAATGCAAAAATTCAAGGTTTAGCCCTCTCCTTCCGTTAGGGTCCCATCCCTGTTGGGCTTCATTCGCCCAAAATAAGGAAAGAAAAATATTTGCAGCCAAAAGAAATTCAAATGGAAAGAATATCATCTAAATATCATCAAAATGTGGATTGGAGGCTTTGGAAAAAAAACATATTGACGTTTTCAGGAAACTCCGGCTCTTTTCGGATATGTGGAGTCACTCTCCTGCCACCCCCAGCATCTGAAATCAAGCGGAGGAAGTATGCTGAACAAGCTCCCACCTGCACGTTTGTGCAAATGAAGAGCGGGGTCAGGTTTAGGCACAGGCGGCAACAGAGGCATGAGCCTAGGGCGCCGAATTCTGAAGGCGCCCACAAACTGGGACTCCTCTTGCTTGCTCTTTGATTTCGGGGGGACAAAAACTCCCAATCCCTGGTCCTCTGCCTTCGGCATCATCCACTTAAATCCAGGCCTAACTAAGGGCCTACACCAAATCGCCTTATTTAAATGTACTCAGAGCTGCTTACAGGGTCCTGCTCCACAGGATTCAAGCAGGAAGAAATGAAATAAGGAAATGTAAAACCTTGACATCAGGATCCTGAAACACAAAGCTATAGAAATAGTAATGTGAAATCACAATTTTAGAAATAATGTCAGTCATTTATGGAAATCCTTTGCCATGTGTGTCATTTTAAAATCCTCAGCAGTGCTGGGGAGATCATCCATGAGCACCAAACTTGTTTTTTTATTATTGCCTGGCTGATTCCAGAGGTGAAAGCTGCAAAGCTTACATGCTTGTTGGTCAGGTGGCAAAGACTGCCCCATGTTCACGGAGACCCACAGAACATAACTCTGGCGGATTCTCCTGCCTACCCTCATAAATACGTTTCTAGCAGATTTCATATTTGACCTCTAAACTTTGAGGTTTCCTACCTCTTTGTTGGGCTCATTGATATACTCTAACACCTTGGGTGCCATAAGATGCAAACCTGCTCCATAGGTTCTATGACTTGCTTGACATGGTTCTCTTTGGCTTTAGTTTTTAGCGTTCGGTGTTGTGCGAGCACTCATTTTCCTCAAAGCATTACAAGCAAAAGCTTTGGTTGCAATGTGAACCCTTTGACATATATGATTTACAGTGTCTCTTAACATATCTCACTTATGTTTAATTTTTTACTTTTGTGACCCCAGAAGGTTCCTTCTACTCCTTTGGGTTTCCATTTCATTCAGAAGCAGGCCTGGGATCTGACACCAAAACCTTCATTTGCAGCTCCATCTTACTATAATTTACCTATGGTTACCTATTTTAAGGCACCACTGTACTTTCTCCCTTTTTTTTTTTGTTCTCCCTGTTGCTCCCCTCGTTTCGCCCACCCTGTTCAATGTATTTCATTGAGTTCTATGTAAACTGATATGATGTACCCACGAATACCGGTATAGAAAAGTTTATAAATAATAAATAAATACCATGGAGATTTTTTTCTTCTATTTTGCATCCCTCCCAACTTTCTTTTACTTCCCTCATTGCAGCAATAGTTATCTGCATGCCCCAGGACTCCTTCTGGAGGATTACAGTCATAGGCCCTAAATCCAGCCTCCAAGTATCACCATTATACAATGGCTATGACCTTCTCCCCCAGCCCTGGCTAACCAGAGGAGTGGAAGAAATGATCCAACCCTAACAGCTTATATTTACAGCATAACCCAATTTAGCTACTAGAGATGTGAATCGGAATCGGTTCGGATTACGGTTCCGATTCACATGTGGGGGTTTTTTCATCGGGCCCGATCGCGGTTTTGTTTATCGGCTGCGCCCGAGCCGATAAACAAATTTTAAAGCATGCTCGTGCAAGGCGCATTCCCAGTTTTGTAATTAGTACACCAGTTTGTCCAGTTAATAGCGAGGTCTTTCAGACCGCTCTCTAGTTCTTCATCTTACACACCCACCAGTTGGCCCAGACCCTCGCCTTTTCTGTAAGCCCTAAAACTCGAAATCTACAGACTTGCTTCTCCTCAGGAGCAGCAATAAAGTTAAACAGATATCTAGCATACGTGCGTTGCGCCTTCCATTTTTTAAATTCTGAGTTATGCACATTAATTCTTCGCCCTTCCCTGGAACTTCCATTCCCTGTCCCTTTTCCGCTCCCTTATTATTCAAGCATGCACGGGTAAATACATGAATATTATGCAATTTTTAAAATCCATGCTGCTCATGCATGGCCCACACACGCGTGTATGTAGGCATTTTTGTATGAGAAACGCTTTGAAAAAAATCTACCTGCTAGTGAACAGGGATCCTGAAAAGAATTGTTCTTGTTTCATTACATTTATCTCCTAAATTGTTATGTTATTTCACTCTTATAGACCGTCTTCCTTGTACCGAAGCAAAAAATACATCAAATAAGTCCATGAATATATAAAAATACTTCCGGAAGCCTAACTCAGTCATTCCCTCCTCTCTCTATGACTGGACAAATTAGTTATACTGAGAGAAAAAAAATTTAACTAGGACAAATACTGCACAAAATTACTTTAGAGGGTAAGTTAGGCACATTAAAAAATACATTATAGTAAATGTGGTATTTTACAAAATATGCTGCACATGAAACACCTTTAACATTTGAATTTCAAATACTGTTACCTGGTTCTTACTTCTAGTTTGCATCTCTTGATGATGCAGAATAATTCAACGAGATCAAAGTCCATCTTCAGATGCTACGTCTGACATGTTTGGCATGCATCTACATCATCAGCTGTTTTCTGTTGTTCCTGCTGTTTTGTTTGACACTCAATTGACAACATGCATTTGGACGCGCGTTTTCGACTGTGCTAGCTTTACCCCTTATTCAGTAAGGGATAATAGCGCGTCGAAAACGCGCGTCCAACTCCCCTGAAACTAATAGCACCTGCAACATGCAAATGCATGTTAATGGCCCTATTAGTTATTCCCGCACGATTCACTAAGTAAAATGTGCAGCCAAGCCGCATATTTTACTTTCAGAAATTAGCGCCTACCCAAAAGTAGGCATTAATTTCTGCCAGCACCGTTTTTACTGCTTTTCTGTGCACCCTCCGACTTAATATCATGGCGATATTAAGTCGGAGGTCCCAAAAGTTAAAGATAATTTAAAAAAAAAATAAATTTAAATTGGCCCTCGGCTCGCGGGTTGAAAACCGGACGCTCAATTTTGCCCGCGTCCGGTTTCCGAACCCGTGGCTGTAAGCGGGTTTGAGAACCGACGCCAAAATTGAGCATCGGCTGTCAAACTAGCTGACAGCCGCCGCTCCTGTCAAAAAAGAGGTGCTAGGGACGTGCTAGTGTCCCTAGGCCTCTTTTTACCACAGGCCCTAATTTGAATAATTTTATTTGCTGAATCGTGCGCGCACAGGAGAGTGGCCTGTGCGCGTGCCCGCTCTCCCGCGATTTTTAGTGTATTGGCCTGATAGTCTCTAATAACAAATCCTAATTTAAGCCATGTGCTCCGAAAACTCTCTTTATGATACTTGAAAGAGAGAGATTAAGTTATCTAATGGGAGTTTGAAAGAAGTCCATACTTTGGGGGGAGGGGGGGGCAATGCCATTTCTTTCTAAGCATAATTGTTGTGTAAATCAGACAGAGAGAAAATATCTGCTATGTGTCTGGGCTGATAATTGAGGAATAAAGCTATTTCCAAATGCACCCCTCTGTCTGCACAGGCTCTCCTTCTGTCCTTTTTTAAGTGCGAGGGGAAAGGTGATGCGAGGAGCGTTGCTCCCTGGGCCACTCACCACACTCCAATTCATTATACCAGCCAGAGTGCTAAAATATTTCTAGTTTAAGAACAAACAAAACCATTAAGATTTCATTTTTTGTTCTGCTTCTTATGTCGTTGGTGGGGTGATATTTCTAAAAAAAAATCTTTGTAAGTTCTGCTTAATAATTGTCACTCCCAGCATTAGGGATCTGAGTAAATGAAAGTATTGCCCTGATAAATGCAGAGCACAAACATTGCATGCACAGCTGAAACACAAATGTAAAGAGAAGTGTTTAAAATAAACAGGGAACACGGTAAAATAGAAACAAACTCTATTAAGAGAAGAAAAGAAAGGAAGCATAGGAAGAAGACCAAGAGAACAAGTGGCAAATTCATGTTTTGAAGATCCTCTTGCTCAGGGGTGGGCAATTCTGGTCCTCCAGGGCTGCAAACTGCTCAGGGTATCAGCCCATCTTTAATGAATATGCACGAAATAGATTTGCATACAACTAAGGCAGGGTGCAGGCAAATCTCTCTCATGCACATTTTTCTAGGAATATCCTGAAAACCTGGCCGGTTTGCAGCCCTCGAGGACTGGAGTTGCTAACACAAGCAGGACCCTGCATTGTGTTCCAGTCTTAGAACAGGCAAAAGTGAACGTAAATGTGCAAATTTACACTATCCCAGCAGTGGTCAACACAGGTCCTCAAGAGCCACAAATAGGTCTGGTTTTCAGAGTATTCATAAGAATATGTATGAGCTAGATTTGCATGCAGTGCCTCCATTGTATGCAAATCTATCTCATGCATATCCATGATAGTTATCTTGAAGATCAGGCTTGTTTGTGGCTCTTGATGACCGGAGTTGGCCACCCCTACTCTATTTCAAAAGCCAAGACTAGTGGTAAACCAAATGAAGAAAACCCAGTGCTTCCTGTGCCTCTATAAGTGACATCTCCAGAGTAGATGGTTCAAGGGAATTGCTGCAGTGTTGTGAAGCCTTTTGTCACTGGGTCACTAGTTCAAACCCAGCTCAGGTCTTCCCAATCCTCACTGGCATGAGTGCCATGAGAGCTCTCCTGCTGGCAGTAGCACTGGGGCTGAATGATGAATCTAAGTGGTGCTTCAGAGATAGTAGAGAAGCTCTGTTTAGCGACGTCATTCAGAGTTTATTTTAATTAATTATTTATTTATTTATATTCCGCTTTTTGAAATTGAACTCTTACTGCCCTCCTGACCATGAGGATCAGGATGGGAGAATCCTCCAGAATGATAAGAAGGCATTCTGATTTTAGAAGGGGGGGGGGTTGGGGCTTATTGGGAGAACAGTTTGATGTGGGGCAGGAGGGGGAGTGATTCTGGGCATGACCTTGATGTGCAGTGGGGGTTGGGGGTGCTTTCATATGCAAGATTTGAACTTCTGGGGGGTGGGGGGAGGGCTGGTGGCACAAGCATGTTGGAGGGCTTGGGGGTGAGGCCAGAAGAATCCCTCCATGCTAACCAACCTTTTTATTTGGAGCTGTTTAGCCCGGGATATTTCAAACCACAGCAATCCGAAGCAGGTATTCCATTTTCGGCATTAGCGAGAGCATGGTACATAGCTTGATATGCTCTCCTCTGCATGCTATTTCCTATGCACATGCTAAAGCCTCATTTGCATGTGAAATTCCTTCATTTGCATGCCTGGCCCCATTCATTTTAGTTTGTTCAGGCTAACGTCTGACCCTGGTTTAGCATGGATGGCAGGCCTCTCCTGCATAACCCGTTGTTTTTTAGCGCAGGCTAAGTTTTACAGTATTGCGATGAGGAGAGAGAGATTCACTTGGAAATTTGTTTTGTTTCTTGCCTCCGCGTGAAAAATCCTTGAACATTTTCAAGATGCATTTTGACTCTTTGGTAGACCCCCCCAGAAAAGTGGTTTTGTATTTAGAGGCCTGCGTTCTGCAAAGGATTAATAATAAACAATCTTCCCTCTGTCCAAAACTCAAAGACAATATTGGTGGAATCCTTGTTAGAATAATTGCTTCTGCTCCTCCCAGAACACACCGGTTTGGGTGACAGTCCCTTCAGCATATGCTTTTCACTCTGATATATAAACCTCCTCCAAGAATTCCCCCGCGCCTCAAAGCTGAAGAATAGTAGTGCTACACTTTTCACTGAGGAATAATTAATTTGTCTCAAGTAGTAGAAGAGAGACTGGTGGAGTGACTTTGAATGGTAATCTCCGGGGAGTAGCATTGTTTGTTCTTTCCACTCCTTAATGAGCTTTAGTAAATGGCCAGGGAAAATGACCTTTCTGTAATCTGAGAGGGGTATAGGGTGAAGGAAGCTCTCTCCAAGGCAGCCCCTCCCCTCTCACAAGTCCCCGGTTCTTTTTCACCAAACTGTTGAGGAGCTGGCATTTGTTTCAGCCCGAAGAGGGAGGCTTCAGTAAACAGCGGCTAAAAATAAAGCGCTCAGAAAACGTCTGTTATTAGAGTTTCATAAATTAATTCCCCGCCCCGCCACCCCTGTTCTCCCTGCCAAATCCCCATACAGTAGGTGTTGTCTGCTGAATACTTTTTAAGTATGTTCCAGCTACTATTTGTACTGGAGCATGAATGCAAGATTTGGAAGCTTTTAAGGGGGAAGTTGGCTAAGCGAAAAAGGGAGATACCTTAATATCTTACTGAAAGGCACCACAACCAGGGAATCTTTAGGTGGAAAAACCTTAACACATTTCTGTTAGAAAAATGGACATAAAGGTTAACAAAGACAAAAATAATATAAGATGATAGCTTTTTACTGGTCTAAATGCATTTCATTACTAGCTTTCAGGAACTCCCTTATACAGCGTATATTTTTTTGTATACTTTTCCATACATTCAAGTGGACTAACACAAGCAACCTCACTACGCTGTTAAAAAATAGTCCCCCTTTTAAAAAGGGAGAATTGATAATTGCATTTCAGTGTTACCAGTTATGAGAACTTGTTTTTCGTCCAGTGCTCTTTTTAAAGCTTGCTTTCTTTCTTTGGTCCTGCAGTTGCCCCACTTGGTGAACATCTGGTTGCTGGCACTATTTTCCCAGGTAAGATAGCTCCTTCCAACTGTTCAAACAGGGCTTCCCAAACCCGTCCTGGTGACTCCACAGCCAGTTGGGTCATCAGGATATCCGCAACGAAGATGCATGAGGTAAATCTGCATTTACTGAGTTTATAAAGCATGCAAATGGATTGCATGCATCCTCGTTGTGGATATCCTGACAACCTGTCTGGCTATGGGGTCACCGGGACAGATTTGGGAAGCTCCTGTATTAGAAGGTAGCCTGCAATACAGGGCACCAGCATCTATGCCTTGTTACTCCACATTGGCATGCCCGGCAACTTTTACTCTGCCGTCCTCTCTAGTAGCAGTGGGGTCTGCCTGGCATGCCACAGATTAAACCATAGCTGAAACCTGAAGGATGCCTTCCAAAGCATGAAAAGGACCCTGTGTAAAGTTAGGGCTGGCCACGAAGGGGCTGAAAAGTTCATTGCTAGCCTAGTGCAGGGCTTGGTTGATTTTATTATGTTGTCCATCCCTCAGCATAAGCAGGAGCTCAGTCAGACAAACATTGAAGGTGACTTCATCATGCCAGGGAAACTCAGCAGTGGGTCAGAGCTGAAGCAGAGAAGTGGAAACAGAAGGACCAGAAGAAGGGGAGGGGGGCTTAAGAGAGAGAGTCAAGCCAATATTCCTGGAAATCTCCTCAGTCTGATACTAGCAGATACAGCCTGACAACATGAGGCTCATCGACATCTATCTTGGGAACCCCCCCAGCTAAATGAGCAGGTGCAGGCTCTAGACAGCTTGGCCCATGCTAGTGCCAGGTTACTGTCATTCCTCAATCCTGATCACCTCTTGTCCTAGACATGATTACTTTCTTACATTTCTGAGGGATAAACAAATGCCAATGGTGAGTTCATAAGGACAGCTTCATATTCAAAAAAATATAAACAAACTGAACAGCGTAAGAAAAAAAATCAAATTTAATGTAAGAGGGCTCAGAGAGGGGTGTCAGAAAATGCCATAAAGCAATAAAAGGACTCTCAAACGCAACAGCATCTAATCTTATACCCCATAAGAAGCTAACTTTAGTAGAGTGAGAAAGAAAAGTTTAATAGAGCAAGAACAATTTCAAAAATAAAAATTAAAAAAACCCCAAAACATCAAAATGATGCTATAGCCAGTCAGGTTCTCGACATCTGCCGTGTTTCAGAGTGTGTTTACTTATGAGCTGTATCTGGATAATTTTCTGCCACACTGGCACCATGCTGTATCTAGGTCACAAAGTGATCGTTGGTACCCATTACTACAGAATTCAGCAACAGCTCTGAAAAAGCCAAGACACACCCAGGTCAAGCACCGGAGTGTGCAGGGTTCAAGAGCTAGCCACAGGAGCTGATAATTCCTCTTCTAGAACAAAAGGTTAATTCAGATGCAGTAAGAAAATGTGAGGAACACAAAAGAAGATAGCATATACATGAGCTATACAAAGTCTACACCCCCTTGACCGTGTTTCATATTTTGTTGTGTCGGTGCATCAGACTTGCATGCATTTAAATGAGGAGATTTTCCTCACTCATCAACACACTATATTCCACATCTTTCAGGGTCAAGAAAACAGGGGATAAAGCATAAACATCCAATGAAACAAAATTGAAATCCAACAATTGTATAAGTCTCCACTCCTCTGCGTCAGTACTTGGTGGAAGAACCTTTGCCAGCAATTACAGCTGTGAATCTGTTAGGATAGGTCTCCACTCATATTGCACACCTGGATTAACCTATACTAGACCATTCTTCCTTATAAAACGGTTCAAGCTCTGTCAGGTTCCTTGGGTTGTGTTGATGGACAGTAAGTCATGCCACAGATCTTCCATTGGATGAAGTCAGGGCCACGCCAGGTCATTTAACCTTTTTGTTCCTGAGCAAGTCCTGTGCAGCTCTGGTTGTGCGTTTCAGGTCATTTTCATGCTGAAAAGCGAACTTGGCAGCAGGTTTTCCTTAGGTACTTTTTCTGTACTTTTCTCCATTCATTGGCCCTTCCATCCCAACAAGTGCCCCAGTCCCTGCCGATGGGAAACATCCCTATAATATGATGCTGCCGCCACCACCACGTTTCACAGTAGGGATGGGGTTCTCTAGGTGATGTGCTGTGTGGGGTTTGTGCCAAACGTAACACTTTGAATTCAGGCCAAAAAGTTCTGTTTTGCCACCTGGCTACAGTATCCTCTGAATTTTCCTTTGCATACTTTAAACAGTTTTCTCGGTGGGCTTTCTTGAGTGTCTTTCTTGCTACCCCACCATACAAGCCAGATTTGTGGAGTGCTTGCGATTATTGTCAAAAATCACACTTTCACCAGTCTTGGTCATGGAAGCCTGTCGCTCTTTCAAAGTTGCCATTGGCTTCTTGGTTGACCCCCTCATCAGTCTCCTCTTTGCTTGGTCATCTAGTTTGGAGGGATGGCCTGATTTAAGCAGGGTCCTGGTGTCGGTGGTGCATTCAAAGACTGCAATTCTTTTATACCCATTGCCAGATCTGTGCCTTTCCACAACGTTGTCCTTGTGAAGGAGTATAAAGACTAGAACCCGGCACACCTTAAAGGAGTGGGACTAGCTAATTAGCCCAGTCTACCTTAAATAGACAGGCGTGTTCCCCAGGGGCAAGGCAAGTTCAGGAAGGAATGGGTTGAGGACGCTCCAGGAACTGTGCTGGAACACTGCACTTTGAATGCTTACTGTTTGATGTAGTACTACCGAGGTAAAGTAAGCAAAGGTTTTGCTGGAAAGAAAAAAAGTTGTTGAAAGCTGGAGTCCAGCTGTTTTCTGTCCTCTAGCACACCTCCCTGAAGTTAAGGACTGTTCCATGCTATCGCAGTCCTGCAGTCCTTTTGACAGTTTCTTGGTGCTCATGGTTAGCTCTTTGCTTTGAAACACACTGTCTAGCAGAGAGAACCAACGGGAATTGCTGAATTTATCCTGTCACCAGGTGATTCAGTGCAATTTGACATAGGTGCATGTGAAGGTGACTTGCTATGGCCAGAGCTTTAAACATTTGGGATAGCTACAGAAGTACAAGGGGTAGACACTTATCCAAACAAGCCATTCCATGTTTTTATATCTAATTCATTTTCTAAGGAATTCTGGAATATATTTTCCATTTGGCAGTTGTAGGTTGGATGTGTGGATACATGGAACAAACACTGGTTTAGTGCACTTTACTTCCAGGCTATAAGGCAACAAAAAGGTGGTGTAGAGTAGTTGTGGTAACTGCAAGGCCATCTACTATGCCCTTTTTCATTAAGTACCGCAATACCAGAGCCTCTGATTGATCTTCAGCTTCACTCTCACTTCCCCCCACCATCAGCCAAACGCACCTTTCTGCCCGCACTTCCATGCACATTTTCTGCAGTCAAGATTTCCTGCCGATGCGGCAAGGAGCTCTGCGCGCAGAAAATGTGCGTTCCAAAATGTGAGCCCTGCTTCATGCTCTCGCGTGGAAATCCCATGCAAATGAGGGCGTTAAGCAGTACTCTCGGATGCAGGGAAGTGAATTGGCCCAGCTTGGAATTTTTTTAGTGCTGGAAACTTAAGCCCAGGTCAGAGTCAGAGTTAGTTTCTAGTGCTGCTGCTGCGATGGCACTTAAAACCTGAAAATGGGGGGGGAGACAAATAAATGTCAGGAACACTTGCTGAATTAGCACTGACCTATCTGGCTATGTGGCAGCTGCTGCCACTTAGGCGGATAAGTCAAAATTTCTCTGTCCAAGTGGTGGTGGTGGCATTTTGCAGTTAACATGCTGTTTTTAACTCCCACTGCACTTGCATAGCATTCACTTACTGAACTGGGAGTTAATAAAATGTTAACCTGTTTAAACTGTACGCTGAAAAGCAGCACGCCATGCATCCCCGCGCCTTTCTGTGCTGAAACGCTTCTTTACACTGAGCCTGTGTTTATCCCCCTTTCCAGCTTCAAATCATGGTCAGACACAAAAGGGGGTGACCTAGCACACGCCAGCGGTCAAGGCTTCAGCATACATTCATATTGCACTCTAATATTTATAGCGAGAGAGATTTTTTTTTCTCACCTCCATGTCGGGCTCTGAAATGGCGGGCCTTTCTGGCTGCAAACTCTGAAGGACGTTCTTTGGAAGTTTATTATGGACAGAAAACGAAACACAAGCTTTCACCGAACACACAGCCTGGGCAGGGCCCTGGCCTTGTCCCTGGGTTATAGCGACAGTAATTCACTGCACAGTGATGCAGAGACTTTGGAATTGTTATCCAGTGTTAGAAAACCACAGACAGAAAAGCTTTTATTTTGCAAACCGCCAAGGACAAGGCTGGGAAGATGTTTAGGCAGGGCTCATTCCCCTTCAGCCAGTAGCACCTAGTTAAACTGTTATCACAGCTGTATCTGTGGAGGCTGGCGGTGCTTCCCTGGAAAACAAACCACAACAAGGAAGGTGGCTCTGTAACCTGAAGAAAAGCCTCAGGGTCTTCGCTGCTCCACCGAGTCCAACCCACCACAGATGACGTTTACAATATGGGAGCATGATCCAGAGGACAATAAGACTGTTATATCATGCATAACCAGAAAATGGAGGGGAGGGGGAGAAAGGAGCTTACATTTATTTCTGGAGGGGTTAGAAAAGTATTGGCGGAATGATTTTCTACAACGCCTCCCAAGGTGCCATGTATCATATGGGTAGAGTGAAGCCGTAAATGTTCTTTTGAGAAAACAAGAAATGAGACACTTATGAAGCTGCTACAATAAGTCCCTCTGGAGGTGGATCTATGTATTTCACGAGCAGCCGTGCAACTTCAGCTGTTCTTGTCTGGAGAACTGGGCAACGGATTCCGTTTTGATTCCAGCCAGAAGGCCTTCCTGACACTCTATGCCCCTTCATCAATTAATGAAAGGATATTAAAAGAGAGTGCAAAAGGAAGGAGGTCAAAGGTTGCTCTTGGTTTTGCCACTGGTAGAGGTGGGAAAGTTGGTTCCCTACTCTGCAAGGCAAACCAAAGAAGAGCCTTTATGCCTAAACTGGCTCCTAGGCACAGGGGAACAGTCGTCGAGAAATCTGGTGACAGACTAGGAAGCTACGGCTATAAAATAACCCGAGTGACTTAGCTCATTCCTCACTAAAGAATTCGTAGGGCAAAACTCCTAGAAACAGTTACAGTTCTACTGTGAACTTCTGCATAAGTTCCTACAAGGAAACAAATAGATACATAAGAAAGAAACAGGCAATATTATACTAATTTGGCAGTACAATTTAACAAACCCATTTTTGGTAGCAATGATGAAATCTTACATTGCAACCACTCCTATTGCAGTGGAAAATGCAATATTCTCTAAGGAATACTTTTGGATTACTATGGGAGTAGGTTTATCAAGACCCATTAGTCTAGAGTAGGCTAAACATATACATCCCATTAAATTAGGAAGGCTAAAAAAATGACCTTTTGAAACCTCTTTGCCAAATAGCTCAAAATTAGCATGTCTTTATGCTTAACAATAGTAGCGAAGAGCAGAATTAACCCTAATTAACACTGAGGAACTAATAGATAGCATATTATTCATAATGGGGAAAGACAAAGATAAATGGGCCTTCAGCAGAGTCTGATTTGGTTAGAGATACATATTTAGATTGGAATATGTATAAATAAATATAGGTAAGTTCTCACAGAAGAGAGAACCGCAATGATGATACTGTATAAAATGGCGGTCAATCAAATGAAATACATGTGTAACCCACCTTTGGGGGAGGGGTTACCTTTCCGGCCATGATGAGCACTGGACCACTCACACAGGATTACAGTTCTGTGGGGGGCAGAAACTCCTGCAGGGCCTCCAAGATGATTTTATAGTTTGACAAAATGTACAAAGTCCACCCAAAATAAACCAGACCACTCCAGTAATGTGCTCCAAACAGAAAAACATTTACTTAAGACAAAAAAAAAAAAATAATAATAATAATAAATCCAGCAGGTATAATAAAAAGTAGAAAGCCAGAAGAATTAGTCCTCCTCAACAGCAGAAAACATAATACAATTCCTCATGCACCTTTAAGAATTGAGCAGGAATAAACTTTGACTTCTCAGAGCTGAAATGATGAATCCTCTTCTGTCACTTTAGCAAAGTTTCTCAGATACTTTGTTGGTACAAACTACCCGCTGGACTAGCTCCCAACCCTGGGTCCTGGGTGTAGAATCCTCCTGGATCAAGCAGATGGAAAACACTCCCTCTCCCAGAGGGAAAAGCAGCAACTGGCTGTTCTTTCCCTTGCTGGAGCTCTGGAAGAGCAAAGAGCATAGCCCTTTTGCTGTCTCTCCTAAGTACCCAAGTCAACAAATCCCAGAAACACATTGGGGGAGGGGGGTCTCCTTTTATAGGCTTTAAATCCCTGACCCATGCTTTGGGGAAGGACCTTCCTGTCACTCAGACCTCTACACCTCCTGAACTCCGTATGAGCCTTCTATTGCTGGAAGAGTCCCCTTTCTGCAGAATAGGAAGGCTCCCTTACAAATAATAACATTGAAACAAAAGAGAATTATTTACTATCCATCGTGTCCCCCCAAGTCTGGCCAGGCCTAAGACAATCAGCAGTTTGTTGATGGAACTCAAGAATCAAGGAGGAGACAGACTTTAATGGCTAAGCACTGGGTGAGGATGCTCAGTCACTTGAACCTCAGGAGGCTTAAGCCTATCTGTGATCTAAGGCAAGGGAAGATGTTCTTCTGAGACTCTGTTACCAAGTACTTGGTGGATACCACCAATAGCCGCTGTCCCAGATTTTATTGATCTTTTGAGCTGAAACACAACAATTTGGCATCCTATTTCTGTAATGCCAGCTCTAAACCTTGCCTGAAGCCTGCCCCTTGCAGCCTGTACCCTGTCACTGGGAGAGGCACCTGCCACATTCATAATGAGCAGAGAGAGGGTCAGAGTGACCTTGGGACACTGGGGCTGACGAGCAGCTGGAGCTTGGTGCGGAAGGTAAGAGAACAGCACCTCGCACACTCCAGGAGTGACCTGTGACCCATGGCCATGCATCTAAACCTCATATCAAAACTGCCAGGGTCCAGACCCTAGGCAGAGAGCAGACCCAGATGTACAAATACAGCGTGGGTTATCATGCTCGTACAAACCAAGAAGAAAAAAACATTTTAACTGGTCAGAGAGAACACAAAGTTCCTATAGCAAAATGAGTTTACAAATAATTTTGCTAACTTTTGGCATTTAGTTATTATGAATCAACTCTAAATTAAAACTCTTCTGACTGTGTAGATGCTAACAGCTGGCTATGTGTTGACTAAATGCAGGTAGCTAATGCGACCAAGATATTTAGGAGCTAATAAACTGGTTGCTTTTCTGCAAATCCACAGGTTTGCTAGAATAATCAAAGCAAAACTACATGAGTAATTTTTGCTTCGATTTTTGACCTATGAAAACGTACCCACAAAAATGTGTGCCTGCTTAATGTGTGGATCTACTTTTCAAGGCAAAACTACATGGATCATTTTGATTATTTAAAACTACTCATGTAGTTGCTTCCCCTGACCGATTCTTACTCTGGAAATGCCTCCAAAGTCATGCAGGTAAAAATACAGGTATTGACACAGGTGGGCACCCATTTCCGTAGATAAAACGGATCAGGATTTATGCTAAAGGAGGTCCCTAGTGCCTGACACTATGTGCCAGCCCATCTTCTAATGCGGGGATTTCAAAGTTCAGCCTACAGAGGATGGCAGCAGGTTTGGCTTTCAAGAAATTAACCTTAAAACAAAGCCTGTGACTGCAAATGAACGCCATGAATATTCATTGTGGAGACCCTGAAAACCAAATCTCTTGCTAGCCTTGACGACCAAAATGCCCATCGCCACCCAACACATACATGCGCATTCTCTCTGTCTTCTACACACACACAAGCTCTCTCTCTTTCACCCACACACAATCTCTCTTTCTCTCTCTCTCTCTCACTTCTTCGGCAGCCTTGGAAGCCCAAGCAATGTTACTGGTCAGGGTTTGTGTCAGTGGCACAGAAAACATTCCTCTAACTCAACCTGAGTAACTCTTAATGAGTCCTTGTATCTTGTGATAAATTTCATAATTATTCAGTCCCTACTAGCAACACTGAAATTCATCAGTCAAAGCAAATTAGCCCAGATTCATTAGAATGAGACATGTAGCAGGCGCGTGCACTTTATTAGCCTCTTACACCAATAGTTTTAATTAGCTACATATTTCACAGCTCCGGAGCCACTCCAGTGAAGGACTGCTTTTATCTCTTTTATTTACAGTAACAAGCCATCAAGCAAATGCCACCATAATTATACTTGGATACACAAAAAGTTTTATTAGCGGGTTGTGTGTGTGTGTGTGGGGGGGGGGGCTCCATTCTCCTGAACCCATTCTGAAGGAGGGTGTGGCATTAATTAGTACTGTTAAATTAAGCTAACTAGCTGTGGCCTCTCTCCCCTGCCTGGATGCCGGTCTGCCTGTTCTTTCCCATCCTTCTCTTGTTCTTGTAGCTGCTCCTGTGTCACCTTCAGATACGGAGACCTTCACATCAAATATACCAGTGATGAGAAAAGTGATTAAAATCTGGAACACATTTAAATTATTAATGGCCAGTTCAAATGCTGTTAAAGAAAAAAAAAGGAAAAATACAGGAGAAAATTATACACATTCATAGGATTTTTTTCTCATGCATATTAAGTACCACTTATAGCGCTGTCTAACAACTAAAGAGAAAAAAAATGTACTTCACCTGCTTTTTAAGTGGAAGTCTCAAGAAGTGATAAATGGCACCATCTGCTGGTATTTTTGTATAAACTGGTTACTCTGTTCCTTGCCTTCAAAGGCTAAAGAGGGTTTTCTGATCAGCCGGACAGTAACAGAAGGGGCTCCCCAGGCTGCCACAGACTTCCCCCAGTTTTAGATATGGCTTGACTTAAATTGAAACTCCCTTCAAGGGAGATCTTCCATGTGTCTTCTGTAGTATCTCACACATTATTCCAGGTAGGGCAATGGTTCTGTGCAGTCTTAATTTTATCACTGTCCATGTGATCAAGCTTAGGTACTATACATTTTTGGGGAAAGGATTTTTATCCGTGAAAATTACTGAGGTACTCTGAGTTCAGCTGCTTAGAAAAAAAATCTAGGCATGCTTTACTCATCTTCACTGGTTGTGTACAGAACTTTCCTCAAATTTCTTATTAAAGGAATCATTCTTGTAAGCTCCCTTTGCTGCACAAGTTTTGTCTCTTTTTTCCCAGTTCATAATATATTGCAAATTTTTGTTTTCTTAGTAACAACTTGCAATTATATTTGACCAGTGTCATTAGTATAACAGGGTGTGTATTGTATTGGGGACAGGTTATAGCTTCTGTCAAGGTTTTAATCCATCTCCCCAATTACTATAGCCTGGTTTTTGAAATCCGTTATATAAGCTATCAAATATCTTCTAGGGACAGCTTTCTTCCTATCCAAGACCTCTGAATGTGTCATTTGGTACTGTGCCAATTTTGTCGAAATGGGGACGTACCTGGACGTAGAACTAGAAGACTGAGAGAAAATGGAAGAAGTGTAGCAAATGTGGGTCAAACTAAAAGGAGTAATTACAAAGGCAATAAATCTATATGTTAGAAAAATAAACAAAAATAAGAGGCATAAGAAACCAATCTGGTTCTCAAAGGAGGAGGCTGATAAAATAATAGCAAAAAAAAACATCGTTCAAGAAATACAAAGGATCCCAAAAGAGGAACACAATGAAGAATATCTGGTGAAACTGAGGGAGATGAAGAAAGAAATCAAGAAAGCAAAATGTCAGATGGAAGAAAGGATTACTAAAGAGGTAAAGCGAGGTGACAAAACATTTTTCAGATACATCAGAGAAAGGAGAAAGGCCCGAAGTGGTATAGTGAAACTGAAAGGTGACAAAGATCAATGGGGGGACAGAGATGAAGAAATGGCCGAAATATTAAACAAATACTTCAGTTCGGTGTTCTCTAAAGAAGACCCTGGAGAAGGACCGTCACTAGTAAACAAGACTGTGGGTGGGGGTGGAGTAGACGAAACTCCATTTAAAGAACAGAATGTATGGGAAGAGCTTGGAAAACTGAATGTGGACAAGGCCATGGGGCCAGATGAGGTACATCACATGATACTGAAGAAGCTCAGAGATATGCTGGCAGGTTTGCTGAAGGATTGGAGAAGAGCGGTGGTGGTCCCACTTCACAAGAGTGGGAGCAGAGAGGAGGCCGGAAACTACAGGCCGGTTAGTCTCACCTTGGTGGTGGGAAAATTAATGGAGACTCTGCTGAAGGAAAGGATAGTGAACCATCTACAATCCTGTGGATTGCTTGACCTGAGGCAGCATGGATTCACCAGGGAGGTTCTGTCAGACAAATCTGATTGACTTTTTTTATTGGGTGACTAGAGAATTGGATTGAGGAAGAGTGCCTGATGTGATTTACTTGGATTTTAGTAAAGCTTTTGACACAGTCCCACAAAGGAGACTTGTGAACAAAATGAGAAGCTTGGGAGTGGGTGCTAAGGTGGTAGCATGGATTGCAAACTGGTTGAATGACAGAAGACAATATGTGATGGTAAATGGAACCTATTCTGAAGAAAGAACGGTGTTGTGGAGTTCCACAGGGATCAGTTTTGGGACTGATTCTGTTCAATATTTTGTGAGCGACCTGGTGGAAGCCATAGAAGGTAAAGTTTGTCTATTTGCGGATGATACTAAGATCTGCAACAGAGTACACACGTCTGAAGGAATAGAGAGAATGAAAAGTGATTTAAGAAAATTTGAAGAGTGGTCGAAGATTTGGCAGCTAGGATTCAATGGCAAGAAGTGTAGAGTCATACATCTGGGCAGTGACAATCCAAAACAGCTTTAAGTGTTGGGCGGTGAAAGACTAAAGTACACAGATTGGGAGAGGGACCTTTGTGTGATAGTGTCTGATGATCTGAAGATGGCAAAGCAATGTGACAAAGCGATAGCTAAAGCCAGAAGAATGCTGGGCTTCATAGAGAGATGAATAACCAGTAAGAGAAAAGAGGTGATAATGCCCTTGTACAGGTCCTTGGTGAGGCCTCACCTGGAGTATTATCTTCAATACTGGTGGCTATATCTCAAAAAGCATATACAGGAAAGAGGCGGTTCAAAATGAGTGACCAAAATGGTGAGGGGTCAGCATTGGAAGACTTATGAGGAGAGGCTGAAGGATCTGAATATGTACACCCTGGAAGAAAGGAGGTTCAGGGGAGATATGATACAGACCTTCAGATATCTGAAGGGTTTAATGATGCATGATAGGGGTCATGAAATGAAACTCCAGTGAGGATGACTTAGAACCAATGTCAGGAAATATTTCTTCACAGAGAGGGTGGTGAATGCCTGGAATGCCCTTCCAGAAGAGATGGTGAAGACAAAACAGTCAAGGAATTCAAAGGGGCATGGGATAAACACTGTGGATCCCTAAAGTCTAGAGGCTGGAAATAAAGAAAAGAGTGCGTGAGGGTAACTGGGGGTAACTTGCTAATATGGCAGTTGCTACCCTTAACAATTAAGCCTTGAAGCTGTTGATGCAGCTCCATCATTGCTCTCTGCTTCAATGGCAGTGAGAAAAGGGGAATTGAATTCAGACAGCAACCAACAAGGAACCCGACCTTTACAAATTATCAGGAAGATAAGTAGCTGGTGAGGTGCTTACTACCCTTAATCACTGTCCAATACTTTTGATGCAACTCCAGCATTGCTGTCTGCTTTCAAAGCAACGGTTAAGGGAAATTGGATTCAAACAGCATCCGAAGGCCTTGATTTTTAAGGTCTGGTAAATTGATAAGCATGGGGTGCAGCAGATACTGGCATAAGCTTGCTGGGCAGACTGGGTGGATCATTTGGTCCTTTTCTGCCATCTTTCTATATTTATATGTTTCTATTTTAGCCAACTTTCCAAAAAGAAGAAAGCTTATGAGATTGCTGTTTGTGTCTTTATCAACTTTTGGAGGTCAATATTAAGAAAAGGCCAAGGGGTTAATTTTCAAAGTGAGTAGGTGCCTTAGAGACTGATGTGCTAAATGGCTAATTTTTCATTGAAATGAGCCAGTATGCCCTAAGGTTTTCTTTTGGGTCTGGCTCATAATATTCTAATTGCCTGAAGGGCTATGTTTTGCAATAAAGTCTATGCAAAATCAGAGAAATGTAGTTAATTTTCACAAAAATTGCAGCTTTAAAAAAATTATTGCATTAAATTGCTGATGAGCTGATTTGCATGGTTCTTCAGTTCATTAGCATTTTTGTGTAATTTTTGCAAACGGCTTCATAAAATGCCAAAATATACATGGAAAACTGGCAAATACTGACAAATAAATTTGCAGATATGATTATGTGCGCTATATTCCATTTTTCCATGCAAAATCACCTTTGTGAATCCATTCGTAGTTTAGTACATTGGCTTTTCAGGGAGTTAGACACCTAAATCATCCCCTTTTTAAAACTGACTGGAACTGAGTCCCAACATTTAGAATCCTATTTTCTCTGGAAGCCAAAATTTAAGAAGCTAAAAAGTAGGCAGCTACAGGGGTGACAACAGAATTTTTAATTTTTTTTAATTATAATTTTTATTTATGATTTTAACAAAATGACAAAGAATACACTTTGTACAGAAATACTGAAAATATACCAAAGGAAAATACATAATATAATATAAACAAAGAAAATCTATATTCAATTTACCCACCAGTGAGGGGGGCAAACAGGAAAAAGAGGAGAAAAACAAGGCAAAAAATATTATAGAAAAAGCATTATGTGACTACAAATAGCATCATAAATCAAAATAGACATTCAAGATGAGTCTACGGGACTCAAAGTTAAAGGCTTTCTGGAATTAACAAAGGCGTGGAGCTGTTCAGGAGCAAAAAAGATATAACTTATTTGCTAATCTGATGAAACATTTGCATGGAAACCTTAACATAAATGTAGCTCCAACAAATAGCACATCTTTGCGAAAGGCTAAAAAACCCTTCCGCCTAGTCTGGGTTGCACGAGAAAGATCGGGAAAAACCCTAACAGATAAACCCATAAAGGAAACAGCAAAATTCTTAAAGTAGTACTCAAGTCTGATTAAGAGAAGAAAGTGACCACCAAGGTAGATCTTCCAACAACCTCAAGATTAGAAGTCTCAAGAAAAGCCATTAAGTCAGGTCTACAGCTCCTGTTCCTCGATGAAATAAAGTAAACTTTATTTAAAGCAGGGATTATTTCCTCAGGTATTTTCAAAACTTGGAGGAAATAATGTTGTAAGGTCATTCTGGGAAGCTCAGCCACAACCTTTGGAAAATTATGAATCTCAAGTTAAGCTGGCGAGACTTGTTCTCAAGAATTTCAATTCTATGTTGTAAACTGTTCCTCTCTTGTATAAAGGAAGATTGAAGATTCTCAATATTAGAAACCTTTTGTTCAAGAGAGGAAAATCTAGAAGACATTTGAGACTGGGATGCTTCCATGAAGAAACATGTAAATCCAGACGAGAGGAAACAGAATTTTTAATTTTTTTTGCATGATGAGTAATAAGAATTCACCGATGATGCAACAAATGATGTAATTTGATATGTAAAAGGGGCTTGATCCTCAATTTCAAACTTTGGCACCATACTTTCAGAGAACTTGTCATACATCAGGTATTTACCTTGTGTTATTTTTTAATTTAATGGGTTAAAATGTATAATTTGATATGTCATTTTTTACATGTGTGTGTACAACTAAAAGTTACTTTCTTTTTAGAAAATTGCTTTAGGATGGGATAAAACCTACAGCTTAATTTGAAGATCCTTCTCATGCAGCCTAGTGGTTAGAGCAGTGGACTATGAACCAGGAGACCAGGATTCAAGTCCTGCTGTCGCTCCTTGTGACCTTGGGCAAGTCACTTTACCCTCCATTGCCTCAGGTACAAAAACTTAGATTGTAAGCCCTCTGGGGATAGGGAAATACCTACAGTACCTGAATGTAAACCAGTGTGATATTTCAATTGAGATCAACTGTTGGTATATAAAAATAAATAAATAAACTGTTGGTATATATAAATAAATAAATAATGCAGATTCTTTCAAAATACAGAGCCATGTTGGGGTGTAGTGTAGCAGTGAAGTACAAGATCTCAAATGTTTTCAACTTAAATTAAGATTTTATTACAAGAGTCAAGATAAATCTTCACTTTTATTGTAAAACTTTAAAAATCGAACTAAATTTTGTAATTGCAGAAAAACCTGTGATTAATAGATACAGGCCGATGATTATTTAAAAGGCAATAAAAGCATTCAACAGGGAGTTCCTAGTATGAAGGTCTGAATTTCATATATTTGACCATATCTTGAACACTGATTCATTGGAGGACTTTTTTGGAATAATAAGGAGAAATATTCAAGTTCATCCTAGCCATCCATTTTAGAGATTACCTTCAGCTAATGTAGTATTGATTTCTTTTAATTTATAAATGTATGTGTAACCCCCTCTTGGTTTTAAAGTCCTTACTGTAGGGGTTCTCAGCAAGTCCCAAGGCCATACTGCTGTCACGAATGTAAGCCCTGGCGTTGAGGCGTGGTTGACGGAAACTGAGAATGTTCAACCTCAGATTAACAGGGGAGCTCTGGCCAATCCCAAATGCAGGGGCAATGGCCATCTTCTAGGGAGGATCCAAAAATGCAAAATCTCCCAGCATATAAGAGAAAAAAATGCTCGGTAAGGATGCAAATTTAAAAAAAACAAACTTGTTTATTTTTTTAAAATTCTACCCCAAAATATTACAGATGACAAATTCATCAGACATTATGGCATGATTTCTGAATTGATCTATTATTGTTCTTCGAGGGGTGGTAAGGGGTCATCATGATTGTTGACTTTAATTATCACAATTTCAGGAGGAAGGGCACAAGGCTGAAGGTTCACCTCATGTGTCTAATACCCTTGGCATCAGCCCTGAAGACCAGAGCGGAGTGGAGAGCTGAAGAGCAGAATTGTAATCTTTCAGCTCCATCTTGGATCTCACTCACATTGATTCTTTAATCAATGCTGAGCTACCAAATGAGTGAAGAGTGAAATTATAAAATATAATGATTCATGGACCATGTGATCAAAAACTGTGAATCTTCCTGTACAAAGCAGTATGCTAAGCCATTTGACAGAGAGAGAAAAAGTAAAACATGAGATGATGGCTACCCTACCTAGAGAAAAACATAAGAAGTGCCAGACCAACAAATAAATATTTATATTTCTTTAACAGTTTAATCCAGTCCCTTGCTGAACAGGAGCAAATCTCTATCTTTTGACTGATCTTTCTTTCTCTTAGTACAGAGATCTTGCTGTAGGCCTCTGAATTTCTCTGGCATCCATACTCATGTTCACAGCTCCAGCTCCATTGTACTTCTGCTCAGCTTTCACACTCTAGAGAGCTCTGTTCTTGACAGAACACAATCCATGGTATTCACACATGGTGTCGAGGGAGAGGGGGAATCTTGTCAGATCCTTCCATCCACAGGGCTTCTGATTTTAGATTTGGGTGTTTATTTTGCAGCTAATGAGGGGTTTTTTTTTGGGGGGGGGTACCAAAAATTGGTGTTTATTGGTCAATTAGTTAATTTTCAAAGTTACGGGAGGAGGGAGGATGTTGTGTTCATAAAATCAAGATGCACGCGTGTGT
This sequence comes from Rhinatrema bivittatum, assembly GCF_901001135.1. Taxonomy (NCBI): domain Eukaryota; kingdom Metazoa; phylum Chordata; class Amphibia; order Gymnophiona; family Rhinatrematidae; genus Rhinatrema; species Rhinatrema bivittatum. The sequence goes on from NC_042624.1 coordinate 83,573,579, forward strand.
AGTGCTTGATGTGGCGAGCAAATTTTCAGAAGGTTAAAAGTACATGTGTGCATGTTATGTGAGCAAAGAGGGCATTCTCCGGTGGGACTTGGAAGGACGTGCACAGGAAAGTAGTTTGTAAGCGGTGTATGCAAAACTTGCATGCAGGCTTTTACCCCTGCTGCTCGAGTCAGAGAACTGATGGAAGGTTCAGGTGAAGTGTTAGGTGAGGTCAGGATGCACCAGTGGAGTGAACTGGTGGTGGTGTGGGGGAATGGTGATTAAAAGCCTGAATAAAAGTAAGTATCTTCTCAAGTGGAACACATGCATACGTGATAAAAGACTGAGGGCTTATTATACACGCAGGTTAAAATTATGTCCCGTGTAAAATATATACATGTACTTTTATAACATAGTTGCACCTATGTAGATTTCTGCATTAAAACAAAAATAAATATGCATGTCCTGACACTTGCGTGCATACTTTTGGAACAGAGATATAGGATGTGGTATATGCAGCTGCCGCCATACAGTTTATAAAATACAACCTTGACTTTACACACCCCACCGCATGTACCGACATATGCACATTATTGAAAATTAACCCTATGTCTTAAATATGTTCTAAGTTTCAAAATAAATATTAATTTTATACCTATGTTGTACAAAGTTCTTTGCAAATAAGCACTTTCATTAGCCCAGTGTGTCAGTGTTCCAGTAACTACTACTACTCGACTGCATTAAGGGTCTGTGCATTGGTCTCCAATACAAAATAGAAACATAGAAATGATGGCAGAAGAAGACCAAACGGCCCATCCAGTCTGCCCAGCAAGCTTTGCACATTTTTTTTTCTCATTCTTATCTGTTACTCTTGGCTCTTAGTAACCTTTTGGTTCTATTTCCCTTCCACCATTAATGCAGAGAGCAGTGTTAGAACTGCATCTATGTGAAATATTTAGCTTAATTAGTTGGGGGTAGTAACCGCCGCAATAAGCAAGCTACACCCATGCTTATTTGTTTTCCCAGACTATGTAATTCAGTCCTTTTTGGTTGTTGTCTGTATATAGATCCTCTTTTCTTCATTCCCCCTGCCGTTGAAGCAGAAGAGTTATGCTGGACATGCATTGAAAGTGAAGCATCAGACTTTCTCCCCTGCCGTAGAAGCAGAGAGCCATGCTGGTTATGTGTGAAGCATCAGTCTTTCTCCCCTGCCGTTAAAGCAGAGAGCTATGCTGGATATGCATTGAAAGTGAAGCATCAGACTTTCTCCCCTGCCGTAGAAGCAGAGAGCCATGCTGGTTATGTGTGAAGCATCAGTCTTTCTCCCCTGCCGTTAAAGCAGAGAGCTATGCTGGATATGCATTGAAAGTGAAGTATCAGGCTTATTTGGTTTGGGGTAGTAACCGCCGTAACAAGCAAGCTACCCCCTGCTTTTTTGTGAATGCAAATCCTTTTTTCCACATTCATTCACGTCCTCTAGACTTTATGGATCCACAGTGTTTATCCCACGCCCTTTTGAAGTCCTTCACAGTTCTGGTCTTCACCACTTCCTCCGGAAGGGCATTCCAAGCATCCACCACCCTCTCTGTGAAGAAATACTTCCTGACATTGGTTCTGAGTCTTCCTACCTGGAGCTTCAAATCGTGACCCCTGGTTCTGCTGATTTTTTTCCAACGGAAAAGGTTTGTCGTTGTCTTTGGATCATTAAAACCTTTCAAGTATCTGAAAGTCTGTATCATATCACCTCTGCTCCTCCTTTCCTCCAGGGTGTACATATTTAGATTCTTCAATTTCTCTTCATAAAAGTCATTCGATGAAGACCTTCTACCTTTTTGGTCGCCCTTCTCTGGACCGCCTCCATCTTGTCTCTGTCTTTTCGGAGATACGGTCTCCAGAACTGAACACAGTACTCCAGGTGAGGCCTCACCAAGGACCTGTACCAGGGGATAATCACTTCCCTTTTCCTACTCGATATTCCTCTCTCTATGCAGCCCAGCATTCTTCTGGCTTTAGCTATCGCCTTGTCACATTGTTTTTGCCGACTTTAGATCGTTAGACATTATCACCCCAAGGTCTCTCTCCTGCTCCGTGCACATCAGCCTTTCTCCCCCCATCGAATACAGTTCATTCGGATTTCCACTCCCCATATGCATGACTCTGCACTTCTTGGCATTGAATCTCAACTGCCATATCTTCGACCACTCTTCCAGCTTCTTTAAATCCCATCTCATTCTCTCCACTCATTCCAGTGTGTCCACTCTGTTGCAGATCTTAGTGTCGTCCGCAAAAAGACAAACCTTACCGTCTATCCCGTCCGCAATGTCGCTCACAAAGATATTGAACAGGACCGGTCCCAATACCGATCCTTGCGGTACCCCACTTAACACCACTCTCTCTTCAGAGAGAGTTCCATTTACCAACACACATTGTTTTCTGTCCTTCATCCAGTTTGCAATCCAGGCCACCACCTCGACACTCACTCCTAAACTTCTCATTTTATTCACCAGTCTCCTGTGCGGGACCGTATCAAAAGCTTTGCTGAAATCCAAGTAGATGACATCGAGTGCCCTTCCTTGATCCAATTCCTTGGTTACCCAGTCAAAAAAGTGAGATTTGTCTGACAGGATCTTCCCCTGGTGAATCCATGCTGCCTCTGGTCCAGCAATTCTCCTGACTGTAGATAGTTCACTATTCCCTCTTTCAACAGTGACTCCATTAACTTTTCCCACCACCGAAGTGAGGCTAACCGGTCTGTAGTTACCAACCTCTTCTCTGTTCCCACTCTTGTGAAGCGGGACTACCACCGCTCTTCTCCAATCACTCGGCACCACTCCCGTTTCTAGGGATCTATTGAACAGGTCACACAGCGGACCCGCCAGCACATCTCTGAGCTCTCTCAGTATCCTGGGTTGAACTTCATCAGGCCCCATGGCTTTGTCCACTTTCAGTTTCTCCAGCTCTTCCCATACATTTTCTACTGTAAATGGAGTTACATCTACTCCACTCCCCTCCAGTTTCTTGTTAACTAGCAACGGTCCTTCTCCAGGGTCCTCTTTAGTGAACACAGAACTGAAGTATTCGTTTAATATTTCTGCCATTTCTTCATCTCTCTCAACACATTGATCATTTCCACCTTTCAATTTCACTATACACTATGAACTTTTCTCTTTTCACTGATGTATCTGAAAAATGTTTTGTCACCTCTCTTTATCTCCTTGGCAATCCTCTCTTCTGCTTGACTTTTTGCCATCTTGATTAAATTCTTTGACTCCCTCAGTTCTACCAGATATTCTTCTTTGTGCTCCTCCCTTTGGGATCTTTTATATTTCTTGAACGCTGTTCTTTTAGCCTTTATTTTGTCAGCCACCTCCTTTGAGAACCAGGTAGGTTTCATTTTTCTTTTGCTTTTCTTTACTTTTCTAACATATAGATTAGTTGCCTTGGTAATTGCTCCTTTTAGATTGGTCCACTGTTGTGCCACATCTCTCTCATTCTCCCAGCCTACTAGTTCTTCTTCCAGGTAATTCCTCATTTCATCAAATAACCCACCTTTTATGATAGAAAACAGCAGCTTCTATGATTTCTCTTTATTTTTTTGACCTTCCACTGCTTTGCACTTTCAAGCTCAGTCAGAACCATAGCTGGGGTCCGGCGCCATGAGCCCTTCATTCGCAGCTTACCCAGGTATTCCCCCCACCCCCCCCCCCCCCCATGTTATATCCCCGCCCAAATTACATTTACCCCAGCCATTACAGCAATGGGCCTTGGGCAGGGGCCTTGCCCCAGGGCTTCTTCCAGAGCCTTGCAGGTCATGGGCCCTAAATCCAGGCACTGGCTGTCACCTAGCACAAACGTTCAGAACATGGGCTCATCCTGTGAACCTGAAGGGCTGAAAGCTCAAAAAGAATATGAGATGGGGGGATGGATACCTGGAACAGGTTTCCAGCGGAGGTTACAAGACCCAGCATAGTAGCAAAATTCAAGCACACATGGGATAGACACTCAGGGATCTTGGGAGCAGATGGAGGGAGAAGTCCAGATATCAAGTAAGACCTGTGACAGCACAGCAGGCAAGTCCAAATGGGCAGACTGGATAGACCCAATGGTATTTTTATGCTGATATCCTCCGTGTTTTTATTCCTCCCTTCTGTCTGGGAGTTGTGAATTCTGCCTTTGCCGCCTATGCAGTTCTGGCCAACCTTGGAAGCAGAAGACCTGAACTGGAAATTGAACCCAGGTTCCCCTGCCAGAGAGTGCGTAGTTATGTACAGTAGCAGGGCCACTCTGAGATATCTGGGCATCTTGGGCAGGCTAATACATTGGCTGCCCAGCCAGTGGAGCCTTGCTCGACCTGCAAAAGGAGGAACAGCCCCTGTTCTCTGTCAGCAGCGACCCCCCCGCAGCCTGCAGGCATGGTGCCACCCCTTCCTCCTCCCACCATGTTCTCGCCTGCCCCCTGGCTGGCCTGCGTACCTCCGTATCTTGGACTTAGCTGGGACTTGTAGTCCTAGCTCCTGCAGCAGGAAGAAGCAGCTCAGCACCATTTCAAGCGGCAGCAGGAAACAGAAGCCAAGCAAGAGTCGGCCATTCCAAGCCCCAGGAGGCATCAGCAGGGCTTAGTGTTGCACTATTAGGAGTCTGGGGGGGGGGGGGGGGGGGAGTGAACCAGGGCAGAGTGTTCCTGGGGGAGGGGTTGTCACAGCTATGGAACAGAGGTGATGTTTTAGTACCCCTTTATAAATTGGTGGCCCAGGCATCTGTCCAAATGGTCTGCCCCTTAAACCAACCCCGGTGCACAGCACTGGCCACTGAGCTACCGGGCTGGCCTCAGCTTCTCCTTTTTAGTTTTTGTGAATATTAACATTGGGAACCATAGCACCCCCTCCTGCTCCCACAGCATCAGTTAAATTACTTCAAAGAACAGACAGTTTCTGTGTAAAAGTGGATAGCAGAATATTCAGGGCTACAGCTTTTGTTATATATTTATTTTGTTAATTGCTTACATCATAGCTCTAAGCAATGTATAAGAAAAAAATACACATAATAATAAAACAGTAATTAACAAATATACAGCAAACTCAGAATCTATACCAGCACTTTGGAGGAGATTATCACCACTCCAATTTTTATGGTATGTGGCCCAGGCCTTTTAGACATTCCATCTCCTAAACCGGGAGTGTTCTTTTACTGCTGCTGGTCCAATCATCTGGAACTCCTTCCCAATAGAACTTCAGCTTTGTGAGTCAGCTAAAACATTCAGAGGTTTGTTAAAGACTTTTCTTTTTAAACTAGCCTACATGTAATTTTATACAGTCACTTTGATTTTAATGTATACTATTTTATTGTAATGTTTATATTATGTTGTATTGTTTAATTTTATGCATGTTTGATTGTATATTGCCTAGACCTATTCAGAGTGTTAGGCAATTAACGCATTTTAATAAATGTAAATGTAAAATATAAATATGATCCTAGCTACTAGAAAATTTTTCTTTTAATTCTGAAAATTTGTCACAACCTCTGCCTTTGTTTAAATGGATATGTTCATCTTACATCAGAATGAACAAATGTTTGGAGTGCAACTTTAAGTAAAACTGTGAGAAAGAATCTCTAGGAGGAGTGTGCCCTGTTTCAATATAAGGTTGTACAGAGTGGGAGTGGGCAAGGACGGTGCTTCCATTAGGCCAACTAGGTAGTTGCCTAGAGCGCCAAAATTTTGGAGTGGCCAAATCGCCACCAGCGCGAGGTCCCACCAGTGCTATGTCAGAGCTAATACAATCAAAATAGGGAGTGCTCTGCTGGAGCTACTGTTGTTGGTAAAAGGAAATGCTGTGCTGGAGCTCCTGCCATAGGTGAGTTGGGGGCAGGGGTGCATGATCAAAGGTTTGCCTAGGCGCCAAATACTCTTGCACTGGCCCAGATTACATCTGGTAGAATGCAGTAGCTACTGGTGGCTCTACTGTTGTATCCATCCCAGCAGGGTATCCAGAATGACAGGCCCAGTGGCAGCCTAGGGGGATTCGTGGAATTCATTGCCAGAGGATTTGGTCAAGGCAGTTAGTGTAGCTGGTTTTAAAAAAGGTTTGGATAAGTTCCTGGAGAAGTCCATAAACTGCTATTAATCAAGTTAACTTAGGTAATAGCCGCTGCTATTACTGGCATCAGTAGCATGGAATCTATTTAATGTTTGGGTACTTGCCAGGTACTTGTAACCTGGATTGGTCACTGTTGGAAACAGGACGCTGGGCTTGATGGACCCTCGGTCTGAGCCAGTATGGTAACTTCTTATGTGGGTAACATCCTTGTAGCGTGAAAGGAACTGCTAAGATGTACTGCTAGGGGAGGAGGATCTTGTAAAAAGGAAGGGAATACTGCCAAGTTTGCTTAAAGAAGTGACTAAGCCCTTTTCAAGCTGTGAGATGTGCATCTGATTTCATTAATCAAGAAGTCCCTGACGCAGGCAAACTTTTTTGCCAAAACATTGCAATGTTGGGCATTTACAGAAGCCAGTGGGTGTTTATTACGGCTTGGAGAGCATTTTGGATTTAACAACAGTAGAAATATTTCCAAATGATCTCTTGATGTAACCACATGCTGTGCTTGCTTAATTTCGACATTGTAAAGATCATACGATAAGTGTTGATGTTCTAGTGATTTTATATGCAAGAAAAAGTATTTTAAAAAGTCAGGTGAAAATCTACACACACCTCCTCAGTTATGTTGGTGATAGTGGTTGGGCTGGTAGATGATTACACCTTATGGCTAAGATGCCTGTTTAATGGCAAATAAGCAATTTTATGATACCAGCTCTGACAATATTATTGCAGGATCATTTTCTGTTTGCTGTTCTCTTTGTCTAATGATAATTAGTTCTGGATGTGCCACTAGAGGAAGAGAATATGTGAAGTATATTTGCTTTTGCTGTGCTGTTCATATCTGCTGTGCGATTCTGCTGACTCATCATTGATGTGATTTTTCATTCTTGTGATATTGACTGCTGGTAACTCCAGAGAAATGGAAGTTTCTGTTTTTTGAAGATATCCTTTCCAGTGACACTGTTTTACTTAAGCCCAGGGAATGGGTTTGAAGGATGAGTCTGTCAGTAAAAGGTCTGAATTGTTTTTAGGGATGTAGTCATTCACAAGAGGGGGAAAGGGAAGAATTGGTGCTTTCCTTGTCCATTGTGCGAATATACAGCCCTTGCCTTTGGGCCGGGTCCACTATACCATCTGTTTGACCATTTTTGTTGAGCCCACGGAGACTGGTGTGAGGCTCAGAAACCCAGAACATAAGAACATAAGAAATTGCCATGCTGGGTCAGACCAAAGGTCCATCAAGCCCAGCATCCTGTTTCCAACAGAGGCTAAACCAGGCCACAAGAACCTGGCAATTACCTAAACATTAAGAAGATCCCATGCTACTGATGCAATTAATAGCAGTAGCTATTCCCTAAGTAAACTTGATTAATAGCAGCTAATGGACTTCTCCTCCAAGAACTTATCCAATCCTTTTTTGAACCCAGCTACACTAACTGCACTAACCAGCATCATAGACTTTTTTTTTTTAATTTTATATTCTCCAGTAGGGAGTTACATGTAAATGTCTATTTTCAGAGGATCCCAATTGGTCATGCACTCAATCCTAGTTACAGATGTCCCTTTACTATCTGCAAATTGTCATGCCCCTGTCTTATAGGAGCAATCCTCTTTGGGGGTCAAGCCATCCAGCCCACCCTCCTGCCTCCTTTACTGAGTACCCCAAGAAAATTTCCGACTATTGCCTACTGGCTTGGGTACCCCCTCCACACCCTCCTGCAACAGACTACCTAGATTTTAATACCCCTCTTTCCAAACCTAAATTAGAAACTGTACCAATATTAAAGTGGAAGCAAAGTGAAAAGGTGGAAGAGCAATTCTGCTCTCCTCCTCTTAAATCCTCTCGCCAGCATCCCCCACAGACTCCAAACGTTGAACTGCAACGACATGAGAAAACCATGCAGAAGGTGCACAGCGCCATATTGAATCCCCATGCCTCAGGATGCTGTTATATGTAATATATCCATTCAACTCATACTCTTTCCAATTTTTCAGACTTCAGATCTTATAAATGGATGATCTTCAATAAAAAAGCAGCTGCCTGTTTTGGTTCAGGTATAAGAGTGCCTTTTTTTTCCCCCCTGTTTGCTTGGTGAGGGTAATCCAATGACATTCCATGATACTATCTTAACTGACTGTGTCATTTATTGAGCTCTGCTTGGGCATCTGGCACTACTTCTCAGCTTATCCTGTTCGTTATGTGTCCACATCTGTTTAAAATTTAAGTCGTAAACAATACATAATTGTGGACAATATCTAAATCAGAATCTTTCTGAAATATAGTAAAACTATGACACTTACTTCCATGTTCTGCGTATCTTTTGCCTGTTTGTCATCTGCTTCTGCTAAATCAGGAACTATTATAGGGCCTATGCACTAAAATTTGCACTAAAATCTTTTTATGTGCCTGAGCTAAAAACTTAGCACACATACTATAATTCTACTTAATCTATGCACTATTGTAGCTCATGCATGCAAAAAAGAAAAATAAAGTGTCCCCGTTGCTCATGCACACTAATCCAAAATAAAGAGCATGCACACATTGGGATGCTAGTGAGCCCATGCCACCCAATCTGAAGTGAAAGGGCACGCTCGCAAGGGTTGTAGGGAGGAGGTTCCTCTCCCCCTGCACCTTTCTGATGATAAGCAGCCCTATCCCCAAGTCAAGCCCCTGAGCACCATCACACTTCCTCCCCTTCCTCCTATGGACATCAGTCTCTCTCACAAGGTATCAGGCCCCCAACCCCCAAACTCCAGATGTTCAAGGCAAGTTGATCCAGACCTGGTTTTACCCCACTGCATGCAGGGACTTGTTGTTCTGATTTCCCTATTATAGTCCCTAACAAAAGCAAGACTAAGAGTCCCCGGATGCAGTCGGGTAAAACCAGGACCAGATCAACCTGTTCTGAAAATCTGGAACCTGTTGTCAACTGTATCCAAGCCCCATTCTAAACTACCACTAGCACCACCACCAACATAAAAACACCCTCTGTTCCCACGCCTCCAGAATTCGGGCTTACCATGCCAGATAATCTGGCTCTTCATGGCCCGCTGATAGGTGATGTGTATGCTGCAGCGGTGTAGGCAGTGTGGACAGGAATGACTATGCAGACTGGATGGGCCAATTGGTCTTTTTCTGCTGTCATCTACTGTGTTATTTCAGCTGATGTTCAGTTACTAGAAATTATGCTGCCCTCCGACACTCTGTCAGGGAGATCTCCTTGTCATGCTAGACAAGTCCTCCTGTGTGACATCACATGTCCCATCTTTGTATTCTGTGGAAAGGAATTACTCTTGACTTTTCTTTTTCTCCTGTGGAAGAGAAAGGTTTCCTGCTCTGGGGAAATCGGCTATATCTTTTGTCATTTAGCTTGAAACAGTGTCACAACATGTAGGCACTGGCTCAGTGACCCTTGTGTTGGAGTGCCGAGTGGTACTTTCTGAGTGTGTGATCTGGGAATGCTTAGTATCTTGGTGTACGAAAGTGGAAGCTGCCTGCATGCTATGCACAGCAGCCTGTTAGGAGCATTCCTGGCTCTGTCCCCAGTAAAGGTGGCAGCTGTTTGAAGTTGCTCACAGTTGGCTAGCAATAAGATGATTTGCCAGATCCTTTATTGAGCTGTTTGGATGGTCCTGGACTCATGTGAAGGCAAAATATCCTCATGTACGGCTCTCTAGCTTGGAGACCCCTGTGAATAAGGATGAAGGTGTGACTATGGTGGCCTGCCTCAATGAAAAATAATGTTTGATGGAGATTGAACCCTGAGTTTTGGAAGAGCAAGGGGTGATTGGAGGATGTGATTGGAATATTGATATTAATGTAGAGCTTGTGTGTTATATTTGAATGTGGGTTTATTGAGCAAAAAGTGCTAAATAAACCCACATTCAAATATATATAACACCAGTCGATATCAGTTGAAGAGTCAGAATTAACTGCTCTCTCTGCTATTTTGAATTAAAGTGAACTATTGCATGCATCCTGAATAAAGCAAGGCAATTGGGCCATCAGATTGAGCGACGAGTTCTGTTACCAGACTGCACTGCACGGCTATAAAACAACTAAAATAGAGGAGTAACTGGCATGATATGATTGTATCATGAATGCCGGTATAGAAAAGCTTTAAATAAATAAATGGTATTTGCAGAGCAAAGAGCCAAGACAGGGGCTAGGATTGTCACCAGGCTGCAAACGTTTTCTTTGACAAACTTTCCTCGTTTAAGCCTTGTGACTCTGTCAAGATTCAATAAGACTATGTTCTGCTCTTCCCAAGCAATTGTACCTATGGTCCTTGCTGTTTGAAAAAGTCACTCTAACAGCAATTCTCAAAAACCACCACACAAGCCCAGGTCCCAGTCTGGGCCCTGGGTCTGGATGTAGTCCTGGTATCTGTTGTCAGATCGCCAAACCATAAGAGAAATCCAAGCACAGCCTGCCCTGCCCCCTCTCGAGTCCCTACCATTTCCTTACTGGGCTCTCTGGAGTACTGCGGGTCCTTTCCAGAGCACGGGGGTGTAGAGGGTTTATTATGCAGCCTGTGAGCCAGCATTCATGGGGTTAATCGTTCCTTCTCTCAGAAATCAGTGCAGCTGCTCTGCACCTGCTGGAGAGCTTGAGGTGGGAGGGTGTGGCTTGCAGGAAGCTGGCTGGGTTGTACTGTGAATAAAATGCCACAAACAGGAAAGGAGTGAGCCACACCCTCAAATCAAAACCTTGGAGATCAGAAAAAGAGGGAGGCAAACACTGTGTAACAATAAGCAAGCAGCCACCACACTGACTGTTTGATGAAATCTAAGGAGTACGAAAATGCGGGAGAGACTAGCAGCTCAAGTGGCAAATAGCGCTATCTGGTTCAATTAATCATTTAGGCCATAGGAGAAACAAACTTGTTTTTTCTTTTATCAAAAAAAAATTTAGCACATAAAAGCAAGCAGCCTGGGAGCACTTACATGAGCATCAATCAGAAATGCACATTTACAACCCCACTCCAACATCAGCTGATGTTTTGACTTCCCTTGAATCAGAGAGAAACAATATAAAGTCCACTTAGCAGGTACTACAACTCTTCTTAGGCCAAAACTGGACATATAGCCAAACCAAATGGAGATTTTAACACAGGGCTCCCCACGACTAAACATATCTGTTGGAAGGCCTAGCTCAGCAGCCCACAAGCTAACAATGGCAACAAGGTGTGTGAGTGTGGATTTGTCTTTTGCAGCTTCAGAGCTCAGTTTCCTGCCTAATTCAGGAATGGCTCTATGCTCAGGTCTGAGCAGTTTACCTTGGCAAGAGATATTACGACAGACCTGACTGGTCAGAGAACACCTGGCTGCCCTGACAGACTTGCTAGCTCCTGCATCCCGTGGCAAACAGTTTTGCAACACTCCGGCATCACTGAACCGTACCAGAGTCTGCGGCTGTGTGCCCTGTGTGAATAATTACTGTGCTGCCCCCCCCCCCCCCCCATTCATTCATTCTTTGTCCTAGGCCCACCAAAAAAAAAAAGGCCCAGCTCCCTTCAGTGATACAAACTTTAAAAACCAACATCCCGCCTCCCCCCGGTCCAATGGCTGGTGCATGGAATTAGGTGCCCCAGATGAACCTTATAGCCTTGCACAACGCACCTCCCCGCCCCAATCCACACACACAGTTAAGAGTTATGCATTTATATTTTACATGAAAAATATCAAAGTATTCTGAGGTAAAAATATCCCTTACATTACATTTACATGCATTGCTGTGATGCCAACCAGAAATCCCTGCAAAAAAAACACATCTAGACCCATATAGTATTTGGCCTATTGTGATGTGTGTTGGGTGTGGGCTTGACTCTCTGAAAGCCCGAGTACACTAATACACTTCCTATTAGGAGAATGCCTCACCTCAGTCACACATGCAGAACATAAACAGACCCTCACCAGAATAGTGCAACCATAAAGTAGAAATACAAATGAGCAGTCAAAAACTGAACTGGAAACTTCAAGATACCAGACACTCTATGCAGTGCAACAATGAAAAAACAGAACCATCACCATTCCTCAAACATCAAACAATAAAAATCAAGAAATAAAATAAATACATAATCATAATACTAAAAACATACTAATAATATTATTTCAAAAAAAAGTTGAAAAAAAGATCAAATAATTAAAAACTCATATACAAGTTTTTTAAATGTCCCAATAAAATATTTCAAAACAGCAGACACAGCAAATAACACCTGAAAAATAAAACTAAAAAGGATTTTAAAAATTCATACTCTCCATACCTGGGAAATTTTGATTTCCAGTCACCCTGGGATTGTCATGAAGTAGTGGGATTCGGATGCACAAACTTTCTTCTTTCTCTCTTATACACACACACACACACACACACACACACAAAAAAGCTCAGACACCCATACGCTCCCTCTCAGACAAACCCACAGGTATCTCCAGCTCTTCTTTGGTTGGGATTTACCAGCAGCCCCAGGCCCTCATCTTCATTTTGGTTGTTGGCAGGTTGGAATCCACCTGCACCCCCCCTATTTTCTCTCTCTCATACACACACCCATCCTGGGCAGCCTGCCATTCACACACACACACACACACACCCATCACAGGCAGCCTCCCATTCACATACACACCCATTACAGGTAGCTTGCTATTCATACACACACGCACAGACAGCTTCTCATTCACACACACATACACATATGCAGCCCAGGCAAGGCAGTTTCCCATTCATACACCCACCCATCCCAGGCAGCCTCCCTTTCACTCACACACATATACATTAATTCCTCCTCCATTAGTAGCGCGTCCCTAATGCCTCCTTTTTGAAAGGAGCAGCGGCTGTCAGCGGGTGTGACAGCCGACACTCAATTTTTCCAGTGTCATTTCTCGAACCCGCTGACAGCTACGGGTTCGGAAAACGGCTGCCGGCATATTTGAGCATCCGTCTTCCAACCCGCGGGCAGATTTTTAATTTTTTTTAAATTTTTACTTTTTTTTTTACTTTTGGAGCCTCCGACTTAATATCGCTTTGATATTAAGTCGAAAGGTGTACAGAAAAGCAGTTTTTTCTGCTTTTCTGTACACTTCCCCAGCGCCAGCAGAAATTAACGCCAGCCTTTGGGCAGGCGTTAATTTTTGAAAGTAAAATGTGCAGCCAAGCTTTCTGGATCGCTGGGGAATAACTAATAGCACCCGCAACATGCATTTGCATGTTGCGGGTGCTATTAGTTTCGGGGGGGGGGGGGGGGTTGGCTGCACATGTTCGATGTGCTAACAGTGCGCTCCACTAGAGCACACTGTATTGTATCGGCCCGTTTATGAGCATTGCAACACGGAGAAATAGAAATAGATATGCATTCCCCCCTATACTGAGCAACATTAAAAAAGATGTAAGAAATTCATATTCTCAAAGCTGACATATTGATGATCTAACAACTGAAAAATGTTTTCTACCTTTGTTGTATAGGTAGGTAGTTTGGAACTGGTCTTATGTTTTCCTAAATTCTTTTCCAGGATCTCCTTTCCTGTTTCCAGGCTTCTCTTGCCTCCTATCTTCTTTACTTTATTTCTCATATCTGTCTCATTCTTCCCTTTCATTATTTCTTTCTTCTCTGTCTCTCCATCTATTCATAGCTACCGGTAAATTTCACCCCTCTTCTTTCCATCTCTATTCGCCCCTTCCCATTCCCCCAGTCTCCTTTTCCTGCTGTTTTTCCACCACTCCCTAGTCCCCCCCCCCTTTCCATTTCTGTTCTTGTACCTCCCAAGCCTCATCTCCCCAGCTCTTTTTGTCACTCATTCCCTCCCTGGCCCCTTTCTTCTGTCTCTTCCCCCCCTACAGAGCCTCCTTTTAGTGTCTTCTGAGCCCCGTTCCCACCCTCTCATCTTCTCACACTGCTTCTCCCACATTCTCTCACTCAATACCTGACCCAGCCCGTCTAATACATCCCCATCCAACTGCCGAGTACCTACTCTCTGCATCACCAAGTCCCTGCTCTGCTCCCCTCCACTCTCTCTCAGACTTCCTGCCGCTTCCCAGTGCTTCCCCCCCACCCCCACCCCTGATGCCAGAGCCCTCATTTTTCACCTGCTTTCCCCCATAATTCCCAAGTAACAGCCTTTTTTCCCCCTGCTCTCCCCAATCCCTTTTTCTCCCCCCCTGTTCTCTCAATCCCCAGTACCCCAGTGTCCATTCTTCCCCTGGTCTCCCACTCCCCGGTCCTCCCCTGCTATCTTCCAGTCTCCATTTTTTTTCTGCCCTCCCACCCACCAGTGCCCCAGTCCCCCGGTCTTCCCCTCGTTTCTCATCCCCAGTATCCATTCTTAACCTGCTCTGCCCCTAGTTCCTAACTAACAAGTCCTATTCTTCCCCTCCTATCCCATCCCCAGTCTCCCTCCTTCATCTGATCAACCCCCCCCCCCCAAAAAAAAAAACCAACTCCCCATGACCTTGTTATCTCGCAGGCTCCGCCTACTGCAGACACAATGCCTCTTTCACCTTCTGACCCCACATTGGAAACCCAGCCCAGTTATTTCAAACCCAGAGCGCTGTCTCTACTGCGCCCTATGTGGTTCAAACATCAACTATTTGAACTGCACAGTCAAAACTGCTGATCTTTAAACCTTTTAGGGATCCATAGACAGACACAGTCTACAGAGTCCCGAGGTTCGAATAGCTGAACTGAGGTTTTAATTGCAGCGCTGGAAAAGAAAAGAGGCATTGAGCCTGTAGTAAGAGGAGCTGGATTCAGTTAGAGATGCTGGCCAGCCGTCAAGATTGGTAAAGGAGAAGCATGTGATCCTCTTGCACCACCAGGCCCCTCCCCCCCCACCCCCCCCATGCATTGGATCAGTCAATCATGTGATGTGCCAGCAGCACCCCCGAGTGTGGTGCCTATGGTCCAGGCCATATTAGTCATAGGCTAGCTTTGGCTCTCCCGGGCAATTTGGCACCTATGGCTAAGTGAAATGTGTGCCTTCACCCTTGCACAACACATGACCCCCCCCCCCCCCCCCCCCCACAAGCTTGAAGACACATTTTTCTCCTGCCCCCTGCCCCATCAGGCTCTCCCCTTTTACACCAGACACCTCTCCCTTCCTTTTTCCCCCATCAGATGATTCACTTCCCCCCTTCATCAGGCATGTCTCTCTTCCCCCTCCTTCTACCTCCCAGGGTTTACTCCTCTCCCCCCTTTCACCATGCCATTGTGTGTTCCAGTGATGGTGGGACTCAGTGCAGAACTCGGCAGCTTCTCCAGCAGCTGACATTGCTCCTCCCCCTCATGCATGTTTCAACAATCCTCTTATTTGAACCATGCAGGCTCTGTTTGTAGAGCCTCACATGTTTCAAACAGATCACTGGGAGGGGGAGGAGCAGTGTGAAGGTGACGGGAAGGCAGCAGCAGGATTCAGGGCTCAGCCACTGCTTCTTCTGGCTCCTGTTTGGCCATCCCCACCCTTCACGGTGGCAGATGATACCACTTTTTGTTCCACATGGCTGAAGATGGACACAGATAGGGAAAGCTGTGAATGTGCACTTCTTTGGCACCACTGGCTGCCCGCATCCTGGATATAACTGCATGCAGCGGTCCTCTACGGCCTAAGCCATGTTGGCCGCAGGCTACTATGGCACTGGCGTCAGGTGGCATTACTGCTCCTGGACCGCTAGGAAAAATCCCCACAAACTGATAGCCAGAGGAACAGCTCTAAAAGACTACCAAATCTAGCCCTGTTTTTCTTTTAGATTTAGCTCACACCTTTTCAGTAGTAGCTCCAGGTAAGTTACATTCAGGTACAGTAAGTATTTGCCTGTCTCCAGGGGGCCAACCATCTAAGTTTGTACCTAAGGCGACAGAGGGTGAAATTACTTGCCCAAGGCCACAAGGTTTCCCTGGTTCTCAGCCTATTGTTCTAGCCACTGTGCTACTTTTCCAACTTTACAACAAGTTATTGGTAGAACATAAGAAATTGCCATGCTGGGTCAGACCAAGGGTCCATCAAGCCCAGCATCCTGTTTCCAACAGAGGCCAAACCAGGCCACAAGAACCTGGCAATTACCCAAACACAAAGAAGATCCCATGCTACTGATGCAATTAATAGCAGTGGCAATTCCCTAAGTAAACTTGATTAATAGCCATTAATGGACTTCTCCTCCAAGAACTTATCCAAACCTTTTTTGAACCCAGCTACACTAATTGCACTAACCACATCCTCTGACAACAAATTCCAGAGCTTTATTGTGCGTTGAGTGAAAAAGAATTTTCTCCAATTAGTCTTAAATGTGCTACTTGCTAACTTCATGGAATGCCCCCTAGTCCTTCTATTATCCGAAAGTGTAAATAACCGAGTCACATCTACTCGTTCAAGACCTCTCATGATCTTAAAGACCTCTATCATATCCCCCCTCAGCCGTCTCTTCTCCAAGCTGAACAGCCCTAACCTCTTCAGCCTTTCTTCATAGGGGGGCTGTTCCATCCCCTTTATCATTTTGGTTGCCCTTCTCTGTACCTTCTCCATCGCAACTATATCTTTTTTGAGATGCGGTGACCAGAATTGTACACAGTATTCAAGGTGCGGTCTCACCATGGAGCGATACAGAGGCATTATGACATTTTCCGTTCTATTAACCATTCGCTTCCTAATAATTCTTAACATTCTATTTGCTTTTTTGACTGTAAAGAAAGATCCAAAGCCTGACAATACTGACCCTGAAATAAGATATTTCAAGCAATAATCAAACCATTTAAAACAAAATTATTAATTGACTGGACTGCAATTTCTGGGTCTTAAAATAATAAGTTGGTGTTTTAGGGCCAGACTTCAATTCCTGGATCAAGTCAGAAAAAAGCCAACTTAGGCCTTGGCCATTCACGCATAGAAGAAACCGGAGATGATTTTGTAAACCCAAAACTTTTACTATTAACTCCAGTACTAACAGCCTGGCTCCCAGTAATCCTCTTCATGTATAGGTTCATTCCCACAACACTGCCTAATCGTGACCCTCTATATAGCACAGCATTCACTTATAAGTTATTTTTATCAAGACAATTAGAGTTTACACTGGTAGATGACCCTAGATCATCAGAAAGAGTCTGAGCCAATAGTGTGTTTTCCCCCTTGTAGGCCTGTAGCTAAAATTTTACTAAGACAACAAACTATACGTCCATAACTGTAGTGGGGCAAAACCAGAACTCACTGGAATCATATAATAACCTTGGTAGAAATCTAGGAGAAAATGCGAGCCAAGAGATACCTGGGAAGAGCAGGTAGAGACTGAGGAATATCTGAAGAGGGATGCGGATCTGGTGATAGTTCTGGAGATAGATGGGGGTGGGGTATACGATCTGGAGGATAGTTCTGAGGCAAGATGAGGGAATCGTTGGGAGGTGAAATGAAAGCTCTGGAGGTAACATGAAGCTGGGGCATAGGTTGAGATGGAAATTGGAACTGATTGATAGTTGGAGGAATTTATGAGCTGGGGGTAGTTGGAGAGGAGAGTGGAGTGTGAGAGCAATGGGAGATGATGGGCACCAGAGGAGAGTGGTAAATTAATCGGCTAAACTAAAAAAAATCTGTCTCATTTCATAGCACTCTATCCACTCTTCTAAGCAGGAAATAGCTTCAGAAAAAATAATGCTATCTGTTCCATTATTTTCAGTTCTGATCCCAAGATTAGTGCTCCTGGCTGAACCGCTGCTTTCAGGAAGCTGCTTGGGAAGCACTGGACTTTCTGCATGGGCCCAACAAACTGAAGAAAAGGGAGGGGAGGCAGAACTCGTGACACATGTCAGCTCCCTAAATGATGACATAATAACTCTTAAAGACACAATTTGCTCCTATATAGCATGTAGTGCTATTTAAATTCCAATAAACCTACAGGGCAATATTTCCATAGATTCTACCATAAAGCTGGCCAAGTTGAATTCATTTGTTAGGAAATTCTGTTCATAATAGGTCTAGGTACATATTATTTTAGGGCATAAAAGGTGTATTTGACATTAAATTCATTTTCCTGTCGTTCTATTTTGTTAGCCAATGGGGACGTAAGAAGCTTTTGGCAGACTAACACGCAATCACAGGACTGGATTATCTGTTAAATTTGTTTATAGCTGACACAGTGCTTGACTTCATCTGCCCAGGCACATCCCCCTTACATTTATTCTTCATTCACACTGAGGGTGTGCAATTGAACAAAAGATTACTGGCTACGGAAGAAAGTTATTAGTGGAGTGAGTGATTTTTTTTTTTTAAGGCCTTTCATTTCCAGAAACATCATATTCTCTAAATTAGCAAGCTCTTCATGCGTATTGGAATCCATTGTTGCCATCTGGCTTTTGACTTTTGCTTGTTTTTTGTTTCCTTCTTCTAACTTGAGCGGGTCACAGTAGTTCTGAGATGGCCAAGTGACACCAGACACAATGCCGGTGTCTGTTCTAGCTAGAAATGGCGTGGAAGCTATGAATCACTGAGCACAGGATAAAAGTCTTCCCACTTCTTTGCTAAAACAGTAGAATGTTTTTTTGTTTCTTTTTACTTCCTATCTTCCTTCTGATGGCCGGGCTTCCAGCCCTGTCAGAACTGGATTCAGTCCTGCTCACTGACCTTTATGACAGGAGACAGCCAAAGTTCAGGTGTTGAGCAATTTCATTTGCAACAGGTAGGAGATTTGTCCCCAGTCATCGGTCACAGACTGGGTTCCCTTTAAAGAAGTGTACAAGTTTGTTATCCAGTAAGTCAAGCCAGTGTCACTGCCATTAGATGCTGTCCCGGGGAAGCGTGCGCCGGCAGCCAGCAGGTGCGCAGAAGTTACTTCGCCTCGGAAGCTGAAGTAAGTTTTAAAACAAAAAAACCTAATAGTTAGGGGGGGGGGGGAACTAGATGTCAGGAAGGAGAGGGGAAAAGGTAGGAAGGTTAGGTAGAGGGGTAGGGAAGTTCCCTCCCAGTCCGCACTTTAATTGGAGCAGACTGGGTGGGAACTGGGGAAGGCATACTTGCGTCGCCACGCATTGGTTTAGAAAATTTCTCACCCCTGCATGCTCAAGTGCCAACCCGCCTACACATGCGCGTATGGATTTTAAAATCTGGCGCGTGGGAACTGTATTTTATAACATGCGCGTGCCGACACATGCATGTTATAAAATGATCACGCGCCGGGAACCCCGCACACATAGATGCACGCGTAGACTTTTTAAAATCTAACTTCGAGTTTCAAAGTTAAGGGCCCTTGTTTTTTTTGCCGTCCGAATCCAATTCCCTGTTATCTCTTGCCGTTGAAGCAGAGAGCAATGTTAGAGTTACATCACAAGTGTAAGGCTTATTGGTTAACGGTAGTAACAACTGCATCAGCAAGTGACCCCCATGCTTATTCATTTTCCCAGACCATAAAATTCATGTCCTTATTGGTTGTTATCCAAAACCAATTCCCCTTTTCCTCCTGCCATTAAAGCAGAGAGCAGTAAAGAGTTGCATCAACAGTATGAAGGCTTGTTGGTTAAGGGTAGTAACTGCCACACCAGCAAGTTACCCCATGTGCTCTTTTCCTCATTTCCATCCTCTAGCTTTTAGGGATCCACAGTGTTTATCCCATGCCCCTTTAAAATCTTTCACCATTTTTGTCTTCACCACCTCCTCTGGAAGGGCATTCCAGGCATTCACCACCTTCTCCGTGAAGAAATATTTTCTGATGTTGGTTCTGAGTCGTCCTCCCTGGAGTTTCATTTCGTGACCCCTAGTTCTACTGATTTCTTTCCAAAGAAGCAATAGAGGGTAAAATGATTTGTCCAAAGTCACAAGGAATATCAGTAGGATTTATCCCCTGGTTTCCCTGATTCACAGCCAGTTGCTTTAACTACTAGGCTACTCCTCCATTTACGAGTCACCAGACAGGAAAAGGACCTTGGAGTCCTTGTGCACAATACATTGACATCTTCAGCTTGGTGTGTGGTGGCAGTCAAAAAAGCAAACAGAATTAATGATCTGAAAAGGAATGGAGAATAAAACTGAAAATACCATGTTGCCTCAGTATTAATCCATGGTGGAACCACACCTTGAGTATTGTGTGCAGCTCTGGTCAGTCCCATCGCAAAAGAAAAAAAGCATAGTGGAAATGGAAAAGGTACAGAGAAGGGCAACAAAAATAATAAAGGGATTGGAGCGGCTCCATTATGAAGACAGACTACACAGAAAAGAGATGTCTGAGAGGGGAATTGATAGAAGGATTTTTAAAATAAAATTATGAGCTGTGTGGAACATGTAATAAATAGGGGACCATTATTTACCCTTTCAAATCATATTAAAAAAGGGAGAGAGAGAGAGAGAGAGAGAGAGAGAGAGAGAGAGAGAGAGAGAGAGAGAGAGAGAGAGAGAGAGAGAGAGAGAGACTAGCTATAAAGCCCTTATAGTAGTTAGGTATTTATACCTCTATATGAGGCCCACCTAGTAACTCGAGGTGAGGTTTAGGTAGTATTGTAGGGGGGTTAGGGGCCACTTTGACATTCAGAGTGAGACGTACCAACAGAACAGTG
This sequence comes from Rhinatrema bivittatum, assembly GCF_901001135.1. Classification (NCBI taxonomy): domain Eukaryota; kingdom Metazoa; phylum Chordata; class Amphibia; order Gymnophiona; family Rhinatrematidae; genus Rhinatrema; species Rhinatrema bivittatum. The sequence goes on from NC_042624.1 coordinate 83,594,169, forward strand.
CTCTCTTGTGAAGATTTGATGTCATTCGGAGTGAGGAAACTTAGCCAAAGATTAGATTTGTACAATGTTCTCTCAACCTAGCTTGATGTTACCTAGGTAGAGAGTTCATAAAATACTGTGCATCTCTGCCCTGAAAGAATGCATGCATGTTTCAGTATGAGTACTTTTTTTTTTACTGTGAGGAGCAGCATATTTTCTGTATTTTATAAAAGTATACGAGAATATTTTATGTGCAAAAATTGTAACGTGTGTATGTGTTCATGCAGTTTATGTATGGAGGCTTTTTTTTTTATATAAGGTATGCGAGTATCAACTTGTGAAAATACTTGTTTGTGTACTTTTAAACACCAGTTCACCCAGACCTCCACCAGTTCACCTAGATGCTCCAGCACTTCATCTTAACCCCCACCCCTTAACCCAGCCCCTCCACTCAACAACTGAGGACAAAAGACAAGTGCAATTTTCCAGTCTGTGCCTCGGTTAGCAGGTGTAAAAGAATACAGACAAGTTCAGTGAGGCACGTGCATATAAGGGTAGATTTTAAAAGCAGCGTGCGCGCTGCGTACATGTGCGCACGCTACTCGGCACGCACACATGTACGCCCGATTTTATAACATGCGCGCACATGTTATAAAATCAGGGGTCGGCGCGCACAAGAGGGTGCACAATTGTGCACCTTTTGCGCACTCCGAGCCTGCTCCAAGCCGCACTGCCTTCCCCCGTTCCTTCCCAGGCCGCTCCAAAATCAGAGCGGCCTCGGAGGGAAATTCCCTCCCCCCCCCCACCTTCCCTTCCCTTCCCCCCTACCTTTTCCTTCTTTGTTCTTTTATTTCAAAACTGCTGGCACGCGATCTCTGACACAGCAGCAAATGGCCTCTAGCCCTGCCCCCGCCACCACCCTGGACCGCCCACACTCCGCCCCCTTTTTGTAAGTGCCGGGACTTACGCGCGTCACCGGGCCTTTTTAAAATAGGCCTGGCGCGCGTAACCCTTTTAAAATCCAGCCCATACTGCTTATCTGGAATGCCCCCTTTTTCCCTTCCCCTTTAACATTCACGCACAACACTGCTCGTACGCGCATACTTCCGGCTTTCGCAAAATCCTACTTGCGCATGTACACGCCGCTTAACACATACAACTTCCAGTTGTGCCCGCTGAAACCTTTAGAACATGAACCCCTGAAGCAGCTTCTGATCGAATTAAGCAAGTCTTGTAACTTCAGTTTACATAAGGTAACATATTTATACGTTGAACTAAACATAGAAGCAATTTTTCAATCGAGCTAAGAAAATCGGGTGTTTTTCTGCATTTGAAAAAACTCCAGTTGCAATCTGTTGTTGTATACAAGCAATGTACGCACTGCCTGCATAACTGAAGCGCCGAAAAGCAGAATGTAAATCAAATAAATAAAATGCAAATCCCACATGTACTTTTGCCCACAGACTTCGCATCGATTCTCAAAGAGAAATTAGAGTCATTCTCCCCCATTAAAACTGCCCCAGGAAAAAGTACACCCACAGAGGTCGGAACCCACTGTTTTGTGGGGGAACTTTTTTTTTTCATGGGAAAACAACATGCGTACTATTTGAAATGCATATCTACCTACACGGTTGCTTCCCTGACCTAACCCTACCCCTGACCTTGCCTATGCTTTATCCTGATGCTCACGTTGCTGGGCCTCCGCATGTACTTTTATCTGGGGTCTACCTGAGTTTTCAGACAGCATATTTACCTGGCCAATGGCTTTTGAAAAGCATTTCCATTCTGTAGATCAGCATATTAAACTTATAGATAGAAGGGGGACGCTCAAAAACTCATAGTAATCTTAGAAGGTAACTTTGAAACGGGCGCACATTTACATGTCTACATCAGCGCGCTGCCAGATACGCAGCAATTTTATAACATGCATGCACATACCTGCGCATGCTATAACATCGCCCTGGCATGTGTACGTGTGCTCCTAATTTTAAGCTTCTGCGTGCACAGCAACGCGTCGGCTTTGGGACGTGCAAGTGAGGGAATTTTATAGCAGACGCGCATCCAGCCCATGATTCTTTCACCAGATCATGCACCAGTTTGCCCAGACTAGAGCTAGGTACTCCCCCCCCCACCCCCAGTTATCCCAGACCTCTCAATCACTGCAGAGATGCCTGGAAATAGTTTTATTAAGACTTACACCTCCTCCATAGCAGAAGTGTCTTTGCACTGAAATATACTTGGGCGCGTACCCAGGCACATAGCTACTTGGGTGCATACAACTTGGCCCCGCCCAGGAATGCCCATGCTCCGCCCACAATCTGCCCCTTTTTCTCCCGATGTGAGATATTCATGCGTCAGTACTAGTGCACACTTGTGGGTGACTTATAAAATCGGGTGGACATGTGCACTCCCATCTCCTGATTTTGGCACGCACCATTTTGGCACGCACCATTCCCAGAGAAGATCCTCTAGATCAAGCTGCAAACAAAAATTTCTTCAATATTTGACAGAAGGAGGTATCAGACACCAAGAGCCACAATAGAGATTTTTTTTTTCACTTAATTTTTGATCCAGATAAACTTCTATAACTGCCACACTTTTTTCTCTTTATATTCCACTTTTTGGTACTTCAAAGTAGGATACATTTAGGTACTTCCCTATCTCTACAGGATTTATAATCCAATTTTGTACCTGAGGCAACAGAGAGTAAAGTGACTTGCCCAAGGTCGCAAGGAGCAACAGCAGGATTTGAACACTGGTTTCCCTGGGTTGTAGCCACTGCTCTAACCACGAGGCTACTCCTCCACTCTCTTAAGTCTTTGATCTAAATGAGTTTTTAAAAAATATTTTTGTTAAATTTTGCAGGAGTTGATTTTTGGCCTTATTTAATATTTGTGGCAGCATCTTACCATCTGATTGGTTTCCGGGGTGCTATTGCCTCCTGATAGTAACCTGACTACCCTTTGGCCTACAATCAGGCCGATACATTACAGTGCGCTCCAGCCTTTACCCCTTATTCAGTAAGGGGTAATAGCGCGCCGAAAACGAGCGTCCAACCCCCCCGAAACTAATAGTGCCGGCAACATGCAAATGCATGTTGATGGCCCTATTTGTTATGCCCACACGATTCAGAAAGTAAAATGTGCAGCGTTAATTTCTCTTGGCACTGGGAAAGTGTACAGAAAAGCAGTTTTTACTGCTTTTCTGTACACCCTACGACTTAATATTATGGCGATATTAAGTCGGAGGTCCCAAAAGTTACAAATAGTTAAAAATTAAAAAAAAAAAAAAATTAAAATGGGCCCGCGTCTCGCGGGTTGAAAACCGGACGCTCAATTTTGCCCGTGGCTGTGAGCGGGTTTGAGAACCGGCAAAATTGAGCGTCAGCTGTCAAACTCGCTGACAGCCGCCGCTCCTGTCCAAAAAGAGGCGCTAGGGATGCGCTAGTGTCCCTAGCGCCTCTTTTTACCGCGGGCCCTAATTTAAATAAATTAATTTACTGAATCGCGCGCACAGGAGAGCGGCTCCATTTGATTAAAGTGGTATTGTCCAGTTTAATTGTTTGCCGCACATTATTTTGCTGTAACATAGAAACATGACAGCCAAAAGACCATACGGTCTGTCTAGTCTGACCATCTCACAACTTCTCAGTTCTATAATCCTCCCGCTCAGAGATCCCCTGTATTTATCCCATGCTTTCTTGAATTCAGATACTGTCCATGTCTCCACCATCTCCAATGGGAGGCTGTTCCATGATTCTGCTACCCTTTCTGTAAAGAAATATGTCCTTAGATTACTCCACAGTCTATCACCTTTCACCCTCATCCTAAGACTATTTGTTCCAGAGTCTCCTTTCCATTGAAAGAGACCCACCTCTTGTATATTAATACCTCCGATGTATCTAAATATATCTGTCATATCTCCCTGTCTCGCATTTCCTCTAGGGTATACATTTTTAGATTTTTAAGTCTGTCCCCATATGCTTTACAATGAACACCACTGACCATTTTAGAAGCCACTGTCTAGATTTACTCCATCCTGTTTATCCTTTTGAAGCAGTGGTGTCCAGAACTGTACACACTATTCCAAATGAGATATCACCAGGAACTTATACAGGGCAATATCACCTTTTTCTGTTGACCATGCCTCTCCCTTATGCACCCAAGCACCTTTCTACCTTTTGCTATCGCTTTATCCATCTGTTGGCCATTTTAAGCTCGTTAAACATGAGCACCCCCAGATCCTACTCTTGCTTTATGCATAGAAGAATTTCACCCCCTAAACTCTATCACGTCCTTGGGTTTTTGCAGCCCAGTTTTATGATTCTTCATTTTATAGCATTAAATATTAGCTGCGAGACTCTAGACTATTTCTCAAATTCCACTAGATCCCTCCTCATGTTTTCCACACCTTCCTGGCTATCTACCCTATTGCAGATTTTGGTATCATCTGCAAAAAGACAAACCTTTCTCAGCAGTCCTTCCACAATATTGCTTCCAAAAATGTTGAAAAGCACTGGTCCAATGACCGATCCCTGCAGACATTTAACCTGCAATAACATTCTGCCTTTTTGTTTTGTTAACTCAAGTCTTTTTTCCTTTTTTACAATACCTCATGTGGGACTTTTGCTATATTATTTTAATGTTCTAGCTGTATATATTAGAATTGTTTGATTCTTTACATTTTGTTGTTAGGAACAATCTCTCAACAGATGAAAATAAGAAAACAGAACCGATTTAAAAAGAAGGAACAGAAACCGCTGTAAGTAACTTCCTAAATTTTGCTGAAAAGTGCAGGAAATGCATCTTTAATTCCGAAAATCACTGTATATTATCTAAATAATTTTAAACAGGCCTGCAGTCTCGTTTGCCTGTTCTTTGGCTTTGACTTTCAAGCTCGGGCATTAAGCTCACTTTTACATCTATATTATGTGCAACAATTCCAGACAACATTGGAAGGGATCATGGTTTCCCTCTGCCATTTCTATTTCTAAACTGGCAAGCCATTTTCTGCTGCTTAAATTGCCTGTAAAGAAGCTGCATCAATAACCATCATTAAAAGTAATAGCATAAAATGTTCACAAGAAGCTGTTTGGGGGTCATATTTTCATTACAACATCTCTTCACCTGCTTTGCTTGTCCCAAGCGGGTAACCTGCTTTGTAATCAGTCTTATTAACTGAGAGCAGAGATATGATTTATTATGGCCTGATAATGGAGGCTGTGTGGACCAAGAGAAGGGATATATTGTCCTCTGATAAAATGGCTCTTTTCTCTCCAACAGAGCTGTATCATGCACGGGATACATAATGTAGTGAGTGATTATTTCCTGAGGGTGAGTGATGGCAAAAAAAAACCCTACAGAAAACCTTCTTGCTGGCCATGACAGACTGGGAGTGTCCCCAGATCTCCCTGACTTTGACAACCTGCAGACATGTTTGATGAACGGTATTCTTCTGCCAGAGACAGCCTGTCTGGAAGGAGAAAAGAGATCCTTTATCATCTGATCTGCTGTTATTGTCTTGATCTTTTATAAGCAATCTCTAATGCACGTGAATGCAATATCCTTTCTCACAAGTGCCAAGCATAATAGAAACTTAGTTAAGGCCTCCCCCTCCCCCTCTGCAGTTATGGAAATGTCCTAATAACGTAATTAGAAAAGATGTTTTGTGAATGATATGACTTAGAGAAGGGTAATCAGAATGCTTTTGCATTATCTGTCTGCTTTAAAAAAACCAAACCTATGATAAAATAGGCCTTATGATAGACATAGAGGTGGAGGGGGAATTAGAATTGTATAGAAGCTTTTGTCCAACAAAAAAAAAACAGTTTGGAGATGATCTCAAGTGAGCTGGGTAATGGATAATGGTGTTTTATTTTTATAAAACATGAAAAAAGGCAGCTGGTCATAAGCCAGGAGTGATTAATGCACTGATAGAAGAGAGAATAAACTGAGTAACCGACTCCAAAATCTTTTATAACTGTAATAGCATTAACAAAAAGCTATCAATTTAATTGTGTACTTGGGTAAAAGGAATCCTCAAGTCCCAGCTCACCAAAGGTTCACATCAAGCTCTTCAGCATCTTTTTCTTGGGGAGCTGGACAAGTCAAACCTGTCCAGTGTCAGTGTATAAACAGAGTAAAATGCACACAATTCTGTTAAAGCACCAGATAAAAGAGTAGCAAAATCTTTCGCCTATCGGTCCAGTTCTTCAGTGAAATCTCACAACTGACTTTATGGCGATTGCCCAATGGGTTTGGTGTCAGACAATCCCAAATCCCATTGCTGAATGGTATCATCTCTAATTTTAGACTACTGTTCAGCAGTGGTATCAGTGTAACTCCCAAGTCTGCGTCAAAAATGTGTTCGTTTTTTTTAGTTCAGCTTCTCTCCTATTCCAATGCCTCATTGTCCCCGTAGGTCCATTGTTTCACGGGAAATCAACGGGAAATCAACATTTTGTAAGCCAAGATACTTTGTACAAAATTTAGAAATTGGTGCCTTGTAGTCTTTTATTATGATCCATCTTTTTTATGTTTCCAAATTATTTATTTATTCAATCATTGGAGCTATTGACTACACTTCCAGAAAACATAAGGAGCCCGATATTCAAAATGGCACTTAGTTGACCAAGCACCACTGAATAACCAGCAATGGTCAGCAGGCACCACTTAGCTGCATAAGATCAGCTGGCTAAGTTTTTAGCCAGACAAGTAAGTCGGGGGTGAGGAATGGGCAGATTGCGGAAGAGTCAAGTCGGCTGGATAAATTAACCAGCTAACCTGATATTCAGAGTTAGCCGGCTGATTTATCCAGCCAACTCTGGTTGAATCAAAGGGCTGTCCTATAATTAGCTGGTTATGTATAACCAGCTAACTAGTGGTGAATAATAGTATTAAAAATTATAAAGATGCATCATAATAACAAAAGCATAATATCAATAAACAATTATTTCACAGAACATGTACGCTTAGCTGCACAAAGAAAGTGGCGGAATTCTGTCAAAGGAGTGAAAGTATGTGTGGAGATTTTATTTTGAAATCTCTGGGCCGGATTTTAATACCTGCGCGCACAAATCTATGCCCAATCTTATAACACGCGCCCGCAGCCACAGGGAGATACGTTACAAGATCCACAGGGAGACTTATTGCCTTCCCCAAGACGGCCAAGCCTCAGCTTGCTCACCACAATAAATATCTCCTGGTTAGCACTGTGGATCAACACTTCATGAACAGCACCCAAATCTGTTCCCACAGCATAGTCTCTAGCAGCTGTCAATTATAGTTCCAGGAATCCTACCAAATGGGGCAAGGACACAGCCCATAAAAGTTCTTCAGCCTTCTCTGTAGAACTTGGTGGCAGCTGTTCTTCTGAAGAAAAAGGAACCACAGTAGCCAACATCATAGCAGGATGACTTTATGCAAGGGAGTCTCGACTCAATGCCACCATCTCTATCTGTAGGACCAAAAATCTATCTCTTGGCCCAACTGGAACTGATACAACAATGCATGGGCACTGTAAAAGTATAATAGTTTGGTTTCACAAATGTTGAACACTTCCCCTGAGTGTAATTGCCTACTCAACAACTTGCCATGGTTCCTCTTCATCATATGGCTTTGGTTTAATGTGTAACAGTCATTTCACTGGTCAATATCTAAGCTTGTGATCCAGTTCATTGCATTAGAATTGAGTCAATGAATGTCAGTATAACTACCCTTAAATAAGCCCTTCTGGAAAGAAGAGTATATGTCTTCCATTCTTTGTGGCACTGGTCTGCAGTCACAATCCAGGCTGCTTCTCACTTCCTGTTGAAAGAGTTTCCGAGTAGGTCTTCCCTGTGATATTCTTATATGAATTAGCGTATACCAATCTTTCTATTGCAAGTCAAAGCTTGGCAGGTTTTTCAGTGGAATTAGTAATGGGGTACTTATTGTGGGGTTGAATCGTTCCAGGTTCCATGCCACTGAATACCACCATTAAAATCCTCCAGAATGCTACTCCAAGTCCTAAGGGGCTTCACCCATTTTAATCTTGTTCTAGGAAGGTTCTTCAAATCATCACGCAAGAGGATTCTGATGTTCTGATTCATTCTTGGAGATGAGATGCAGTGTTTGCAAGTGCTTCTGTTTTTTGTGAATGAACAGGACACAGAACCAGAAGTCAGTCATGTGGAGGCAACATTAAAGTATCCCCAAGCTGGGGCACGTAAAATAAGAGGTCTGATGCTGGGTTTTTATGGTCTGGTATCTGCTCTGTGGGTTCAAAAAATACAAATGGCTGGGTAGATGTTGGGCTGGACCTGGCTCAGAAGCTAAGGACTACATTTATTATTTTCTCATACTGGACAGGAAAAAATTTTTTTTTAAATTCTCCTTTTCTCCTTTGTTACCATCTGACTGGCCCCATTTAATATCTTCAATCTTCTGTCTTCTTTCTCACCTTGAATTATCTGATTCAACTTCAAACCTGCAATCTTGTAAATCCTCAATTAAAGGCTCACACAAGGGTGTATTGTTCAAAAAGAATTTCAAAATTTATTCTTCTGGGCTACCAGCAGTAAATTCACAATCAAAATTACCAATAAGGATGTGTCACAGGGTTCATAGCAAAGACAAACAGATGAAACAAAATAAACACACTTTACACTTCCTCTTCTTCTAGCAAAATATTTAGATCTTAATCTCCTACTCAAACAGCCCTGATACATTAGACATTCTTCCATAATCTCTTCAGTACTTACAACCCAGCACTAAATTCTTCTCAAACAGAACTCTCCAGATAAGGCCACAGGATTTCTCTTTTTGGGGACAGGGTCCATAATTCCTTCTAGGTGACTTATGGGCCTGAACATTTCTTTGGCACCCCAGCAACTATGGTAATGATGGGGCCCCACCAGACTGGAAAAGCCAGCTGGCCCTCAAGGACTCCAAAACACTTCAGCCTTTCCCTTTCATTCCCCCTTCAGTCACTTACTCCTCCTAAGAGCATACAGGCCGATGCGATATCAGCACGCGAAAAACAGGCGCTCATGATTGAGCGCCCGCTTTCCTAACACAAGCCCAATCCACCTCTCCCAGGCGCGCAATGTACCAAGCAAATGAGCTGCTACGTTAAAAAGGAGGCGATAGGGGAAATTGTGCGTCCCTAGTGCCTCCTCGGCATTGGGCGCCCATGAGAAGTGGCTGTGCGCTGGTTAAGAAAGTGGACGCTCGTTAATTGAGCATCCGTTTTCCTATCCTAACTGCTGGAAAGTTTTGTTTTTTTTTTACATTACTCCTTTTATCGGTTCCTCAGACTTAATATTGCCGTGATTTTAAGTCAGAGGAACTACAGAAAAGTAGTATTTTCTGCTTTTCTGTTAACTTTATGGGCTCCTCAAGACTTAATGCCTGCTCCAGGGCAGATGTCAATTTCTGAGAGTAAAAATGTGCGAGTTGGGCGCACATTTATTTTTTTACACAAGTGGGGCAAAAGTTAATAGCCTCATTAACATGAATTTACATGTGATGAACGCTATTAGCTACGCGCTGGTTTGAAAGCACGTTTTGCATATGCTAATCCCCTTATTGCGTAAGGGGTTATGGACGCGCATCCAAAACGTGCAGCCAACCACAGGTTAACCAGTGCACTAGCCTGAGCGCACGGTATTGCATCAGCTTGTTAGTCTTTTATATCATGGGGCACTCTCATTACACGTTTAAGGAGAAAGCCAGAAACAATACCATACTTTTCTGCATCAGGACAATCACAAAGGGGCCGATGTAATAAGATCCGCGGCAAAACAAGCGCTCGTTATGTGCTCGGGTTTTGATCACCACGCGCTGCTGAAGCTGCCACTACTGTGGGATGTAAAAAAAAAAATGTCCACAAAAGATTTGCGCGCAGAAATCCATGGACGTACGGAAAAATGCGCTTACCTAAATAAGCGGCCGCATCCACGCTCAAAACCCGTGCCGATAATCCGCGCATAAAAGCAAGCGAGTGAGCGAGCGAACGAGCGAACGGGTCTCCCTACTAAGTGAAAGTATGACCCTGGAAAGTATTTTTAATATTTCAATTAACTGTGCTGCAGAAAACAGGGCAAACAGAGACAGAAACAGTATCAGAATTACTGAAGAGAGGATCTCCTGAGGGAGAAGAAGGGATTGTAAAGCTAAGCAGGAGGTGTGGATAGCAGTTTGGATGGGCTGAATGATCTTTCATCTGCCATTATCTTCTGTATTTCAGTTTCTTAATCCCTTCTTCCTGCCCTATTCTCACTTCCTTCTGCCCGACGGATGGCGAGTCAGACCAGAAGTAGAGTCCTTGTGGAATCTCCTACTTTAGCCAAAGCATAGAAGTTGCTTTCAAAGTGAAACCAGGGGCTTCCTGAAGGCCTTTAGTGCAAGCTTTTGTTAGGCAGAAAACACCTCACAGGGACTGATGGAGTGCATGCTCCAGAAGAGCCCTCCCCAGGGGCTCGCAGTCTATGCATAGACCTGCCCTTCAGCTTCAATCCATTTTTTCCCAAATTCTTTTTGAAAAAGAGAGACATCAACATGCACTTTATCACTGGCCAGCAGGTACTACTTTTGTTTCCACAACAGGTAAAAATATATCCTACATTTATGTTCACTACTAATACATATTTTCCAAACAAAGATTCACAGATTACATCTGTTTGCCAAACACAGCTACACACATCACAATGGGGTAGATTTTCAAAAGAGCCGCTGAGCGGCAAAGTTAAATAGTTCATTTGAGCCGTTTGACTTTGTCAGCCACAGGTATCTGGCTAAAACTGCAGCTGAATATCCAGTTACACCTAACAGCACAAAACTTGAGTAATTAGGTGAGGTCGCACGTAGGGAGACAAATTTAGGGGTCATTTACTATGCCGCGGTATTTTTTTTTGTGTTATATTACTCCTTCAGAAAAAAATACCATGGGGCAGTATTTTTTTTTTTCCTAAAGAACAATTCCACGGGAAAAATATCACAGCAAAAATGACCTAAAATCACATCAAGGCAGCCCACTTCGCCCACACCACCATCTTAATGGGTCACGCTGACCTGAAATATCCCCAGGAGTCTGGTAAGACTCCAGCTACCTCTAGAGGCGGCCTAGCCTTTAAAGTAAAAAAAGTTAATACATTTACAAGTTATGCAGCAATGCCATGCCCCTTCCCAAAACCTCTCCCTTTGCACAACAGGTCAACACCCCCTCATCCAACGCCCCCTCCCACCTCCCTAGTAGAAGGCAGCCACACCTGTCCACCAACTGTCCTATGCCCCTATCATGGGATGGGGCAAAGGCAGGGTGGGGTCATTTTGAAAAAGGGCAGTGGCCAGCTCAGAGCCTGGAAGGGAATGGAAAATAAACGGAGGATGTCACAATGCCTCTGTATCGCTCCATGGTGAGACCGCACCTTGAATACTCTGTGCAGTTCTGGTCACCGCATCTCAAAAAGGATATAATTGCGATGGAGAAGGTACAGAGAAGGGCGACCAAAATGGTAATGTAACTGAGTTTAAAAAAGGTTTGGATAAGTTTCTAGAGGATAAATCCATAAACCTCTATGTTGGTAATTAATAAGCAATAGTAGCTTGTGATCTGTCTTATGTTTGGGTACTTGCCAGGTACTTGTGGCCTGGATTGGCCACTGTTGGAAACAGGATCCTGGGCTTGCTGGACCCTTGGTCTGACCCAGTATGGCATTTCTTATATGATGTTACGTTATGTTAGGCATTCAGGGCCCCAATAAACTATTTGGGAACCACTATATTACCAGGTATGGCCAGGGGGTGTTGACTAGAGAGGGTCAGGAGTGGCTTCTGAGGGTGGGGAGGGGGGGGGGGGGACTTTGGATTGGGCTGGTTGAAATATTGTTAAAAGGGAGGGGTCAGGGCTGGTGCTAGCATTTTTGCTGCCCTTTGTGAATAGTTACTGTATTGCCCCCCACTCTATTCTTTTTAGTACAGAATTTTTATTTTCAAAATAACAAACGATAAACCATAGAAAGTATCAGTCTCATGCACTGTCCCAGACTCCCTTTCTCTGCTTACAACAGCACTGTTCCCTCCAACAATCCAAAAACTTTCAAAATTGATACACCCCTGAACTTATTTTACCTCATCCACAGATCGAAAATTCCTAGTGTAGGAGGGATCCCCAGGCACCCTTGCCACACCTACCTATACATAAAAATGGCACCGAACCTCTCCCCATGCAAATGATGTGTTGGATTGCACTTAATATCTAAGCTGGGGTCTCCAGAACAAGGCCCATGGGCTGCATCCAGCCCACCAACCACTTCCCTGCCCCTGGCCACAGTTTACTTTTTCTTGCCCTCATGTGGTAATGACAGGAGGCTGTAATGCTGGTGGGGTCCCCACCGCCCTCTCGCAGAAGAGAAGTCCCGTGCAAGATGAGGCAAGGAGGAATGAGGGGAGGGGAGGGGAGGAGGGTGATAGCAGGGAAGAAGACAGTGAGAGGAAGGAGAGGGAAAGGAAGATGAAGAGTATATGGGGGAGGTGTGAGTGGGAGAGTGCGCACAACCAACCACCCTGCCAGTTGCTCACCCTACTCCCCGATGCTGAGGGAGGAGGGAGGCAGGTGGTAGGGCTTCCTGGGGTGTGGCAGGGTTGCCAATTTCCTAGAAATGGTCTGACGCATTATCTGCCAGAACCCTGCTCCTAGCCTCCCCTTCTGCAATATTTCAAATCAGTGAAAGGGCCAGGCTCACAGGGAGAACCTGCCCACCCCCTACCTTGTCCGTGATCTGAAACATTACACGCGGCCCTTCAGGGCCAGGGCTTCCATTAGGCGAACTAAGAAGTCACCTAGAGTGCCGCACAGTGTGGGTGGCAAAATCACGAACGGAGGCCCAGGGCTGCCAGCCAAGCCCATTCTGCCAGTGTCTGAAGAGTACAAGAGATGGTTTGGCACCACTGGCAGAGGCCATCCTGCCGGTGGCCGAAGAATGCAAGAGCTACCACTAGTAGATAAGTCTTGGACAGTGGGCAAGGCTGAAGATTGCCTAGCATGCCTAAAACCCTTGCATCAGGACTGCGGCCCTTCATGTAAAAAGTCTGAGGACCCCTGATCTGTCCTTGCTAACCATGGATGGCCATAGTACAATCCTGAGAGTTTCTTCAAGAGATTTCCTTTCTGTTCCAGGCCAACTAAACATACACCACTCCCTAACATGCATCACTGCTATAACTGTATGACGTGATGTAGGGATTGTTCTCTGCTTTGAGCTAACTGGAAAAGCAAGTTCTAAATATGTTAAATACATTTACTTTTTTATCAGGAAGCAAACCCATTACCAGAAGTTAAAATGATCGATGCACAGCAGTGCAGTCTATGCAAATGCTGTATCAAGTAGGTTACATGTCACCCTATTCATGATGGGTTTCTTTTTCACTCTGGTCCTGGTGTGTAATTAAAATGACAAACAAGTCCGATTTTCCAGCCTACTACAGTGCTTGAAACAAGTGCAATATTCTTCACCAAAAACTCTCATAACATGAAGATTAGGTATCCTCCAGAGCCCGGGGCACTAAGGAAAACCGAACATGTACTATCTCTGGAGAAGTTTCACTTTTCTTTTCTTTTCAACTTAAACCGTATTACCGTTTTGATTGTTTTATGCTAAGGACCTATTTCTGAGATTGTTCCAGCAATGCAGGTCAGAGGAGAGACAGGATATATTGCATTGCAATGGCAAAATGAAGTTGTCTGACTCCTGTGCCCCCTTTGGCTTCAGGATCACAGACTACGAGTGCAGGCTCAAGCAACTACACCCAACCTGAGTGGAACATTTTTTTTTTTTTTTTTTTAATGTTCACACCATTTAGGGTTGAAGAGGCTCCATGGAAACTTCTAAACACTGAATTTTTATATTCGGTACTGAAGACAATTTTACTTCTCACATCTGAAGAGAGCCTTCCATTCTGCCACTTGAACTAAATTAATAAACAGTAATTACAGAATGTTGTGGAAGCTAGCTGTTGATTGTGAGAAGATTCTAATCAACAATGCCTTCTTCTGAGGGCCAATTACAGCTGAACGTATGACTGCAGGCAACCGAAAGCAGATTCTTGTATCAAGATGAGCGACGCAGATGAGAGAACCATCAACATCGGTTTGCAATCCAGGCAACCTAGTTAAAATTTTGATAGAAAAGAAAACTGGATCTCTCTCGCCTAAATAAACTGTCAATTCCTCAAAGGTCCTGTACACAGGCAGAAAAGGGGATAAATTATGTGCAGATGTGTGTGCATAAATTATGATATCTCTCCACAGAATAGTTGTTCTTCCTTGAAATACAGCCTTTGTGCAAACTGATTGTAAGCACTTCTCACTGCACGCTTGTCCCTGGCGCACCAATAAGGATTTTCACCCCACATAGTGGTTTGCAATTCAGCACAGCAGCTGCCAATAATAATTCTTGGAAGACACTGATATACTTAAAGGGGTTTAGATATGGCACCCCCTTCTGGCGTTATTAAGCTATAAGATGTCCTATAAATAATTTAGCTGTACATATACTTATATAGCTATACTATAGATCAGTGGTTCTCAACCCTGTCCTGGGGACCCCCCCCCAGCCAGTCGGGTTTTCAGGATATCCACAATGAATATGCATGAGAGAAAATATGCATGTTATGGAGGCAGTGCATGCAAATTTTCTCTCATGCATATTCATTGTGGATATCCTGAAAACCCGACTGGCTGGGGGGGTCCCCAGGACAGGGTTGAGAACCACTGCTATAGATAAATATCAATCACCTTTGACCAAATGCACTTCCTTGACACTTTATAACAGGGGTGGGCAATTCCGGTCCTCGAGGGCTGCAAACCAGTCAGGATTTCAGGATATCCTTAATGAATATGCATGAGAGAGACATGCATATACACTGCCTCAGTTGTATGCAAATCTATTTCATGCATATTCATTAGGGGTATCCTGAAAACCTGACTGGTTTGCAGCCCTCGAGGACCGGACTTGCCCACCCCTGCTTTATAATGTTTTTGTAAAGCATCGCTGGAGTTGGATGTAAGTGTAAAAGCTCCTAAGGCCTTGTATCTGCTAAGTATGAAAGAAGAAGAGCCAGACTAACTGTAAAGGGACACAAAATCCACAGCATGCAACAGTGTCTTATTTAGGGTGAGCAGAGGAACTGTCTTGGACCTGAAGTCAGACTATAAAGAAGCGTTACATAAGTACCTATAGTAAGCGTCTATTCAACAAGAATTTCACCTGCTCAGACCAAGGTTCAGATGCCTTGCACACATTCAGAAAAAGGATCTCATCAACAGCAGCATGAATAGTAAGGAGGAAGAGACCTGTAAAGGTCTCTTTTGTAGTACTTCAGTGAGTTATTTTTCACTCGGTCGCACAGATGCACTGTTGCCAGTGTGGCAGAGTTAGAGATGAACTGAAACTAGATTGAAAGGAGGTTCTGAGGCAAGAGGAAGCCTTGTCCTAACTATAAAGGCCTGGGCTAACTCCTTTGGGATTAGTTCAGAATTAATTTCAAATTAATAATGTTATTGTGCATGGAAAAAACGAGCAGCACAATCCAATTAGAACAAAATTATTTCTCCTGAAAAAGTTTTCTGAATGCAGGAACAATGAAAGGGCCCAGAATCACTATAATCTGAAACACCATCACCCAAGAGCCAATAAATCCCCCAGTCCAAGGCAGGAATTATTGTATCTGCAGGTGAGCTCCGGCATCCCAGAGGTCAAATTATTTCCAAAGGTCACCAGCTATATATGTGTTACTAATTACTACACTTATGCACAGACAGGGATGTTTAGGATTTATTTTTGATGAGAGCACACATATTCTGGCCTCTGAATGTATCTGAAAAACATTATATAGACTGTGTGTGATTGATGTCACAGACAGAACACAGATGCACTCGTAAGAGCTCATAATGAAGCATGTTTTGTTCTGTATATGAGCTTCCGGTCCTCTACCATGACCTGTATAGTGCCTTAACACTTCCACTATTGAGCTGTAGAGAATATCAGAGGTCAAATACTAAGGGGGCAGCCATGGAGGTCTTGGGATGTGCCAGGTGGGGGAGAGGATTTCAATTGATTTTGCAGGTGAGCATTAGGCGAGGGCCTAGAGGCCAAGTATATTATCAGAATTCGGGGGGGGGGGGGGGGGGGTGATGGAGAAAATCCTTGGGCCACTAGGCCTGCAAACTTTTAAAATCTTTTTTGGGGGGGAGGGGGGGAGAGAGTTGGGGAGAGAGGGCTTCAGGCACTATGCCCCACATCAATGTGAGTTTTTTAGTGGGGTAGAGGGCTGAACCTACTGGCACAGAAGGGTTTTGGGTTTTTTTCATTTAACCGGCTATATGTTAAATATGGCCAGATACACATACCTGGGTAACATTAGACCTAAGAAGAAGAAGAAGAACATGCCATACTGGGTCAGACCAAGGGTCCATCAAGCCCAGCATCCTGTTTCCAACAGTGGCCAATCCAGGCCATAAGAACCTGGCAAGTACCCAAAAAGTCTATTCAATGTTACTGTTGCTAGTAATAGCAGTGGCTATTTTCTAAGTCAACTTAATTAATAGCAGGAAATGGACTTCTCTTCCAAGAACTTATCCAATCCTTTTTTAAACACAGCTATACTAACTGAACTAACCACGTCCTCTGGCAACAAATTCCAGAGTTTAATTGTGTGTTGAGTAAAAAAGTACTTTCTCCGATTAGTTTTAAGTGTGCCACATGCTAACTTCATGGAGTGCCCCCTAGTCTATTATCCGAAAGAGTAAATAACTCGCCTTCTTGGGGGCGGATCTAAGATGGCCGCTCGCTAGACTCGCTCGGTGTTGGATCCCTTGGACGTGTTTACTTTGAGTCTCTTTTCTTGATGCATTTTACTTGCGATGGGGAGAAAATGCAAACCAAGAACTGAACCTCACCCTGCAATTCCTCAGACTTTGCCTTTCTCCAGCCCAATGGACGCCCATGTGGTACGTCCATTGAGAATAGTAACTACGTGGTATGTATAATATGTTGTACATGTAAACTGCAGCATTGGTTACATAAACAAAATATACACAATTAGGGCCTCATTTTCTAAAGTATCGCAGGCCTGCGATACTTTAGGTAATAAGGGGCGGGGGGCCGAAACAGGGGGCGGTCCTGCACTAGCCGGCAGCGATCGCACTGCCGCGGTGCGATCGCTGCCGGTTTCGCACCCAATAGCGCCACCATAGAAGGTGTAGCTATTGGGTGCGAACTAGGAAGCGAAAAGGGCCTTACCTTTTCATCGTCCGCGGCGTCTTCACAGAGTCAGCCCCGGTGTCGCCCCGACTCCTCCTCTTCCGGGGCCGACTCCGCCCCCATTTTGGTATCGCGTGCGATCTGTCTCAAAAATGAGGCCCTTAGTGATCTACACCACTTAATACAAGAGTTCATAAATCATTGTGCAAAACATTATATAACGGGATAAGAGAGAGCGAGACCTGGAACATTCGTATGACATACTGCATTTAAGCAGCCACTAACTGTGTATAATCTCCTCTGAGAATGGACAGATTTAACCAGCCAGACTTAACTGGATAGCAATGATATTCAGCACTACCCGGCTAGCTTTAAGCTCTTCCCCCTGAACGCCTCTTATTTATCCTTTTAAGTCATTACCTGACTAAAATATAGTTGGGTACTGGGGAGACATATTTAAACCCCCAAGTTTGCTGGCTAAAAACATAGCCGGACAAACCGTTTTGGATATTGACCTCTGAGATTTTTAAAAGCAAGTGCATATAGCCATAAAGAAAGGTACAATACTTTTTTTTTTTCAAAAAAATTTAACAAGAAAATAAAATTAATTTAGAGAAAAATAAGGAGAGGAGACCTAGTTGCCAAACGGGAATGACCTGAAGTAATCTAGTATTTTTAGCTTGTACTGATGCTTTAAACTTTATGGCACACTGTGTCGTATAATTTTAGTTCCAGAAACAAATAGTATTAAAGTGGACATCAACTGATCTGATGGGAAAGGTTCAGCCATGAGCGACTGTAATGTCCTCTCAACCCTGAGAGTGGCTTCGGAAATGATGCCTTGTCGATAGAAAGTGAGGGCACTGGGACCCGTGGCTGCCTCTCTCCATCATGTTCCTCCTTTCTATTTGTACTCCTTTGCTGCCTCCTGTGTAAAAGCCAATTCGAAATCCATTTCAGCTCAGCACTTCCCGCCTGGTTCTTTCGTACCAGGCTTTCTAACTTTGTAAGTCAATTTATTCTGTAGTATAGGATCAAATGCTTTCCAGAAATTAAGTTACATTATATCCATTGTTTTACTCTTAGCTACTAATTCAGTAATGTACTCAAAGAACACAAGCAAATTTGTCAGGCACAGTCCTTCTTTTATCATTCTACGCTGACTCTCCCTTACTAAATTAGACATTTCTAAACATTCAGTAGTTTTGTCCTTTATTGATGTTTCCTGTACCCTCCCTGGAGCTTTATCCAGCTATTAGGTCTCTAGCTTTCTGATTAGGAACCCAACCAATCAAGGATAAGGTATGAGACTGTGTTTTCCTATTCCAGTCATAAAATAAAGCTGTGGTTGTTCTGATCATCCTCATCTTGTTCTATTAGAACATAAGAAGTGCCATGCTGGGTTGGACCAAGGTCCTTCGAGCCCAACATCCTGTCTCCAACAGGCCAATCCAGGTCGCAAGTACCTGGCAGATCCCATAAAGTAGATCTAATTCCTGTCACTCACTCCTAGGGGCAGCAATAGCATTCTAATCTTTAGTCTATCTGGCTAAAATTGTGTTATGGGATTTTCCTCCAGGAACTTGTCCAAACCTCTTAAATCCAACTCTCCTAGTTGCCTTGAACACATTATCTGGCAATAGATTCCAAAGCTTGATAGTGCACTGAGTGACAAAGTACTTTCTATGATCTGGTTTAAATCTTCCCATAGTGTTTTGGTCTGTGGACCCTTGGGCCGGCCCTGCGGATGATGAAGAAACATTGAGGATTCCGCAGAAGATATGATGGCCGGGAAGCGGAACGGAGCCAGGAGATCAATCAGGAGTGTTGCATCCATCGGTGCTAGACGGCTTCGCCCCACTTTCCTCGCCTTATTCATGGCTCCTCTTGCTCACCTGGGTAAGATGGCAACTGCAGCATCTACAAGCCGACCTCTCCGGCATCCCTGGAACAGCTATGGTGCAGCCTCCCGCCATTGCTCCTCTGAGGTACGTACTAGGGTGCGCGCGCACCCCACGTCTTTATGCCACCCTTGGCACTAACCTCGAGGGCGTTCCCTCACGCTGACGTCATGCCATCCGGGTATATTACCTTCACTAGTTTGCTAGCTCATTGAGTTAGCAAGGACTCGAATACGTTCTTGTCTACGCTACTCTGCCACTTCCATGCTGCTGCTGGAAGCTCCTTTTCTGCTCTTCAGGGTAACTGCTAACCTGGGTAACCGCTCCTCGGGGGCCCTCTGCTTTATTTCAGGTGCCTTACAGGGAACAGGTACTCGCTCCTCGAGGGCCTGCTCTCCCTGCCTCAGTGTCTGTGCCATCTACAACAGACCTGGTGGAATCGCACATCTACAGCGAACACCTTAGTGAGTACTCTAACTCTCAGTCTATCTCATGCACAGTATCTCCTCGCTGGGAAACCTGCTGCAGAACCTCCTATCATCATCAAGGAGAGAAGGGCTCCCTCTGCCAAGGTCCCTGAGACTGCAACTACCAGACTGCCTCACTACTGCCACCTCTGGTGGCTCTCTTCAAGCTGTTTAATAAAGAACTAACTGTGTTTTGTGCATTACGAGTCTAGCCCAGTGCTGTGGCTCCTCATGGGGTCCCTCCCCGTGGGCGTGGTCATCTCCACAGCACCCAAGGATCCACCAAAACACACTCAACCATAATAAGGAGCTTCGCCACTGGAAGCCCGAGGTCCCCCTGAGAGAAGCTCGTGAGGACCTGGGCCGCTTGGACTTAGGTGCGATCTCCTGGAAGAGGAAGTGGGCAGGCAGAGTAAATGGTCCAGAGGTCAGGGCTGGCAGCAGATAGGAATTCCAAAGAACGGACCGGAGTCAGGAACCAGGAAATCAGGCCGAGGGAATAGAACCAGGCTACAACAGGAACAAAGGCTGGATCAGGAACACAGGCTGGAACTGCAACTAGACGACTCCCAGGAGTGAACCTCGTTGCAAGGCGATGTCTCAAGGCAGGAGCTGGGTTTATATACCCTGCCGGCATCTGACGTCATCTCGGGGGCCGGCCGCAGTTTCCTGCCACTGTCCCTTTAAATTCATCCCCCTTGCGCGCATGCCTAAGGGGCAGGGCTATTGAGAGGAGCTCGGCAGCGTCCCCCTTGTGGGGACGCCACCGCAGCGGAGGCCTGACCAGGCCCAAACAGCGTCGGGGGCTGCAGAGGTTAGTTGGGCGGTCTGGAGGAGGTAAGGGCCCGGTTGCAAGCCCCGCAATCGGGATCGCAACACATAGTTAGTTTCATGGAGTGTTCCCTTGTTTTAGTGTTATTTAAAAAGGTAAATAACCATCCTTTATATACCTGTTCTAACCCATTCATGATTTTGTAAACGTCTAGCATGTTCCCTCTCATCTTCTTTTTTCCAAGCTGAAGAGCCCTAGCCTGCGTAGCCTCTCATCATAGAAAATATGTTTCATTCCTTTATCATTTTTGTCACCCTCCTCTGTACCTTTTCCAGTTCCACTGAGATTCCTAATCAGACATAGCCAGAAAAGACTTATCCAGGTAACAGTGGTGTGGCATGCTACTGACTATACTGGATAAGTTTAAAGTTAGCTAGATAAGATAAATACCTTAGCTGGATACATTTGAAAATCACTACTTATCTGGCTAAGTTAGTCAGATAAGTAGCTTTTCCCAGTTAAGCCCCCGGAATACCTTTTTTTAATTATATGGCTTATCCGGCTAAAATCTAGCCAGATAAGAGGCTGAACACATACAAAAACATGTATTTATTTATTTATTTATTTATTTTTTACTTTTATATACCGATATTCCTGTACAAAACTACAAATCACACCGGTTTACAATAAACAAAAACTATGCATAAGAGCGTTACATGGAACAATGTGAGAGATAAGTGAATGCTTAAGAAACCAAGGCTAAGAACTTGCCCATTGCCAAACAAAGAAAAACAGAACAAAACAATATTCAATATTCAACATAGCTAATGGATAAATAGATACCTTCAAGCTGGGAAAGAAAAGTACTTGATGGATTTGGAATTAAACAAGCTTCTAATTAAGATAAATAATTAATAAATCTGATTAACAAAAAATTTAAATATCGCTATGATATTAAGTCGGAGGGTGTACAGAAAAGCAGTCTTTTCTGATTTTCTGTACACTTTCCCAGTGCCGGCAGAAATTAACGCCAGCCTTTAGGCATGCATTACTTTCTGTATCGCGTGGGAATAACTAATAGGGCCATCAACATGCATTTGCATGTTGCGGGCGCTATTAGTTTCGGGGGGGGTTGGACGCGCGTTTTCGACGCGCTATTACCCCTTACTGTATAAGGGGTAAAGCTAGCACGTCAAAAACGCGCGTCTAAACCCGGGGTGCGCTCCACTGGAGCGCACTGTACTGTATCTTTCTTGAAATGGAGCAACCAGAAATGCACCCAATACTCAAGGGGTGGTCACACCATCCTTTTTGGATCATTCCTAACATTCTATTTACTTTTATGACCACCACAGCACACTGAGCAGGGGATTTCAACATATTGTCCACATGGACTTCAAGATTCTTTTCCAGTGTAGTGACTCCCAATACAGAATCCATCGTCGTGTATCCATGATTGGGATTATTTTTCCTTATGTGCATTAATTTTCACTTTTCCACATTAAATGTTTTTGGCCATTCAATTGCCCAGCCTTCTATGTGAACAAGGTCCTTCTGCAGTTCCTCACAATCTACTGCTGTTTTATTTATTTATTTATTTATTTTTAATTTTTATATACCGATGTTCCTGTAAAGAATACATATCGCACCGGTTTACAAGGAACTGAACAGTCGCCTCAGGGGCGGAAATACATTAAAACAGTCGCCTCAAGGCAGAATACATTAACACAAGTATACAGGAAAACTATTAAAAGAGAACTTTCATAAACTCAATTAAATGTAACTGTGAACCATAAATCAAAGTTGTTTTAACAACTTTGAATAATTTTGTGTCATCTGCAAATCTGATAATCTCATTTGTTGTCCCTTTTCCAGTACTGATCCTTGTATACTCTGCTAATGACCATTCTCTACTTGGAAAACTGACCATTTACTAGTCCTACCCTCTGTTTCTGGCCTCTGTTTATTTACACCTACAAAAAAATTCTAAATGATTGTTAAGATGAGAATTCCCATTACTAAAACCATATTGACTCTTCTCCATTAAGCTATTTGGTTTTTAAGAATGGCTTCTTCCATTTTGCACAGGACTATGTAGTCATTCTATAGTTTCCAGGATCACCCTGGAGCCCTTTTTAAAAATCGGTGTCACATTGCCAGAAATGATGGTTGTTTTAAATGATAGATTACAAATTACTAACAATAGGTTAGCGATTTCATGTTTTAGTTTTTTTAGAACTCAGAAGTGGATGCCATCCAGTCCTGGTGATCTGTTACTCTTTAGTTTGTCATCCATTGTCACAGATATTTGTTTTAGTTGCTCAGAATCTTGACCATTCAAGAATGTTTCAGGTGTGGGTATGTTCCCAACATCCACCTCCGTAAAGACCTAGGCAAAGAATTTATTCAGTTTTTCTGCTATTTCCTTGTCCTCCCTGAGCACCCCTTGTGCCCCTCAGTCATCTAGTGGCCCAACTGAATCTCTCATTGGCTTTTTGATACGAATATACTTGAAAAAGTTATTTTTTGTCTCACTGACAAGTTTTTTTCTCAAAGTCTCTCTTGACCTATCTAACTCTCATTTTCACATCTAATTTGCCAGTACATATGCGCTTTTCAGTTTTCTTCATTTATTTATTTATTTATTTAAAGTCTTTTATATACCGAAGTATAACAATCTGCCATCACTCCGGTTTACAGTATAACAACTTGATACAGACAAAGAACAATATAAATGGGTAGCCATTTGATACAGACAACGAACAAAATAAATGGGTATCATGATAACTAGACGTAACGGAAACATCGAAGAAAATTTAGGCTAAACATGTCTAACTATGTATAAATATTGGATCTGCTTTCCATTTTTGAACAATGCCTTTTTAGCTTTAACTGCCTCCTTTACTTCACTATTAAACAATGCCAGCAGTCATTTGGTTTTCATTCAGACATTTTTAATACAAGGAATATATTTTATCCGGGCTTTCAAATTGCATTTTTAAACAATATCCATGCCTCATGCAAACATCTAAACCTTGCAATAGCACCTTTTAAGTTTTTTCAAATTAATTTCCTCATTCTATCATAGTATCCCTTTATAAAATTATTCACTACAGTAGTTTTTATTTAATTTCCTCCCCTCCAGTGGTTATGTGAAATTTGATTACATGATGATCACTATTGCTTAGCAGCCCCACCACAGAAACCCCTCACACCAGGTTACATATTAATTATTTAAACATCCCCTCCATTTCCTTTAATCACGTTTCCCTGGCAATTGTACATTGCAGCAAAGAGCAGGAAAAAAGTGCAAGACAGGAAAGACATGCAGGGAGGCCTAACCACAAAAGCTAAACAAAATCAGTTCCAGTGGGTAGAGAATTGCTGAACTGTGAGTTGTAAAATGAATGGATTAATTCATATGTTGAGTCAATAAAAGTTACCATAACGTGCAAAAGATCCAATTAAATAATCACCTCCCTTGCATTTAGTAGTATACATATGAAGAGTATTTCTATTTTTTATTTTTTTGCATTTGCTATTGGTCTGTCTTTAAAATCTGAAAATCAGCCTTCAGAGCCTCTTCCTAGACTTCCAGGGAACACAGATGCTTTATATACTCGAAATGACTAGAAAATCCAGGAGCCTACTTTTATTCAATCAATCAGTAGAAAGGCACATGAGATGTTACAAAATACGCCTTTAAATATCCAGAGCAACAACTTTTAAGACAATTATTAGAATACCTGGGAGCTTTTGAGTTCTGCTCACCCTGAGATTGGAGGTGGGGTGGGATGGGATTAACAGTACAGACATTCTGTCTTCTTCCACCCTCCTCCTCCCCCTACACCTGGGAACAACTTTCTTCTTAATTTATATTCTCTATCAGACAAAATAACTTCCAGCCTTTGATGTCTGTGGCTTGATTTTCTGACTCAGTGTCTTTTTTTCTCATTCTCTGCCTTATTTCTATTCCTTTCTTTGCTTTCTCTCTGGTGTCCTCCTTCCCTTTTGCTTTTCTGTTTCAGTTCTCTCTCTTCCTTCCTTCTTTATCTCTTCCCTTCAGCAGCAGTTACTTTAATATTTGCTCTTCCTTTTTATCTCACCTTCTACCTTTTTCCTTCTTTCTCCTCTTCCTATCTATGCTACCTACTCAGCTTTCACTGTTCAGCTTGGAGAAGAGACGGCTGAGGGGGGATATGATAGAGGTCTTTAAGATCATGAGAGGTTTTGAATGAGTAGATGTGACTCGGTTATTTACACTTTCGAATATTAGAAGGACTAGGGAGCATTCCATGAAGTTAGCAAGTAGCACATTTAAGACTAATCAGAGAAAATTCTTTTTCACTCAACGCACAATAAAGCTCTGGAATTTGTTGCCAGAGAATGTGGTTAGTGCAGTTGGTGTAGCTGGGTTCAAAAAAGGATTGGATAAGTTCTTGGAGGAGAAGTCCATTAACGGCTATTAATCAAGTTTACTTAGAGAATAGCCACTGCTATTGATTGCATCAGTAGCATGGGTTCTTCTTAGTGTTTGGGTAATTGCCAGGTTCTTGTGGCCTGGTTTTGGTCTCTGTTGGAAACAGGATGCTGGGCTTGATGGACCCTTGGTCTGACCCAGCATGGCAATTTCTTATGTTCTTATGTTCTCCTGCAAGCTTCTCCTCCACTCTTCATCTCCTTCCTTCTATATTATTGCTCTAGATTCCTCCCCTAACCCTAGGCCCTCTCCTCCATCTCCTGCTGTTCCTGGTTTTCTTCTCTTCATCCTCTCCATTCCCCACCTTTTTCCCCTCCCCCTTACTCCCATCTTCCCCAATTCAAATCTCTCTCCTCCTCCTCATTATTACCTTCTCCCTTCTCTTTCTCCCTCACTCTTGCTCTCCCCCAACTCTTGCTCTCTGTTCTTGCTGTCCCCTCTTACTCCTCCCACATTCCTGTCACTTTCCTTGCTTGCCCCCCTCACCCTCTCTAGCTCTCTCCTCTCACTGCCCCTCCCATCACTCACTCTGCTCTCCCCTCTCACTGCATCCTTACACTCATTCTTGCTCTCTCCTCCCAAACACACGTTCACTTGGTTTTTCTCTTTTCCCATCCTTTGATCTCTCTCACTCACACGTACACACTTTCTTTCGCCCTCACTCTCTCCTTTACCATTCCTGCAGGACTGGAAAAGAAGACGGTGCTTCCCCATCTCTAACTACTAATTGGTTATGGCAAGAGAATGAACCAATCAGAGGTGAGAGGTAGAGAATTAGCAGCAGAGTTTGTTCCTGCTTCCTGCCTCGGACTCCGTCCTAGTGCCTGTCATCTACTCAGCACAGATGGGAAAGAGGCAGTTTGGCTCAGAGAAGGAAGGTGATTTCTAGGACCCTGAGATATTGTCTCATTAAAGTATGGTACTCTTGAATAATTGTCTTATGTTGTACTTCAAGGAGGCCTTGACATGACAAACACTGGGAATCGGCACAGCTTCAGCTCCCTCTCTCCCAAGCAGGAAGATCGATGAGCCGTATGGCCTGAAGATTAACAGGAGGCCCTCGGCAGCAGGAGAGGCCGCCAACTGGTTAGGCTCCGCCAGTGGCCCACGGCCTCTGCTACTGCCGCAGGGCCCACCGATCTTCCTGCTTGGGGGGAGGGAGCGGAAGCTATGCGCAGGCATGCACGCACACATGGTGGCCCATGAACAGCTTCCGCCCCCTCCCCCCCACCCCCAAGCAGGAAAAATCGGTGAGCCATACAGCTCAAAGATAACAGGAGGCCGGCAGCAGCAAGAGAGACCGCCAGCTGGTTAGGCTCCATCAGTGTACCGCGGCCTCTCCTGCTGCCATATGGCCCACCAATCTTCCTGCTTGGGGGAGGGGGAGGGAGCGGAAGCTGATTGGTGGGCCGTACGGCCATGCACTGCTTCTGCTTCCCTCCCCCCCCCCCCCCAAGCAAGAAGATCGGTGGACCTTACTGCCTGAAGATAGCAGGAGGGCCTCGGGCCGTGGTGCAGCTTATCCTGCCACAGCCTAAAGACAACAGGAGAATTGTATGTGAGAGATACAGAGGAAGCGTGTATTTGTGAGAAAGAGAGAGAGGGAGGAAATGTGTGTGTCTGTCTCTTTCACACACACACTCAAGCTCCCTCTCTTGTTTGTGTCTCTGTGTGTGTACTCTGAGTTCACAACAATCTCAGGGTGACAGGAATGGAAATGGGGGATTATTAAAATCCTTATTAGTTTTAATTACTGGGTGTTATTTGATGTCTGCTGTTTTGAAATATTTTATCAATGTTTAGAAAATGTTTAAAAATTTGTATAGGAGCTTCTAATTATTGAATATGTTTCTATTCATCAGTTGTTTGAAATGTATATTTTTTAGTATGGTTTTACAATTCTGCTTGATTTATATTTCTTGATTGTATTGTTTTGAGGAATAGTGATTTTCTGTTTTTCCATTGTTGCACTGCATACAGAATCTGGCTTGTGGTTTCCAGTTCAGTTTTTGTCTGCATGTGAGAGAGAGAGAGAGAGAGAGAGAGAGAGAGGGAGGAAGCGTGTGTGTGTGTCTGTTAACGTGTGAGAGAGACACAGAGGAAGCGTGTGTGTGAGAGAGACAGATGGAAGAAGCATGTGTGTATGAGAGGTACAGAGAAAGTGTGTCTGTGTGTGTGTGTCTCTCACACACACACATGCACCCTCTGTCTCTCACTAAGCATGTATATGTGTGTATGAGAGAGAGGGAGCTTACTGTGTATGTGTGTATGCATGCCCCGAGTCTAAACAATCTTAAAATAAGAGATACAGAGAGTGGGAGATTTTAAAATCCTTATTAATTTTAATTATTGGGTATTATTTGATGTGTCTGCTGTTTTGAAATATTTTATTGATGTTTGGGAAATTTTAAAATTATATATGGGGAGAGCGGGTGCCAAAGACGTATCCGCCCCAGATGCCAAATACTCTAGGTACGCCTCTGCAAAAAGGATAAAGACAAAATGGAGGTGGTCCAAGGAAGAGCAACCAAAATGGTGTGGGGTCAGCATCAGAAGATCTATGAGGAGAGGCTGAAGGATCTGAATATGTATACCCTGGAAGAGAGGAGGTGCAGGGGAGATATGATACAGACCTTTAGATACCTGAAAGGTTTTAATGATGCACAATCATTAAACCTTTTCTGTTGGAAAGAAATCAATAGAACTAGGGGTCACAAAATGAAACTCCAGGACTGAGAACAGTCAGGAAATATTTCTTCAAGCAGAAGGTGGTGGATGCCTGGAATGCCCTTCCAGAGGAGGTGGTATAGAGGAAAACAGTGAAAGAATTCAAAGTGGCATGAGATAGACACTGGATCCCTAAAGGCTAGAGGATGGGAATAAAGAAATGAATGCATGGTGTAACCTGCTGGTACGGCAATTACTAAACTTAACCAATAAGCCTTGATACAGTTGCTGCAACCCCAACATTGCTCTCTGCTTCAACAGCAAGGGGTAAAGGGGAATTAGATTCAGACACAACCAACAAGGGCCATAACCTTTACAGACTGTGAAAATGTTAAGCATAGGGGTAACCTGCATGGCGCGGCAGATACTACCGTAAGCTTGCTGAGCAGACAGGAGGGACCATTTGGGCTTTTTCTGCCGTCGTATCTATGTTTCTTTTTTTTTTTCTCCTCTCGCTTAAGGACTTCTTTTCTGGCCTTGTGCATAAGAACATAAGAACATGCCATACTGGGTCAGACCAAGGGTCCATCAAGCCCAGCATCCTGTTTCCAACAGTGGCCAATCCAGGCCATGAGAACCTGGAAAGTACCCAAAAACTAAGTCTATTCCATGTTACTGTTGCTAGTAATAGCAGTGGCTATTTTCTAAGTCAACTTAATTAATAGCAGGTAATGGTCTTCTCCTCCAAGAACTTATCCAATCCTTTTTTAAACCCAGCTATACTAACTGCACTAACCACATCCTCTGGCAACAAATTCCAAAGTTTAATTGTGCGTTGAGTAAAAAAGAACTTTCTCCGATTCGTTTTAAATGTGCCACATGCTAACTTCATGTGCACGATACAGTAAATAAATTTATTTAAATTAGGCCCGGCGGTAAAAAGAGGCACTAGGGACACTAGCGCGTCCCTAGCGCCTCTTTTCGGACAGGAGCAGCGGCTGTCAGCGGGTTTGACAGCCGACGCTCAATTTTGCGGCGTCGGTTCTCGAGCCCACTGACAGCCATGGGTTCGGAAACCAGACGCCAGCAAAATTGAGCGTCCAGTTTTCAACCCGCGAGCCTATTTCACTTTTTTTTTTAATTTTTTTAAACTTTCGGGACCTCAGACTTAATATCGCCATGATATTAAGTCAGAGAGTGCACAGAAAAGCAGTTTTTCCTGCTTTTCTGTGCACTTTCCTGGTGCCCGGATAAATTAACACCTACCTTTGGGTAGGTGCTAATTTCTGAAAGTAAAATGTGCGGCTTGGCTGCACATTTTACTTACTGAATCGCGCGGGAATATCTAATAGGGCCATCAACATGCATTTGCATGTTGCGGGCGCTATTAGGTTTGGGGGCGTTGGACACGCATTTTGGACGCGCTATTACCCCTTACTGAATAAGGGGTAAAGCTAGCGCGTCGAAAAAGCGCGTCCAAATGCCGGCTAACAGTGCGCACTGTACTGTATCGGCCTGATTGGGTTTCTCTCACAGGCGCTAATCAGACCCATTACCTTTCTCCTACCTCCTTTTCCCTCCATCAGGGCTTCAGGGTTTAAATAAGTCCTGCCATATCTCTCCTCTTGCCCTCCAAAAATCTCTGATCCACCATTGCCCCCATACCTTCCCCAAAGCTCTGATCTGTTGCATCAGAGACATTATCCACATTTTAAGGTGGGAACTATGTGGTCTCAAAAGCTCATGTACAATATTTTTGGATAATTCTTACATGACCCAATAAAAGCCATCACAGCAAACACACCAATTTACTACCACATAATATTTCTATAGTGCTACTAAGCCTATGCAGCACTGTCCCTGGGCAACAGAACTTAGTCTACTTGAGAAACAGACAAGCAGGGGCGGTTCTATAACGAGGCGGGGCGAGACGGCCGCTTCAGACGGCAGAATTTTGAGGTGGCCAAAAATACCCCCGCCTCAGAACGCCACTGTGGCGTCCACCTCACCCTGCCTGCCCCGGCCGCAGTAGAAAAGAGGAGGGTTGCTGCTGCAGACCGCTGGTGGCCAGGCCGGCGGCAGCTGAAGGAAGGAGGGACACCGCCAGAAGCCAGGCCGGCGGCATGCAGGAGGGACACTGCCACCACCGCCCGAGGCCAGGCCAGCGCACTTAAGAACATAAGAACATGCCATACTGGGTCAGACCAAGGGTCCATCAAGCCCAGCATCCTGTTTCCAACAGTGGCCAATCCAGGCCATAAGAACCTGGCAAGTACCCAAAAACTAAGTCTATTCCATTTTACCGTTGCTAGTAATAGCAGTGGTTATTATCTATGTCAACTTAATTAATAGCAGGTAATGGACTTCTCCTCCAAGAACTTATCCAATCCTTTTTTAAACACAGCTATACTAACCGCACTAACCACATCCTCTGGCAACAAATTCCAGAGTTTGTGCGTTGAGTGAAAAAGAACTTTCTCCGATTAGTTTTAAATGTGCCACATGCTAACTTCATGGAGTGCCCCCTAGTCCTTCTATTATCCGAAAGAGTAAAAAACCGATTCACATCTACCCGTTCTAGACTCTCATGATCTTAAAGACCTCTATCATATCCCCCCTCAGCCATCTCTTCTCCAAGCTGAAAAGTCCTAACCTCTTTAGTCTTTCCTCATAGGGGAGCTGTTCCATTCCCTTTATCATTTTCATAGCCCTTCTCTGTACCTTATTCAACAGTCTCAAAATTATTATGGGAAATTGTATCAGAAAAGTAATGTGCTCTTACAGTCATCTGGCTCTTGCCCACAAAGGGCTGCAACCAGTTTCGTGTATACAGCACTCACAGTCACCTCATTTACTCTTTCCCATTAATTGGAACTTTTTTATTTTCTAAAACCCCCCACTCATGTGACCCAAATTTAAAATTACTTTTGCACTGCTTATCTTAACTAATACCCAGCACCTAAGTGCTCCACTTCTTTATTTTCCTTCTTTTTTTCTTCACCTTTTCTCCGGTGCCGCTTTTCCACACCGCACTTGCGCTGCATTTACTGTTTTATCGCTGTGCTGTCCACCACTACAAAATATACTTGCTGTTATATTACAGTGCTGTCCGCCGTTGCGTACATGCTATCGTACCTCCCGACATCGACAATGTTTCGGCGGTTATGCCCGCCTTCTTCAGGGGAATCTCTTTCAGTTTCTCGGCCGTACCCGGCTCCTTCCCACAGCACACTTAACCCAAAAATGGCGCCTCACGCTCAGTCTGAAAGAGATTCCCCTGAAGAAGGCGGGCATAACCTCATGTTCCCGTTTCGGTTTGTATTTTTTTCTCAGTTCCTTTCTTTCATTTCCTTTTTTTTCTCTCTTCTCATATCCCACTCGCTCTTTCATGTCAGTCTCTTACTCTCCCAAAGGCGACTCTTCTCTCTCCTCACTTCCAGTTCACCCTTTCCTCCCTTCCACCCAGCCTCCCTCCCTTCCTGCACTCTTTCATCTCCAGCCTCACCCCTTACACCACCCATCTTCATCTTCTCTCCAGCCCCTCATCCCTCTCTCTCCCTTCCAGTCTCACTCCATCCCTCCTCCTCTCCATCAGCTTCACCTTCTCCCTAGCCTTATCCCTTGAACCTCACCTCTTCCTTCCCCAGCTTCACCCGCCACTACAGGGAGAAAAGAAGCGACAACTGCTGGGCCAGCCCAGAAGAAGAAGAGAAGAAAATATTGCGCAGGACTTGAAGAAATGCTGCGATCTCTGAAGCTTTTAGTCCCTTTGAGTTTTTGAGATTGCATTGGCCCCTTCCTTTAGATAGGACAGGGACCTGTGAGATCTTCTAGGCTCGCATATGACATCATCTGTCAGTTATTCTTACACCGGTCTCACTGCCCCAGTAAAAGATATCACAGCCTACATAAAATTCCTATAAACATGAGAGGGCAAGAAATTCAAACACCTGGTGCCACTGCAGCTAGAATGCTCAGTTCCTGTACATTCCCAGAGCCTCCTGACACTTAATTCATGAACTGTAATGCGCATGTGCTGTAACAATACTTAAACGTTAAAGAAAACTTAAAGACTGACCTGCAGTTACTGTGCAAGCCCTTCACTGCACAGAGATTTTCCTTTTCTGCATTCACTCCTTTTGCACCGGCTCCTCACTCCCGCCACCCCGTGCTAATGCATTTTGTATTAGTGCGCAGTATTTGGAAATCCCAGCGGCAAGCACACGCATTAATAGGCTTATTAGGAGCGATAAAAGCAGGGGGAGGAGCTGCCAGTTGGCACCCTCGGTATCTGTCAGAAGCCATCACAATGGCTAGAGACAACCCCAGACCTCATTATCTCCCCTCCCGGCTCCTCTGCCGTCTTCCAGCGCTGCCTGATTGCTTTAACCTTTTTCCTTGCAAGGTTTTTGGTTTTTTTTTGCAAACTTGGGGTCCCGCCATCTTCTCAGCCTGCTTTCTTCTTTCCAACTGCAAAGCAATTCTGTTAGCAGCCCCCTCACCCTTCCCTGGTTTTCACCATGTGGCTTTGGATGCCACACGTCTTTCTTGTTTGTATTCTTTTAGGGAAACAGAACGCTGGGCAGGCATTCATATTTTACTGAAAAGTAAAAACAAAAGTTTTATCCTTTCCAAAAAAAAATATACTTTTAGCTTATTTTTTTTTCAGCTGGGCTAATCTAACTTTTGGCATTTATTTTTAGTTAGTTAATTTTATTTATAAAACATCTACTTTTCCGAGAAAAAAAAAATTCAAAGCAGTTACAAGAAGTTAAAACGCAGAGCTAAAGGAGCCTACTTCTTGGATGCACGTGCTATGTCCATGAACCTAGATGGATTAAAAAAAATACCCCTTTCAGGATCCCCTTGGATTCTCGCACATGTCCTGAAAATTTGATAGGAATAGGTCACTAAACACAAAAGGTATTAGCAGGGAACCCGCGGAAACACACACAAGCATGGTGATGCCATAAGGCTTCTTCCCTTTGGACAGTAGGCTTAAAACGTAAGGGGCTTTTTTGTTTTAATTTATTTCTTTTCTTATGGTTATCTGATCATAGTTTGCCTGTAAGAATAGACCTTTTTGGTCATAGTATCGAGTGAACTTCTAGTAACGGGCAAAGACTTCAAAATCATGCCTGCTTTTCTTAACGTAAAACATACAAGAAGTAGAAAAATAATTGGGGCCTCCACCCTACAAAGCAGTCAAAAACTGATGACAAAAATGGTTGAAAAACCTGACCTTGGTTCCACAGTTGTGCTTCCTCCACACCCTAGACCTGATTGATCAATGGATATCACTGGGGGGGGAGAGAGCAACTTTGAGTAATTATCTCTCTCCTCACTCAGAAAATAGTAATTACAAAACAGATGTGGTATAAGATTAAGAACTGAGAAGCTAATGTGCAAGCAAAAAATTATACCAAACATACAGGGCCCAATGAATTAGGCAAAGAAGGCAACATGGGATGCTGCCATTTTCTTATCAGCAGCGAAGGTGCCAGGATCCCATAAAAACATGAGATACGCCATACTGGCGGCGATCAAAGGTTCAGCTAACCTTGTATCTTGTCCCAGATACATCCAAATAGTGGATGGTTAGAGGAACTGAATAAAAAGCAAGGCATGAACCCTGGAGGATGTAATACTAGACTTACAGCAGCAGCATGACTGGTAATACTATCCTGTGTGTTTTCATAATCACCACTAACGCAGCATTACAGCATTGTCTTCAGGATTGTCAACAACAAACTCACATACACACCAGCAAAATTTGAGGTAAGCTTTCAAAAAGTAAAATGTCTCAAACACTCTGAATCAGAAATGATATGACAAACCATTTCACTGTAGGATGCCGCTGATAGGCACACTACATGACAGTGAGGGGTTAAAATGAGTATTTTAAAAGAAAACCAGGAAAAGGAGCAAGGGGTTATGGAACTAAAATATATTTGCCAACTGCAGTATTACAAAGAGACAACTTGAATTATACTGTACTGAATCAAAATCATCGGTGTCGGAAACGTAGTTGAGGGGGATTAGGAATGTGCAATCACTTGAAAGAAATGTGTAATCTGAACCAAAGAAGTACATTTTTAGTTTGTATTGTTACAAACAAAGCAAATGGATAGCGGCTCAAAAAATAACACATTTTCATTTCCTTTCAATTTTGGATCCATTAAAGTCTATGGGTCAAGGAAAACTGCAATGTTTTTTCTACTTAAGGCAGACAGTGCAGAACAAGGATAGAAGGGAAAAGAAAGCATCACAGCCAATCAAGGTGAAGTATTTTTTTTTCATTTAGCCTATCCCAGCATAACTTCCTCTTTTTTTTAATCTGAAACCGAAAGGAAACTTGAACTTTAAGCAGTCACCATTACTTTTTACATTTTTATTTAACCAATCAACCACCACAGTCTATATATTGTATATAGAAAAAAGTACATATACAATGACACACCATTTTGTTCAGTCATTTCTCTGTTGGATTGCAGGGAGAGAGGAGATAGATTCTGTTCTGAAGTTCTTTGTTTTTTTTTAGAGTATAATACATTTTCTAAACAGATCAAGATAGCAGAAAGCAAGTTAGACTGTTGGCAACTCTTGCCTCTTGTCAATGTGTCATAGGAGACGGTAATTAAAATCTGTTACAATTATTAACAGGCATAACAATGCTTCAGTGCAGAGTGCAAACAGACCCAGTATGACTGTCACATTTTGTCTGTATTCTGCAGCACATTGGAGAGATCTGTTTTAGTGTTTTCATTGTGACTGACAGGAAAACAGTCAGTAGCTTTCCTCTCCTAGCATTTGTGTGTGCCCCTTAGAGTAAGTCAGCAAGCAAACAGCAGTTATAGCCCAGTGGTATTGCTCGGTGTCATAAGAAAATGATTGCTGTGTCCATTCTACTGGGTGTTCCATGACATTAAAAATCCCTAGCTGGCACAACAATACTTCTTGTTTCATAACAAAAGTGACTGTCAGGATAAGATATTGAGGGTGGATGTGTACATGTGAACTCTATGATTTGATGGTTTCCCCTTTTGGTTTTACTAGAAGTTTTTTTTTTTCTTATTTTCTTTGAATGGTGAAATGCAAGGAATCTACCAAGGGGAAGTCCTCAGACCCTGCTAAAGTGTTTTGCCACTGTTGCTGCTTGGCCTGCTGCTACCCTACGCACTCCTTGTGCCCTGCCTCTCTCCTGGTTCAGCACCTTGCTGTGTTAACATAACAAAACAAAAATATACTGGGTTAGACTGAGGGTCCATGAAGCCCAATATCCTGTTTCCAAAGTAGCCAATCCAGGGCACAAATACCTGGCAAGATCCCAGAAAGTAAATAGATCTCATGTTGCTATCGCTAAGTGAAAAATAATAGCTATCCCCTAAGGGGTAGATTTTCAGAGCCCTGCTCGCCTAAATCCGCCCAAAACCGGGCGGATTTAGGCGAGCAGGGCCCTGCGCGCCGGGAAGCCTATTTTACATAGGCCTCCCGGCGCGCGCAGAGCCCCGGGACTCGCGTAAGTCCCGGGGTTCTCGGAGGGGGGCGTGTCGGGGGCGTGTCGGGGGTGGGCCCGGTCGTCGCGGCGTTCCGGGGGCATGTCGGCAGCGTTTTGGGGGCGGGTACGGGGGCGTGGCTACGGCCCAGGGGCGTGGCCGCGCCCTCCGTACCCGCCCCCAGGTCGCGGCCCGGCGCGCAGCAGGCCCGCGGGGATTTACGTCTCCCTCCGGGAGGCGTAAATCCCCCGACAAAGGTAAGGGGGGGGTGTAGACAGGGCCGGGTGGGTGGGTTAGGTAGGGGAAGGGAGGGTAAGGTGAGGGGAGGGCAAAGGAAAGTTCCCTCCGAGGCCGCTCCGATTTCGGAGCGGCCTTGGAGGGAACGGGGGGAGGCAGCGCGGCTCGGCGCGCGCAGGCTATACAAAATCGATAGCCTTGCGCGCGCCGATCCAGGATTTTAGTGGATACGCGCGGCTCCGCACGTATCTACTAAAATCCAGCGTACTTTTGCTTGAGTCTGATGCGCAAGCAAAAGTAGGCTGATCGCGCTTCTTTTAAAATCTACCCCTAAGTCTGCTTGGTTCATAACAATTTATGGACTTCTCCTCCAGGAACTTGTCCAAACCTTTTAAACCCAGGTATGTGGATTGCCTTAACCATGTCCTCCAGCAATGAATTCCAGAACTTGATTATGTGTTGAGTGAAAAATAATTTTCTCTATGTTTTGAATGTGCTACTTACTAACTTCATGGTATGTCCCCTAGTCTTAGTAAATTTTAAAAGAGTAACTAACCATTTACAGAGATTTGGTCAAAGACCTTCATGTGGTGGGAAAGAAGGTAAAAGTGTTGATTATTGGAGATTTTAATCTGCCAGATATGGATTGGAGTATCCCTACTGCAGAATCTGCAAGAAGTGGAGAGGTGGTGGATGCTCTTCAAGGGGCTTTGCTCAAACAGATGATGATGGAACCCACGAGAGAGGGAGTGGAACTTGACCTAGTACTCACAAACAGATATAATGTCTCTAATGTCAGAGTTGGTGTTCACTTCAGCACCAGTGATCATCAGACAGTATGGTTCAATATCGTAGTCAGGATGGATCTTCATGTGACTTCTCTCTAAGTTTTGAATTTCAACAATACAGACTTTGGTAAAATGGGGAAGTACCTTGAAGAGGAACTAGAAACCTGGGAGATGATGGGTGAAGTGGAACAACAGTAAGCCAAATTTAAAGGAGCTTGTAATGGGCAGAGTGGCTGGATATAATGGGCAAGTCACTGATAGTCATATGGGAAAACATAACAAACACAGGGGATCAGTAAAAAAGTTTATTTTATAAAACAATAGTGTAATACAAAAGGGTTCTGGTAAAAAAATAAAATAAAACAACACTATTGCTAGCAACACGTTTATACACAGAACAGCAGAGAGAGATAAGATCATATAAAAAGTAAATAAAGAACTCGTTTTACAAGTTAATTCCACATATGCACACCTCGCTGAATATGCTCCACCGATATTCAGCAGTGGCAGTCCAGTTATGCTTCTTGGGAGTTTGATGTCGGGGTCAGACATATTGTTGAGCATTTGCTTCTGTCTGTACTGAGGAATTTAAAGCAGGGGATCAATATATATAGTGTGCAAAACACATGCATGGATAGTAAGATTGTCTTTGTTCAAGCAATCCTAAACTACAGACGTGTGTGGCTTGAATTTCATCACGCTAAGCAATGTTAGGCTATCAATCAGAGCTCAGTGTTTCACTTTCCTATGGGACTATTCCTACGCGTACATCTAAGTATTTTCCGATCCATTGTCTCTAATAACAACACAGAGCTATTACAAAAGCAACAAATCTCTATGTAAGAAAAGTAAACAAGTGTAAGAGGAAAAATAAACCAATCTGGTTCTCAAAGGAGTTGGTTAAAAAAATAAAGGCAAAAAGAACAGCATTCAAGAAGTACAAAAGTTCCCAAAAAGAGGAATACAAGGAAGAATATCTGGTGAAGCTGAGGAGATGAAGAAAGAAATCAGGAAAGCAAAAAGTCAAGTGGAAGAATGGATTGGTAAAGAAGTAAAGTGAGGTGACAAAGCATTTTTTTTAGATATATTAGTGAAAGGAGGAAGACCCAAGATGTTGAAGTAAAACTGAAAAGAGCAATGTGTAGAGAAAGATGAAGAAATAGCAGAAATATTAAATAAATACTTCAGTTCCGTGTTCCCTAAAGAAGACCCTGGAAAAGGATCGTTGCTGGTTGACAAGAACATGGATGAGAATAGCTGCATTTACAGAAATGAATGTATGGGAAGAGCTAGGAATGCTGGAGGTGGACAAGGACATGGACCAGATGGGGTACATCCCAGGATACTGAGGGAGCTCAGAGAGATGCTGGGGGTCCGCTAAAAGACCTGTTCAATAGATCCTTGGAAACAGGAGTGGTGCCACAAAATTGAAGAAGAGCAGTTGTGGTTCTGCCTCATATAGCTGGATAACTTTAAAACTTAACGGCAATGTTTGAATATAACTAGTTAGATTTTAAAGATATCCGGCCATGTGTGGCCGGATCACTTAATACATACTCAACTCTATTCAAAAGAATATATCCGGTTAAGTGGCACTGTTTGGTTAAAAAAAAAAAAAAAAGGCTCAGTACGGGCCTTCACACCAATTCCCAGCATCCCTCTCACAATATTTCACAAATGACCCTGCTGGGTTGAGCATCCTGCTCTCCCCACCCCCCACCAAAAAAAAACCTCTCTGACAATGTATTAAAAATGAGAAGGATTTTGAGGTTTTCAGGTAAAAGGGGGGTATAAAGAAGTGTATATTAGACCCTCATTAAAAGCCGGGAACAGGCATTTAGTGTGGTCCACCTTAAGCCACAGACAGGAAGAGAATTTTGCTCTTTGGGTGTTCTCCTTAGAAGGAAATAAGAAGCTAGGCCTGAGGAGAACAGGGGCATGCGGCCCCAGGGAAGAGAAGGAAGCCTAGGGAGTTATATTGTTGTCTTTATTTTGTGAACTGTGAAGGTAAGTAGAGCTGTTTCTGCTGGTTTTTTTTTTTCTTGTCATTAATAAAGAATCTTATGAGATAACAGCCAGAGTCCAGCCTGAGTCTGTTTTCTGGCCAGTCCAAGATCACTTATGGTGCCACATATGTTGCTAGAAGTGGGATTTCTGCATTAAGCTTGGCACAGGCAAAGAACCACACCAAAAAGAGAGGAAAAAAGGGGACTTTTGTCTTTTTCCCTTTTCCTGAGGCTTCAGTGCAGCAGCAGCAGTTGCCAAGAGACTGATTCTCAGCAAGCTAAGGAGGATAGCTCAACCTGGAGAGAGGGACTTATATAAT
This sequence comes from Rhinatrema bivittatum, assembly GCF_901001135.1. Classification (NCBI taxonomy): domain Eukaryota; kingdom Metazoa; phylum Chordata; class Amphibia; order Gymnophiona; family Rhinatrematidae; genus Rhinatrema; species Rhinatrema bivittatum. Next base: position 83,632,524 of record NC_042624.1, read on the forward strand.
GAATCAGAAGCAAACAGGCAGGGTTTGTTTTTGTTTTGGTTCCTCTTTGAGGGAAAATTTTGTTGTGTATGCACTTCTAAACAGGGCAGAGCCCTGCAACAAAGTTTTTGTGTAACCAGAGCCAGATCACATGGAACAATTAATGCAGGTCCTCACGGAAGGGCAGCAGCAGCTCCTAAAATAGGTTCAAAACCTGTATAAACAACATATCCAGAAGCTGGGAGTGCTGAACCAGCAGCACAAGGTGCTGACATAGATAGCCCAAGCAATACTAGCTGCCACAGCACTGAAAACCCCAGTACTTCCAGTATTGTTTAAAATGAAATCAGAGGAAGACCCAGGTGTTTTCTTAAAGAGCTTTGAAAGAACTGCCCGCTTGACTGGCTGGCCAGAAGCAGAACCTATCTGACAAATCTACCTACTGGCAAGAGCCATGCTGCCTTTCAAGCTGCCAGTCCAAGTGGGAGAGTCAGCTACTACGAGGTCAAAACGTCCATCCTGGAAAGAGCAGGGTACATGATGGAAGCATATCAGCATCAATTCCGGAGAAGCATCTACAGCCCGAGGAAACTCCACAAAGCCTTTTTCATCAGCTAAAAAATGCCAGATGAAAGTGGCTACAACCTGAGGCAAAAACAGACCTCAAGGTAGCTAATCACATTCTCCTGGAGCAGTTCCTGAATGGGTTGGACCGGCCCATGTGGAATTGGATGTGTCAGCACCCAAGGCTCACCCTGGTAAAAGCATTGGAAGTGATGGATGCCTTCCATCAGGCTCAGTTGATGTCAAAAATAGGGTGGAAACCAGAAAGGCAACTTGTACAGGTTCCTTGGCATAGTAGTGAAAATGCAGGACCCCCAGCAATACCCCTCAGAGCAGGATAGCTCTGGTTCTACACTCAGGACACAGACTCCAGCCTCCCCAGCTTATTTCAGCTATGGAAAGAGACCATTTGACTAAAGACTGTCACCATGAAAGAAGCAAACCTATGGAAGTCAGCCTGGTGACACAGCCACCACTGAAGGTTAAAATACCCACTAGAAAAAGGAAATCTCCAAAAGGGAGATGACCACTAGCTGGAAAGAAGAAAATGAAGAACCCTTTGTAGGAAGCATGGAAGTAAAAGCAGAACAGGACCCTCAGGCATGTTCCTATTGTAGAGTGAAAGAGCACATTGTCCAGGACTGCCCCTTGCTTGAAGATAAAGATTGAGAGCATATTTTTTAGAAGAATGGGTAAAAGCTTCAAAGCTGTAACTTTATGGATATTCTTCATTTGGGACTTAAAGACTTTGTGATCCCAGTTGAGCTGGACAAGATTCCTTCCCAAGGTAGAGTCAGGGTGCAGAAAGACTCTTATCCAGAAGAGGCTAGCCCAGAGTGGATATATCGATTTAAGGAAGAAGGCGACACTCACCTGCAAACATGGCAAGCAGCAACAGTACCCAAGTGGGTATACTTCCCGAACTTTCATACTCTATTGTTCTGGGATGAGATTATTTTCAGTTTGGGACTCTATGGGGCCAGCTCCAGTCCAGACTTCATAGAAACATCTCCTCTGGAAGCCTCTACATGGGACATTGTGAAAGCATATCACACAGAGTCAAAGACACCCAGTCCAGGGAGACAGCCCCTGAGAAGAAAATCTGAGAAATCTCAGTGTCTAAAGAGTGCCAAGGACTTTACTGTTTTAACTTTGTGCAGTGACATATATCAGAGAGAACTGTGGGTGTTCCAAGAACCTTTAGCTGATTCCCCAAAAAGGGTGGGAGAGGGTAACCCTAGAAAACTGAAGCAAGCTCCACTCAAAAGCACTTCCTTTGAGTTGGGCCAGAGGTATATATAGTTGAGGGAGGGGAAGATACCTTTGGCCTAGAGGACCCCATATATCAATCCTACCCTCCATAGTGAAGAGAAATGGTCAGTCTCAGCTTACAGTAGGAAAAGAATTTAGGAAGAATGATTTATTTTCCCAGGAGTTAAACTGAGTAGTGGTAGATGCTCGACCCAACAAGGTCAAGCTGAGACGGGGATGGGGAGGGGTTGTAAAACTCTCCTTAAAAGTCCGGGACCAGGCTTTTAGCCTGGTCAACCTTAAGCCACAGACAGGAAGAGAGTTCAGCTCTGAGGGCATTCTCCTTAGAACGGAACAAGAAGCTAGGCCCAAGGAGAATTGGGGAGGATTGTCTTTGCTCCGAATGCCAGCTGGGAGGGAAAAAGATTGGAGCTTCATTGAAGTATTTCTTTGATGGATCCAGGATCTGGGTAATAGGTGGGAGGGAGGGAAGGAGATGGAGTCTTCCGGTGGGGGAAGGCTCTTCCTTGCTCTTGCTGACAGGCCACTGGGCTATGTGGGTTCAGACATAGCCAGCTCACTTTAGTCCAACACTGCAGCAAATGTGATACACAGCCCAAAAGGTTACACTGTTATCGCTGGATATTGAGCCTCTTTTGAAGCAGGAGCAAAGTCTGCGGCTTAAACCACATGTAGGGCTTTCGAAATAAAATCTCTGCCCTGGACCCACCTGTTTTTTTGGCACAGGTATTTTTACCAAGGGGGGGGGGGCAGAGGGGCAAATTTCAGCCCTTCATTTTGCATAGGGAAATGCAGTTTAGTTATCCATCCTAATTAGTTGTCCTCCTAATTATTTTAGCAAGTCGAGCATTAAAGCCGGATTTACTCTCAATGCTATTTTTTGACATTACTTGCTGCAACTTCCATGCCTTTAGTACATAGGCCCCCAAATGCCCTGAAAGTGTAAGCACTCTATGTATTACAGTGCTAATTACATTGAAACAAGCACATGAAGTTTTTCTCATGCAAGTTGTGTATTTCTTAGCACATTCACAAGTTAAAAATACATTATGACAGTAGGCCAGATAAATTACTTTAGGTGCTACAATCATTAATTGAGTTTCTTCTACTGTGATATTTTCTTACTCAGTTGCTCAGCCCTATTCTGTGAGTGTAGGCACCTTTTTGAGTTAGAAAGAACGAAATACAATAAACTTGTGTTAGATGAAAAGGTAACATCATGGAACAACCTTAAGAAGTAGGTTTGTGCGGTGTAGGTAAAGTGCAGTTCTGTGCTACATGTAAATTTCATTTAAAATAAAAATAGTAAAGACACTACAGCAGGGAAAGGCAAACACAAGTGCATGCCGAGAAGAGACCGTCGGTCTCATTACGCTAGTCCCTTCCCTTCAGTTGTTCTCAGGGAATAAAGATGTCATTGTTCCGACAGGAGGAGGATAATAGTCACAAAACGAGAACAACCAGCAGCTGGACAGGCCCAGGGAACAGTGCACTCCCGAGGTGTCCAACTTCCTGCCTAAGGGCCAAATTTGGCCTGATTCCAGCTGAAGAACTCACAGTTTAGTTAGGAGCAATCTGGTGCTTTCCATCTTATTCCGATTTATTCATTTTGCCTGTTTTCCCACAGCTGTCGGGCTTTGCTTGAATTTTCTTTTTCTTATTTCTCATTTCCCCCCCCCCCCCCCTCCCCTCTCTGTAGAGATTTCTTGTCTGTGCAAGTTCACTGACAATTCCCTTGTTATCGGTAGAGGGAGAGACGAGATCAACACATTTCTAATCATAAGAAGAAGAACAGATAGCAGGTGACTAACTAGAATTTTTAGTAACTCATTAGGTTTAAATAAGATTAGTAGGAAGAATCAATATCAGATTTCACATCGATTTAAATCTCTAGCAAAGAAGATGATAATGAGCGTTAAAGCCTGCTTCTTCTGCAGTTTCCTTCTTAGTTTTGCTTTTGAGAAACTCAATCACTTGGCCAGGATGAAAAGAGCGCAATTTACTTCCCCTCCCCACTACTTGACCCTGCATTTAGAAAGATACCAGAAGAAGATTTCTCACCAGTCTTTATGATATCATAGCAAAAGATTTACCAATTGCGTATGCCTGGCCTATGTAGCCCCACCCAGAAGCATGGTCTATATATTCCTCCTCGGTGGATGGATTTCTGAGGAGATCCGTCTCTAAACGGAGGATTCTAGGAGTGCACCCTGCCCCCACTACCTGCGGGCCCATTGCCACACCAAAGTAAAACCATGCAACTTTAATTACTTCAAAGCTCAGGGATGCAGCAAGAAAAATGCGCATAAAGGGTTAGCCATATTTATCTATGAATATAGCTACATAGTTAAACCAGTTTGGGGTGACACTCTGCCCTAACACGATAAACTATGAATGGTTTGTAACCTCAAGCAGACTGGTGCAAGGGTCCTATAAACTTTTACATTATGAGAGCCTCATTTTGTAACAGCGGGCGTAGTTCCGCTTTGAAAATTAGAGGGACCGTGGGTACTTTAGCACGGAATAGGTGTTCCTATTTACGCCTGCTAGAGAGCAGGTGTGGATGTCCAGGTGAGCATTTTTATACGCATGCTTTTGAAAATCAAAAGTGCACACATAAATCAGTTCCCTGCCCCATTCCTGCCTCCGGGAAGGCCTCTTTTCAGTACTTCCAAAATAACATCTGGGAATACTTTTATGCGTACAACCCCTGGGTGATTTTCACACAGCTCATTTATAGGCATTAAACCTGGTTTTATGTGCCTAAATACTTTTGAAAACGAGCCCCCTCCCCCATCCTTTTGTGACCTCACTATAATCCCCAAGGTTATATCTCTCCACTAGTAATTGGGTCAAATAATATACGTGCATAAATACGGCCTCTACGACTTCCCTCTGGCCATCTGAGAACAATCGCTGTACTGCTTGTCCAGTCCTTCGATCCCCTGGGGATTCGGAGCAACGTGATGTACTCCTCATTCCCTCTGAAAGTAACAGGCCATGGCGCACCCCCACCAAGAGTTCAACTGGAAGGTGCAAAAGGATGTCCCCTTCCACCTCTGGCCTACAATGAGGGATCGAGAATGTGAAGATTAAAATTAGAGGCAACAAAGAAGTTGGGTTTATGTTGAAACTGCTTTTTAAAAGATCAACAATCAAATGTCTGACATATATCAAGCAAAACATGAGCAGTTACAGTAAGGTTCAGTGTATTTTTTAATCTTCTCCCCGTAGGAGAGACCTCCCCTCCCCCCCTCCCCTTTCTTCCCTAACCATCGTTGGAGGCCGTGCAGAACTCATCTGCATGGAACTTCCCCAACCAAACAGGCAGAAAGAGTAAAACCGGTAACTTGTTAATAAAGAGCTCCGTCCTCACATACTCGGAAGTTAACCTTCTGAACGTACTGAGCTAAGCCAAACGCCTTAGCATTCCTGTCTCCTATAGCTTCCCCCATCCCAACCTCAAAACATCTCTCTTAAGGAAGAAGTTGGGTTTAATTGTAATCCACAGGTTTATATATCCGGTGCAGATGAATAGCTCTGCTTTACAGTGCTAATGGATGTCAGTGGAACATTAGTCTGCTGGCTCACTGATTTATGCAAGGGCCAGGTACAGACCTCTTCCCCTGCAGCTGTATGACAATGGTTACTCACACTCTTAACAACCTCCCCTAGTAGTGGCTGTCTCTCTGGTGTGTGGGATCTTTTATCCTCCATACGTAGGCTGCAGAGAACAGTGCCCCGTTCACAAATCACAGGGGCCTGACAGCAGCTTTCAGCCACAGCAGCAATGACAATAGCTCAGGAGTGAAGGGCTGCTGTAACTCTTAGTGAGTTACAGCTAGTCTCATCCTGAGCCATTTCTATCTCCCGCTGCTCTGCCTAGCTGGGAATACTTACCATGGGATCCGTGCAGGGGACAGCAGGTCTAATTGGGCAGAGTCACAGACAGCACTTCACCTCTCCTCTATTTTCAATTGCACTAAAAAAACAAGCACATTTGAAATCTATCCTCTCCAGCTTTCTGATTGGCCAAATTCTCCTCTGTATTCTCTTTAACTCTTATAGTCATGTGAAAATGGGCATAATGCAATCCCATGAGTAAATGACCAATGACAGCATGGGGCAGCCATGTTGAGAAGGTCTGCAGCTGTTCCAGGAGCAAAAAATCAACAATGCCCCGACTGTAAATTTCTGACAAGCATGAAGATACGGGGTGGCTATGCAAAGAGCAAGGTAAGAGACCCTTGCAACATTTAGAAAGGCACACGACTCCTGATCAAATAAACATGTTTCCATTGCAAGTTTGCAATACTTAGTGCCTATCTATCTGTTAGTTACTTTTGCCTCTGAGATGGATAGGCACTAAGTATTGCAAACTTGCAATAGAAAAGTGTTTTTTATTATCTGTTAGAGTTGTTCTAGTCACTCAGGCCGGAATGCGGTTGATCTTGCTGCACATGTTGTTAAAACAACTTGAGTTACAGAATAGAAAATAGCGGAGGTCTCCTGAGTCCCATTATTTTCTGAAACAAATTCATGCTTCTTCTCAGACATTGAACAGATCAACTTTTATGAGCAGAGGGTAGTTCTCAGAAGTTAAAGCAATTACCTCATTAAAATACTTACCGAGTATTTCTTCAGGAGAAGGACCCTCCACTTTAGGAAAGTTTATTAATCTCCAGGTGGAAGAAATATTTTCCATATTTTCTAAATTGTGCATTTGAATAAATATTAGGGTCTATTTACTAAGCTGTGACACGTGATGATGTGCATTATTAGTGAATAGGCCCTATTGCCATGAATGAGAACTGTGGTAAATAATGCACATTAATGCACATTACAGGTTAGTATGCAGATCCTATGGCTTTTAACAATCACTCTAGTAGCTTGAAGATATATACATTTTTTTGCCTGGCAGTTTACTCTTGCTCCTTTGAGCTGCCAGCTCAATCAGAATCGGGATCTGTTGGGACACACTGCCATGAGCCTTCATTCGCAACACCAAAATTGATCTTAATCTTGCTAGCCACTGAACAGTCAAACAAACATGTCCACACTGGTCAGTGCCCTCTTGCCTCCGAAACATTTTATTTTGGTCAGTTGATGTAATAGTTGATCAGAAAGTATATTCAAAAAATGAAGCAAATACGATTCTCTTTCTCTGACAGGATGGACAAATCATTGGTGCACTGAATTAAAATGGGTCTTAGCAGTACAAATATGCAGGCTAGGTGGACCCAACCAGTCCTTATTTCCTGACATCCTCTATAGTGTCCATATTCAAAATCCCACCGAGCATGTAAGGTGTCCAGATATCTTTACCTGGATATTCTGTAGAACTTATCAGAAGAAGAGTTCCACTGAATATCGAGATAAAGTTAGCAGAAAACTTTAGGTCTATTATGTGTGCAGATCAAATTGCCTGCACAAATTTAGCTGGATAGCACTCAATAAGGTGCAATGCAGCTAAATATATTAGCCCTCACCATGCCTCCAGGCCCGTCCTCTTTTTCTCAGCATAGTTTTGTCTACACAACATTTTTATGTAGCCAAAGTTGCCTGGACAAAGAAAAGATCTACTCAAAGGGCCAGATTTATACAAGTAAAAGCTGACGTTACCCACAAATCTTTTGAATATGGGCCTCTATGTTTCCATGTAATATTCAAGTATAAATATAGTCATTTTATTCAATAGACTAGTGTAAGTGCCCATAAAAATGATTGAAAACAGCATTTAAACAACATATTTGTGAATGAATTTATCTGAATGTTTTACAAAATTGACACAGCTCATTCATTAATCCACAGCTATGTTCTCCAAAGTCATCATCGCTGAATCTGTTTTCTGCTACTTCAGTCTGAATTCTGCCCTCTCTGCAAACCCTTTCTTCCCATTCCCTTCAAATTTGTGTCTTATGGGTGATTCACCATTTCAAATGATTTCTGAAGCAACAGAAACCTTTCTGGTCTCAGGATAAGCCCAGGAATGGATCATCCTTAACTAAACCATAGGCAACAGGTCACAAAAATGAAGAAGTACTTACAGTTTACCAGATTCAGTTTAGATTAACCCCAGGAGTACTCAGTAACACTTCTGATTTGTTACTTTTGTTCTGATCTGTTCATTTTCAGGCAAATTTTAAAACAAGCACACGTGCACCCATACACACGTGCAAGTGGACATATGCTGGAATCTTAAATCATGTGCACACTTGCCCCGCACATGTGATTTTAAAATACACCTACTGCACGCGGGTATGCTCTTCATTTTAAGCCGTTGCTCAAGCAAGTGTACTTTATGTATCTTCTTTAGGGCTTTGGCGGCTTTAGCACGCGTAGTTAAGTGAATTTTAAAACAAGCTGGTGTGAAGGACATTCCCCGTTTTTGCAATTAGTCCACTAGTTCTCCCAGTCAGTCTCAAGGCCATTCAGACCCCCTCTGGCTCTTCATCCTGAACTCCCCACAGCTGACCCGGACCCCTCACCGTGTCGTGTTAGGCCTGAAATGCAATTACTGCAGACTTACACTTCATCAGGAGCAGCAGGAGGAGGCCACAGCAGCTTCCGGTTTTAAAATGCAGATTTGCATGCATAACTGTTGTCCCCGCCCTGGAGATCCCATGCCCCGCCGTTTTCCCACCACCCCTTTTTTTTTTTTTAGCTTGCACATGTGCATATACACACATAATTAGCAGCTTATAAAATCCATGTTTTTCATACATGGCTTTTAAAATTCAGCCTTTTGTTTTTATTTGAAGGAGTATAGCTCTGAACAACTAGTCAAGAAACTGTATCAAGTTAATCCATTAAAAAAGGAATCACCTTTTTTTTTTTTTTTAATTTCTCTGCATGTTTCCTACATAAATTCTGAAGAAAAAAATGCTTAGAAAAGATCTCACTGCACAAGAACTTCTCATTCTGCTCAAACCAGATCCAAAAAGGGTTTCACGTACAGATTCTTCCTATGCATTACGCACCATCCAAATGACCCCTACCTCCTCAGATTCACAGGTCCCTTGAGATGATCTCATTTCACTCCTTCAAAAGAGCTTTAGTCTGCACAGCCTGTAGCAGCAAATTTACACTTCAAACAGCAGACAGCTCTTTCCACGTCTTATTCAGTTAATGGGTGAGAAAGTAAAATTAGTTCAGTTGCTGATGAGGACCTTGAGCCAAAGGAAAAGTGTTCATTTGTCAGCACAGACTTCAGGCTGAGATATGATTATAAAGCTAATTCAATAATGGGGGCTTGATGCTGAGCACTTGTTTGTACACAGTATGTGGAGTTATCTGTTGATAATCAGACTCTCTACAATTTTGCTCTGTTTGTGATGGTGGGAATGGAAACATCTTCCAGGCATTGTTACCTTTCGCTGTCAAATCCCATACACACAGCCATCCAAAGCATTTGCCACTGGATTTAGTTTTAATTAATCGGCATCTGAAGTGCTATACTTTTGTATTGCAAGGTAACATGGAAGGCACATTCTAATTTATAACTTGAACGTTCAGTGACGAGAACAAGGTTGTCAGGCTGAAAATGCCTTGAAAATGAAATAAGAGATGGGACCAAAAAAAAAATGTATTCTTTTTAAAATGACATCGTTTTTCTTATTTGCCCATTCTAATTCAACTGAAAAAGATTTACATTGTGGCAATAATAATCCCAACTGGAAAAAAAAAGTATAATAATAAACAGGGGCTTATGCACTAAGGATTAGTATATACTGTAAGGCCATTTAGTGCAGTCGAGCCCTAGCATGCACGCTAAATCAGTCCAGCAAAAGAGCGTATATCAAATGCAGATTAGGCCTTAACGGGAACATGGTAAGTAGAATGGTATGTGTGGCAGATATTTAAAAAAAAATAAATAAAAAGCAACATTTCTTCTGCTGGCATTTTTTTGTTTTGTTTTAAATCTGGGTGAATTTTCATGAAGTGCTCCATGTAGCCGGTTAAATGGTGATAGGGCCTTTAAAGAAAATGGTGCATGCGGGCCTAGTGGCCTGAAGCCGATCCTCCCTCCCTCTCCCCCCTCCCCCCCAATCAATGTAAAAAAAAAAAAAAAAGGTCTACCGAGCCATTATCCCCCCAACCCCTCTGATTAGGAACATAGATAGTTGGAGGGCGGTGCCAATCTTCCTGCTCCCTCCCCTTCTCTTCAGATGTCAGTCATTGAAGGATGTTCTTCTCCTCTCCCCCCCCCCCCCCCCCCCCCCCCCCCACATTTTTTCCACCCACACCCTAATCTTCTCACTGACCCAGTACCTCATAAAAACCCCTCCTTCTGTAGCAGGATCACATTATAAGCCATCCCGGTTACTTCCAGCTCCCAGAGGAATGTCCCAGATCCACCAGCTCCCCCCTACCCTTCCGTGCAGCCAGTCCCTTGTAAATTTTGTGGCAGATCTATGATTTCCTCCCCCCCCCCCCAATCTCCTTCCCATCCATCTGAAGCCATAAAACAAGTATGGTAATAACAGCCCCCCACACCCCATCCCTCCCACCCACCCACAGTCAAAATCAGAGTCAGAAAAGCTCCAATCTCTCTCCTGCAACTCCCCCCCCCACCACCAAAGAATCCTAAGAATAGCTGAGAGAACACAGGTTTCGGTCTTTCCAGCTAAGCCCTCTGTGTTGCTCTTACAGCAATGATGGTAGCACACACGCTGCCAGCATAGCTATCAGAGCACTGCTGAACACCATCAGAGGGACCGAGTCCTGTGTCCTCCTGGCATCCAGCAACTCCTCGCTGTCATCAATACAGGAGCCTTAGCTGGGAGGACTGAAGCCTGTGTCCTCCCAGCAATTTGTAGGACGACTTCTCGAGAATGGGGGATGGGAATTAGGGGGAGGATTTCCAGTCCTGCCTTTTGCTTCAAGAGGGTAAGAGAGAGGGAAGGGGGGGGAGGGGTCTATGTTTACCCCCCCTCCCTTTTTTTGGTTGTTATAGAGAGGGTAGTGGATTCTTGGAACAGCCTAACCATGAAGATGACGGAGACAAAGTATCTGAATTTAGGGAAGCATGGGATAAGCACAGGAAATCTCTGAGGCAGTGATATGGATTGTAAAGCTGAATAGTTGGTGTGGACGGGCAGATGAGAGATAGACTGTGTGCTCATTTTCTACCATCATGTTTCTATCGATACCCAGCTCTTTTGAATAACAGGCTCTGCATGAACAAGTGTTGTGTTTTTTTCCGTACAAAATTCAAGGTCATATTTTGTTACAGTTTTGTTGTGCCTTCTTGACCAGGAGCTTTGCTATATCTTCTGCTCAGACCTCAGCCAATAAAGACTGTTGACTGTCACCTATGACTGGGCCTGGTGTTTCTGTGTTAGAAGCACTGCTGGTTGTGCTGAATGAAGGCTTTGCTACATATGCTCTTCTCTCCATACAGTTGCTAAAGCCTAAAAGGTAACACCTCCAACCAGCTGTTAACCTTTTAGCTCACACATTCTTTAAAGGGTTCCGTTTACAGGATGCAATGTGGGTAACAGATGGAGATGTGGCTGCTGCCACAGAAAGAATGATGGGAGATGTGGCGTAGACAGAGGACAGCTGAGAGATGCAAGAGAGGGGGAAATCAAGAGATAGAGAGGAAGAGGCAAAGGGAGAGAGAGACACCAACACACAGGAACACTTAAAAAAAAAACCACTTCCACATTTGTTTATACAACACAAATGTATTTTCAAACAACAGATTAGCAGAGCGCAAGTGTTTTTCAAACATTGTTGTACACTGCATAATGTATAAGTTACAATGTCATAATTATCTCTATGGAAGGTCCATCCCACAAGTCTATTTTGAATGCCACGATTGTGCAGAAACGTTGCACTGCATTTGTTCTATGTTCTGCATGGTGTCAGATGGCACAAAGGGTCTGCAGGACAGGTGCTGCAGTGGGGACAAGGCAGCAACAGTTAAGCAGTAAATCCCATACAGAAAGTATCAAGTGGCATCTACAAGGGATGTTCAGGAGGTAGATTTTTCCCGCCAAAGCTTGATCACCCCTCTCCAGCCTTTCTACTGCTGGTCTGTGGCTCTCTGAAATGTCTGCTCCTGTATGGCATGGAGTGAATGTGGTAGAGGAGCTTCAGTGAATAGAGCACACAATGGTGTTTAACTCTATTTGCTGGTATTTGGCGATGGTCATCGATGTGGTTAATCTGTCCTAAGACAACAGAAAGCATTCATTGGCTTCAGCATGAATGGCTATCAGAGCATCTAGGGCTTCTTTGTGGTCAACAGTTTTTTTTGGTCTGAATCTGGAGCTCTTTTCTTACGGCCTTGAGACCCTCATGTACTGTGTCATTGTGCCAGTGTTGCCCAATACTACCAGGCGCTTCTAGGAGGAGGATGGTCAGATGACATCACCCTCCTAAATCAAGCTGGTTATATTCCTCCCTAACAAAAATGAGATGGATCTGTCAAGGCAGGCTGAGGCACCCTCTGATGCCAGCCTTTCTCTTCCTTGCAGACTTTCCTGGCTGGTTGTCATAGGTTGGCATGGGTCAGTCATTCATGGTGTGTGTGTCACAGTCACTAGGATGAAGCCATCAACTGCCCTCTCTGCTTCCTCAGCGAATCAGGCCTTTGATTCCAATAGCAAATATTCAAACGAGAACATTGAGAGCCAAAGTGGAGATCAGTGCCGTATGAACAGCATGTGAACCCAGATCAGCAGATCCTGATAGTAGCAAGCAGCAGGAGGAACTGCATTGATGATCTTACTCTCCTTGTCCTTACCCTCATGATGCTCACTCTTTTGCTTCTCTAAGGCAGGCAGCTGAGAAGCCCTTGAGATTGCTACTGAGACTACATTTCCCAGCAGTTTTCTTCTTCTGTACTGCTGGAAATCATAAAAGATGCTTCAGGGCATTTAAATATCATTTCCAATGGCAAGCAGCATTGGATGGTACACTGCAATTAAAGGAGAGCCTAAGGATTCCATCCTTAAAGTCCATTAAGCCCAGAGTAGCTTGTGTTGGCTCTCTTCTTAGAGATTCATATATTCAGAAACATTTAGCTGGTTAATTCAGAAGTTAGCTGACTAAATACATATTTGGGCACTTATCCAGCTAAATTCTAGTTGGTTAGAATTTAGTCAGGTAAGTTAGGGGCATTCTGGGGGCATAAGTGGGAGGAGTTAAGTTAGCCAGCTATGTTAAGTGGTTAACTCCGATATTCATAGTATGCAGGTTAACTTAGCTGGCTAAGTCTGGTTGGACCAAAGAGCTGTTTTAAAGTTAGCCAATTAATGTTAGCCAGCTAACTTTAAGATAGCTGTCTATATTCAATAGTGTGGATACACTATTGAATATGATTCTAAAGTTAGCCAGACAATGTCTGAATATGGACCTCTAAGATTTCCCCAAACCTTCTGTGAAGGCGTATACACAAGAAAAACCACAACATACTTTAAGAGACCAGATCCAGAGATCTGTTCCATTCCACCTTAAGCCCAGAAAACAGGGAATCCTGGTCTAGGAGGAGGCCTCTGGGCAGGTGATATCTAGCCAAGCCCAGGAGGGAAGAGGAGGCCCCAGGGAAACAAGAGGAAACATAGAGACTGTAAATTGTTATACTGCTTATTTGTTTTAATCTGCAAAGATATGCAGAGTTGTTTTTCTGTTATGAATTAATAAAAGTCCCTGATGCACAATCGCAAAACCTTTTCCATTGGAAAGAAATCAATAGAACTAGGGGTCATAAAATGAAACTCCAGGGAGGACAACTCAGAACCAATGTCAGGAAATATTTCATCATGGCGAGGGTGGTGAATGCCTAGAATGCCCTTCCAGAGGAGGTGGTGAAGACAAAAACAGTGAAAGAATTCAAAGGGCATGGGATAAACACTGTGGATCCCTAAGGTTAGAGGATGGAAGTGAGGAAATGAGTGCATGGGGGTAACTTGCTGGTGTGGCAGTTACTACCCTTAACTAATAAGCCTTCATACTGTTGATTCAACTCCATAATGGTCTCTGCTTCAACGGCAGGGAGAAAAGGAGAATTGGATTTGAATAGCAACCAATGAGGTTCCTGACTTTTATGGTTTGGGGAACAAATAAACATGGAGGTAACCTGCTGATGCGGTGCTTACTACCCTTAATCACTAAGCCTGGTACTTTTGATGCAGCTCCAACATTGCTCTCTGCTTCCATGGCATGGGTTAAGAAAAACTGATAAGCATGAGGATAACCTGCACAGTGCAGCAGATACTGGCATAAGCATAAGCTTGATGGGCAGACTGGGTGGATCATTTGATCCTTTTCTGCCATCATTTCTATGTTTCTATTCAGCCAGAGCCTAGCCTGCGTCAGTTTTCTGGTCATTCTAACTACACATGTTGCCACATATAGTATCAGTTTGGGGATCTCTGAGGTAAGCTTGCACAGCCAGAAACCTACACCAAGGAGAATAACATTTTTTTAAATTTGTTTTCCTGAGGCCCAGAGACAACAGTTGCCTGGGAGAGGGATTTAAACAGGCTAAGGAGACTAGCTCCACCTGCAGAGCGGAAAGTAACAGTAAGTCAGTGCTGAACAAGCAGTGTTTTTTTTTTCTGAAAGAAGAAAAAGTGTTTGTGGGATGCTTCAGACAGGCCAAAACCCTTCAAGGAAACGTTTTGTATTACCAGAGCCAGTAGACTAATATGGAGTGAGCAATACAGGCCCTCACTGAAAGGCAGCAGAAAACCTGGAGTGTTGTGCACATCTTAACTGAACAGTTTGGACAGCAGCCAGCATTATTGGATCCCCAGCAGATGACACTAACCCAGGTGGCCCATGCAATGCAAGCTTCCATGACACAGGCACAGTCTCTATCTCCGAAGTTATTTAAGATGAAAGCGGGAAAGACCCAAATGTGTTCCTAAAGAATTTCAAAGAACTACCCACTTGACTGGTTGGTCAGATCCAGATGGACTACAAACCTAGCCAATCTACTCCAGCAGCTAATCCTGATGGGACAGCCAACTATGCCACAGTCAGAACCGCCATCTTAGAAAGGGCAAGGTATACCACAGAAACCTACCAGCAACAGTTCCAGCGGAGTGTGACACAGCCTTGGGAAAGTCCCCAAAATCTATTCCTTTGACTGAAAGATGCCGGGTGAAAATGGCTGCAGCCCAAGGCAAAGACCGGCCATGAAGTAGCCAACCAGGTGCTTTAGAGCAGTTCCTAGATGGGCTCAACCAGGCTCATTTTGGAAAAAGCATTAAACGTGGCAGATGCCTTCCATCATGCCCAATTAATGCCTAATGTGGTGCGGAAGCTTGAAAGGCATCCCACACAGGCTGCATGGCACAGTAATGAGAGCAGAGTACCTCTGCAACAACCTTCTGAAGTGGACAGTTTGGGATCTGTGCTCACACATTATCCACACCCGCTTGCTTCAACTGTAGAAAGAAAGATCACTTGGCCAGAGACTGTCAATATGATCGAAGCAAAACGATATATGTCAACAAGGTGACACAATCAACATTAGAGACTAAAGTACACATGAACAAAGGCAAGTCTCCAAAGCAAGGTCAATCCTCAAGTCAAAATAGAAAAGGGGTTTCGGAGAGACTGGCACAACCCCAATAATAACAGTATAGATATTTTCTCCTTCTGTGCCATTTGTGCGGAGACTGGACATATACTGCCCACATGGAAAAGAAGAAATTGAAGAGACACTTGGGAGGAATAGGTAAAGTTAACCAGGAACCCCTCTCTCAGGCATGCTCCTACTGTAAGGCAGAGGGCCACCCAGACAAAGAGTGCCCATGATTTGAAGACAGAGTATGGGAGTGTAAGCTACGGAACAGCTGTGGAGGGCAGCACCCAGAACAAGAAAGAAAAGTTGGAGCAGGAATAGGCAAACACTTTTGCAGAACTTCAAAGCTGTAACTTGATGGATTATCCTACATCAGAAACTTAAGGAATTTGTGATCCAGGTGGTAAGACAGGTGGTAAGACACTTATTCATAAGGATTTAATCAAGAGAGAGGATACCAGTGAGAAGAAAAAGGTGATGCTGATCTGTGTCCATGGCAACAGACAAAGGTATCCCACCAGCGCCACCAGGACAAACTGTTATGGAAGCAAGGGTACTTCCTGATCTTCCTTATCCAGTGGTTTTAGGACACGATTGTCCACAGTTTAAAACCCTCTGGGGTCAGTTTGTGGGCAGTCAAGCAGATTGGAAGAGCAGGTTAAGCAGCCTCAGTATAGGATGGAGAGTGAAGAGAGAAACAGAGTCTTCTTAGGAGTATACCCTTAGTAAGGGCAAGGGCTCAACCTAAGAAGTTTGAGCTGAGGGGGAGGATGACGAGGTATACCAATAAAACTCCAAAATACTTTAAAGGACTGGATCCAGAGACCTGGCCCGGTCCACCTTAAGCCCAGACAACAGGGAATTCTGGTCTGGAAGGAGGCCCCTGGAAAGTTGTATAACTAACCAGGCCCAGGATGGAAGAGGAAGCCCCAAGGAAGCTTAGGAAAGGCCCAGAATGAGAGACTACTTATTTGTTTTAAGCCACAAAGATATACAGAGTCGTTTTTCTGTTGTGAATTAATAAAAGTTCCCGAATATTCAGCCAGTGTCTATTCTCCGGCCATTCTGACTGCATCCAGTGCCACAGCTTCCTTTTTTTTAATGCTATTCAACTTATTAAAAAAGTGCTTAGGGGCTGGTAAAATCCTTCCATCCCTGTCCTTGCTGAGGCATAATACCTTCACCACTCAGGTCCAAACTTGAGGAAAGATAACGTATATGCCTGGCATCTACCTTCTTAAAGGTTAAGTATACAAATATATATCATAGGGTTCAACCACAGGTATACTCATTCATGAGTATACTGAGACAAATTGTAGGAAAATGTCTAAGGTATTGTACTGCATGTATTGTATGAGTGTGAAGAGTGAGTGATTATGTCAAATATGTATATGCTTTACATTGTATTGTGGTGAATATATAAGAAACCTTTTTAACAAATGGTTTGATATAAAGTTTGATACAAATACATCTTATTAATATTCGTTTTATGTATAAAGCTTATTAATATTCGTTTTATGTATAAAGCTAAGGCGTTCGTTCTATAACGTCAAGGCGTATGTTAATATGTTCTCTGTACACCGACGTGATATCTTGATAAACGGCGGTATATAAAAACCGATAAATAAATAAATAAAATAAATAAAATATATACAGGTATGTGATATATGTTATCTATCTTCTCAACCCATTCTTTGCAGTTGATGATTCAGAGGAACAGATGCAAAACAATGTGCATATTGATAAGGTTCTAGATCAAATGGACTAACTAAATTGCAGAACATTACCAGGACCAGATCACATTCACCCTAGGGTTTTGAAGGAATTCAGATAAGAAATTGTAGATCTGCTACTGGTAATCTGTGACCTATCATTAAAATCTGTCACTGTGCCTGAGAACTAGAGAACAGGCAATGTAATGTTAAGTTTTTAAAAAGAGCGCCAGGGTGATACTTGAAATGATTTTGAAAAAAGAATTATTGAAACATGTAGATATGCAATAATGGGAAAGTGCTAGCATGGATCTAGCAAAGGGAAGACAGGCTTAACAGATCTTTTTAGAATTGTTTGAGGATGTAATTAGGTATGTGGATAAGGGTGAACCAGTCAATATATATCTGGATTTTCACTAAGGGCCAGATTTTCAAAGGGTTACGCACGTCAAGCCTATTTTGCATAGGCCCGGTGATGCACGCATGTCCTGGGGCTTTCTGAAAGGGGCGGGGGCGGGCAGGACCGAGGCCTCTGGCACAGCGGCCGTGCCTGGGATTGCACGTCGGCACTTGGCCAGCACGCACAACCTACGCCTGCCCAGAGGCAGGTGTAACTTATTAAACAAAGGTGAGGGGGGTTTTAGATAGGGCTGGGGGATGGGTTAGGTAGGGGAAGGGAGGGGAAGGTGGGGGGGTGGAGGGAACGGGGAAAGCCATCAGGGCTCCCCTAGGGCTCGGCACGCGCAAGATGCACAAGTGTGCACCCCCTTGTGCGCGCCGACCCTGGATTTTATAACATGCGCGTGGCTGCGCACGCATGTTATAAAATCAGGCGTACATTTGTGCACGCCAGGCTGTGCGCACAAATGTACGCCCACACGTACTTCTTAAAATCCGGCCCTAAGCTTTTATGGTCTCTTACGAGAGACTCCTGAGGAAATTAAAAAGTCATGGGATGGCAGGCAATGCCTTATTATGGATTGGTAGCTAGTTTAAGCATAGAAAACAGAATAGGACTAAATGGTCAGTTTTCCCTCTGCAGACAGGAGAAAAGTGGAGTGCCCTAGGCATCTGTACTGGGACTAATCATGTGCTGTCATTTTAAAATATCATGAACACATCAATGATATTTGTTATAACTTTTCGTTGTATCATCTTTCACATGAAACATCACAAAAAAATCTAATGAAATATTGCTTATCTCGATTTATCATGCGCTCAAGCTTTTCAGCGTACTCCAAAGCATTATAGTGCATTCTGTATGCAAAACTAAAGAAGGTATATGCATTGTAAAAATATTAAATGCACTGCAATGAAACAAATAATATAAATAGGCAGGGCTGGCAGGAAGCATTAGGCGAACTAGGCGGCCGCCTAGGGTGCTGGAAATGGACAGGGCGCCATGGTCATTGTGAGGGCACACGCAGCACGAGATCACTTAGTAGGGTGACGTCACAGCCTAGGGCGGCTGAACATCCTTGTACCGGTACTGTAAATAGGAAAGCAAAATGATATGAGCAAAACAAAAAAAAACGACATTTATTTATTTATATTTATTTATAACTTTTTTATACCGATATTCGTGGGGACATCATATCGGTTTACAGTGTAACAGTAGATGGAAAATACATTGAACAGGTGGAGGGGAAGGGACAACAAAGGAACAGAGAATAGCACAGAAAAAGTAACAGTAGACCAGAAACTTCAAATGCATACATGATATATGTCAACTTTCTAAATACCATCAAATTAACAGTGCTTGCTGTAGCCTGAATTTTTGTAAACAGAGAGACCTCATAAAATGTGGCGGGCTCACCGTGTGAGCGCCCGGAACGCCACTTTCAAGGTAGTGCGGTGATAATTTTTCGAATACACCGTCAAAGAAATTCAAATCATCGGTCTCTCTGTTTAAGATTTACAATGGGGTAATGGCAACTTGTGTCAGTTTGCTACAAGGTAAGGCAGTGAAAATTCAGTATCATAGCGTGTCACTTATCGTAGGGCTGCCCGAGAAAAGCTGCAGCCTAGTAGCAGAGCCAAGCGGCAGTGTCTGGGAATCTAGTGGCATTGTGCGGCCCCTGAGGAAGCTTTTGACAGAAACACGAGCCGTGTCGGGCCAGTGCCAACGCTCCATATCCCTACTGCATACTCCGCTTCAATACGCTACGATAAGTGACACGCTATGATACTGAATTTTCACTGCCTTACCTTGTAGCAAACTGACACAAGAATGCTCAACTAGATATCTTTAGGTATTAGGTATTAGTTATGGTTTGACAAGATCAAAAAAGGAATGATTGCTAGGCAAATCACTAGATATTAAACACATAAAAACAGAGAAAGCAATGCATTCTTACTTCAGCTGTAAAAACAAATCTGGCTAGCTCTAGCCCCAAAGTGATCTTCTGGGTTTTTATTACTTGAAATACCCCAAGAAAAATGCACCTCACTAAGATTTACACTTTATTACTCTAACGATTCCATAAACACTGCCGCAATGCCATGAAAGGCAAAGCAGTCTTGATCTGATTGAGAGCTAATAAAAATCAGTACTGAAAACGGAAAGTAGCAGCCTTATCATCTTTCTTTCATTTAGACGTGATTACGAGGGGATTATAATGCAATCACAGCTATGTGTGAGAGGTAGCTATGGGAACCAGTTTTAACTGTTTATCTAGCCAAAGATCTTAATTTAAGTTTGAACTCTCTGATTCATTTATATGTAAGACATCAAGGAGACAAAATGCAGAAGAAACAGATGCTCACTTGTTCTCCCCATTTAACTTCATAAGCTACCAGCCAATTTGTCTTTCAGAGACAAAATTAATTTCTGATGACAATGTGAGCAAGCAATAAACTAGGAGTTCCTGTCTTGGGAAACTTGCTCATGCCATGTAATGTTCTGGAATTATTTGGGGAGGAGGGGGTGTGTGTGGGGGGGGGGGGGGGCGCGCGATGTGGGGGGAGGGATCTTTGCAGCGAGCCTTGCATGAACATCTGTAACAGAGTTGCCTTTGTCCCCGTGCTGTTAATTCATTTCTGAAAGGGTTCATAACACCTCGTGCAAAGGTGGATTTGAAAAAGTTCAAAAAAAAAAAAAGAACCCTGTTCCTGTGGGAGATTTTGCAGATTGTTCTTTCTTCTAAAATTCCGTGGATGAAAACATAAAATCAAGCTGCAAAAGAGTTATATTTCCATCAAAACAAAGACACAGAACATAATTGGGGAAAAGGAAGAGGGAATAGCCTTGAGACTTGCTCTAATTCTTTTAAAGCTGTGAAAGCAAGGCAGCTGCATATTCCTATGACAAAGAAAACATGAAGAATTTCAACTTGCCAGGGAGAGACTCACTCAGAGTCCGAGGAGCTGTGTGATTCTATGGCTAATATATCTGTAGCTGCTTCTGATTCAGCAGTGGGAGAGTAGGATGAACTTGCAATAGATTTTTCTTACCAATCTCTTTTCACCTCATCTTCCTTTGGGAGTCCTCTAACTCCTCTGCCTCTCTAGTTAACAATATGGAGATGAGGGCACCTTAGAGGGCTCTAGACTAAATAACGAGGGGCCTGCTCATATTATGAAGTATATGAGTGTGTTAGGGGAAGGGGAGGAATGGCAGTTTTTTTTATTTGTTGGCATCCATACCTCCCAAGGAATCCTCAAGGCTGTGACAGAACTCCTGTTCTGGGTAGGGATGCGCATTCATTTGAAATGAATGGGTAAAATGCAATGAATGAAACCATTTTCATTTCATTCGTGGACCCCAAAAACAAATGGAGGATGCTCACGAATTTAAACAAAATTTGTTTCATTCATTTAGGTTTCCCATTAAAAACTGTTGCAGTGAGACTGGTAAATATAGCAATCAACCAATGCCTGTGTGAGGGGTAATGACCGTCCAGCGCCATGTTGAGAGATGGCATTGACCGGCCCAGAGCTTAGTGGGTGCTCCACACCACATTAGACACAAGGGATATCACTAGACCACCAGGGCATTATTGAAAGGTATGGGAGGGGTCCAGAGGGTGGGCTAGGATGGGGAGGGTTGGGGGTCTGTTGGCTACTTTCAAGGTCATAGGCTACCTTCAAAGGGGAAGAAATCTGAGAAGGTGGGTTGATATTTGGGACTGGGGAGGGGTTTGGGTAGGTGGGATTTTTCAACATTGAGAGGGGTTAGGGATGTCATGGCTCTTTAAATAGAAACATGGAAGCATTGTGATTTACAGTAGTGTTCCAATTCCGCCTTTAAAAAGTTAGCAACAGCACCTGACTTATAGCCAACATTTTGGAAAATAATGTGGCTTGCATTATTTATTTTTGATAAGCCGCATAATTTTACTTACATGAAATTAGCTAGGTATGAGCAGCTCTGCATGCATTTGAAAAAATTATGAATGCAAAATTCATGCAAAAGAGCTCAATGGGGTGGATTTTTCATGAATATATTGCATGATATTGCCACACTCTGGGGATATCATGTGATAAACAGCATTTTTCATGTTATAAACACTGTTTTTTTGCGCATTATACCCTAACCACAGTAAAAATACCTCTTAGATTCTTTCTTTATTTATTTATTTAACATCTCTTTTATACCGATATCCGTTCGCACATCGCATCGGTTCACAATAAACAAAAACTATTGGGCGGGGCCCTTACATATAACAGCTAGGAAGAATACAATTAACTTTTGGGAGGAGCCCTTACATATAACAAAAGTGAATGAGTAGATGAAATGAAAATAAAACTAACCATAACTATATACATAAGAGTGCATAGTACAAAATCATCAGGCATAAGATGTTCATAATAATATATCAGTGGATAATTCCCATAGGAGTTTTAAGTAATGGGGGGTGATTGTAAGCATTCTGGGGATAGGGACTTACTTACACAGTACCTGAATTTAATCCACTTTTGAAGTACCTGAAAGGTGGAATATAAATAAAATAAGTGATGCTCCCGCTGAATGGGCTGAGCATGTGCAAAGAAACTCCATTTTCTCTGCAGAATTTCACACGGAAAGCTTATTTTCTCAGGAGCATACTTAGAGTCAAAGAACAGTAAAAAAGTAAAAAAGAGAATAATTTTGGCATTGGTAAAGGGCTTTTTCTTATCTGCACTCTTGCAGACACAGTGGAAAGACAGAAGCACTACTTCTGCACTTATTTTCAGGTAGAAGCACAACCTTACCAGCCTTTTCAATATATTCTTTTTCTGGAAGGTTTTTGTGTGTGTACAAATGGAGTCAGTCAGCAGTATATGTGTGTTTGTATGAGAGCGAGACATTTTTACACACACTGGGGCGGATTTTAAAAGGGCCGCGCGCCCTTTTAAAATCCGCCTTCCGGATTTACACGCGCAGGGCCCTCGCGCGCCTATTTTGCATAGGCCGCCGGCGCGCGTAAATCCCAGGGCTTTCGAAAAGGGAAGGGAGGGGGCTTGTCCGGGGGCGGGCCTCGGTGTTTCGGGGGCGGGCCCGGGGGCATGGCGCTGGCCCGGGGGCGTGGTCGAGGCCTCCGAACCACGCCCCTGGGACCGGAGGACGGAGCGGGGCTGCCGGCGACGCGCGCAAAGTTACGCCTGCTGAAAGCAGGCAGGCCGCGCTGGGCTCGGCGCACGCAGGTTGCACAAATGTGCAACCTGCGTGCTTTTTGTTTAAAATTATTTCATTATTGACGTTTAAATGTATTAGACTAAGGAATTTTACTTCCTGCTTATTCTGTTTCATTGTAAACCGGTTTGATATGCATTTTATGCAGGAAAATCGGTATAAAAAAACTAAAAATAAATAAATAAATAAATAAATAAATGTGCACCCCCTTGCGTGCGCCGACCCCAGATTTTATAAGATATGCGCGGCTACGCGCATATCTTATAAAATCCAGCGTACTTTTGTTCGCGCCTGGTGCACGAACAAAAGTACGCGCTCGCATATTTTTTAAAAATCTGCCCCACTGTGAGTGATAGCCATAGAAAGAGACTGAGTTTGTGCCACTAGCAAACTGCTAACTCTGCTTTGCAGTTTGGCAGTGCTTGTTAAACACTGATGTGAACTCAGTCTGTCAACTTGATTTAGTGTGTGTGCCTTGATTTAAAAAAAGACTAGGAAAAGTAGGTAATTACTTTTAATGTGTGTGCGTGCCTTGATAAAAAAAAAAAAAAAAAGGAGATAGAGCAGCTTTTAAACTAGAAGATGGGGAAAAGCTGACAATTGCTTTATGGTTCTGAGGGAGGGTTCTTCAAAGGATACTAAAACAGAGAGGAGGGTTGTTTTTTTTCAACATTCAGAGCATTTTATTGAAGAGTGCAATAGACAGGAGTTATCAATCCCAAACATCTGGCACAGCAATCCTAAGCTTTGTAACAGTACCTTTCGCGCTAATGTTATTGCACAAAGTGCTCAGCACAGCTGTGTGTACAATGGCTAAGTATACAAAGGTTATTTTTCCATGTCAGAAAAACTGACATTTAAATATAGGAGAGGAGAGTCAAGCTGCAAGGCATACAGTGCCAGAGGACTGTCCTGTGTGTTTTACCTCCTCATGTTTGGAAAGATTTTCCTGGGCTTTTTACTCATCACCAGACTGGGTGGCTGCTGTTCAATGTAAGTGGCATGGTTAGCAAACAGATAGCTAGATTTATCACAATACGATAATTTTTGCATGAATAACACCCACGATAAGGAAAAGGGGAGTGGCTCGATGATTTTAGAGTTATTGCACCCAGTGATATTTGTACTTTGCAAGTTGCGAAGCGCTCAGACAGGCATTGCATAATTTTGGGATGGGGGGGGGGATAGAGCGAGAGAGCCCTAGCTTAATGCACTCTCTACCAGGATACTATCAAGCTAGGGCGAGGGGACATTGTAGAAATCTCATCTTTGTGTGACTTTCCTCACTCTAAATCATGTCAGATCTTCACTGTTGTGTACTGTGCTGTTCATATGTTTCACTGTACATGTAAAACTGGCCCCAAAATCCTAGACCACCACCAAATCCTCACCTTGAGTTACTAGCTGGCCCTCCTATAGTGGTATAAAGAATTGACAACTATGTGTGTCACCTCAGAGGCTCTCTCTCTTTCTCTCTACTCCACTCTCCCCCTCTCCCTCCCTGAAAATGCTCAAAACAGAATTTGCAATATTTATCGCAAATCCCGCTTCTGGCATATCGCACAGCTTAACGCCAGGAAAATGGTGTAGTTATTTCCGGCATTAAAAGAGTGCGATAATGCACCTCATTTTCATTGATCCCACCCACACCCCTTCCCAATCCCGCCCCTTTGAATAAATTCAAAACATTTGCATTTGTATATCGTGTGCATTATGGCATATCGCAGGCGTTAGAGCCCTAACGCCCAAGATAACGCCATAACACTTTTTGATGCATGACCCTGCTAGTTAGGGCATCCTGATAGAGAGGTTCCAATAAAAGCAAAAGTAGTCCATGTATGTATAAGTAAAGAACAAGCTGAGTTAAAAGATTCCAAAGTACCCCTTTCAAGTGATAAGGAGATTGTTAATACAAACAAAAAACATACTTTGAAATGTCTGTATGCTAATGCCAGAAGTCTAAAAAGTAAGATGGGAGAATTAGAATGTATAGCACTGAATGAGGAGACATAATTGGCATCTCAGAGATCTAGTGGAAGGAGGATGACCAGTGGGACAGTGCTACACCAGGGTATAAATTATATTGTAATAATAGGGTCGATCAACTTGGTGGAGGTGGGGTAGAACTTTATATTAGGGATAGCATAGAATCCAACAGGATAAAGATCTTGCAGGAGACTAAATGTACAGTAGAATCTTTATAGGTGAAAATTCTATGTGTGAAGGGGAAAAGTATATCAATGGGGGATCTACCATCCACCTGACCAAAATAAACAGATGGATAATGAAATGCTAATAGACATAAAGAATGCTAACAAATTTGACAGTTCAGTAATAACAGGGGATTTTAATTATCACAATATTCACTGGGTAAATGTATCATCAGGACATACTAGGGAGTTAAAGTTTCTAGATGAAATAAATGATTGCATCATGGAGCAGTTACTCCAAGAGTCAATGAGACAGGGAGCCATTTTAGTCCTAGTTTTTAGTGGAACCCAGGATTTGGTGTGAGCGGTAACAATGGTCAAGTTGTTCAACTACATTGATTATAGTGTGATTACATTTAATGTAATTGACTGGAGGGAGGACATTAAGTGAATCTACAGCTCTAGCATTAGACTTCCAAAAAGGAGACTTTGAGAAAATAAGAAAAATTGTTTGAAAAATCTGAAAGATGCAGCTACAAATGTTAAGAGTTTACCTCAGGCATGGTCATTGTTTAAAAACACCATCTTTCAAGCCCAGTCCATATGTATGCATGTGTTAAAAAAAAAAAAAAAAGGCAGAAAGAAGGCCAAATGACTGCTAAGATTGTTAAAAAGTGAGGTCAAAGAGATTATTTTATCCAGAAGAACTTTTTTCAAAAACTGAAAAAAGGATCCATCTGAAGAAAATAGGAAAAAGCATGAGCATTGGCAAGTTAGATGTAAAACATTGATAAGGCGGGCTAAAAATTGTAAAAGAAGCTGGCAAAAACTCATAAAAACTATTTTAAATATATTTGAAGCTGGTGGTTTTTGAAAGAGTCTGTTGAACCATTGGTGAAGATCCAGGGGTTAAAAGGAAGCTAAGGCCATCACAGAATAACTAAATTATTTCTTTGCTTCACTGTTTACTGAAGAGAATGTTGGGGAGATGCCCATGCCAGAAACTGTATTCAATGGTGATGATTCAGAAGAACTGAAACAAATCACAGTGAAATTGAAAGCTGTAATAAGGCAGATTGACAAACTAAAGAGTAGCAAATCGCCCAGACCAGTTTTGCTAATTTTAAGAGATCACTGGAGTGGAAGCCTGGTCATTTTGGTGAAGACAGTTCTCCTGATCTGGATGTCAGGACCACTGAAGGCCTGGTAGAACCCTGTCAGTTGATTCATCACCAAGCTAAAGACCCCTGATCTGTTTAGCCTTTCTCCATAGGGGAGCCTTTCCATCCCTTTTGTCCTTTTTGTTGCCCTTCTCTATACCTTTTCTATGTCCGCTCTGTCTTTTTTAGATGGGGGTGTATATGAGTGTGAATGCGAGTGTGTGTATGAGAGGATGTGAAGAAGGGTGGTGCGTGTCAGAGTGGGTATGGGGGGGAGGGTATGTGTGCATGTGGAAGGGTGTGTGGGGCAGTATGGAGGATGTGTGGAATGTATAGATGTCAATATGCGTGTGAGGTATTTGATGGTTGAATGGACATGTTTGCGTGGAGTTGGAGGTATCTAACCATGTATGTGAAAGGTATGTGTGGGTATGTGTGTAGACGGGGGGGGGGGGGGATATTTGCAGCTGCATTTTGCAGCCTCTGTCTAACTTCTTCCCATAATAAAGCAAGGGGGATTTTGTTTAGAAGGGTTCATGCTCTGAAAATACCGATTCGATGTTTCTAGTTTTTGCTTTGGTCCAAGATGCCCCCCCTTTTTCTTCCAAGAAGCCAAATTTGGTGACTTTCCATTCCTTCTCCAGAGAGGTTTTGCAGCCTAGACAGGCAGACAGACAGAAAGACGTGAACTACTTTTATATAATTCCTTCCAATATTTCCTATACTACACCACTGCCATTTATAAAGTGCTATTAGATATAGAGATGTGAATCGGAATTGGTTCGGATTCCAGTTCCGATTCACATGTGGGTTTTTTTTCATCGGGCCCGATCGCGGTTTTGTTTATCGGCTGCGCCCGAGCCGATAAACAAAAAACCCACCCCGACCCTTTAAAACTAATACCTTAGCTTCCCCTACCCTCCCGACCCCCCAAAAAACTTTTTACGGGTACCTGGTGGTCCAGTGGGGGTCCCTGGAGCGATCTCCCGCTCCCGGGCAGTCGGCTGCCACTAATCAAAATGGCGCCGATGGCCCTTTGCCCTTACCATGTGACAGGGTATCCGTGCCATTGGCCGGACCATGTCACATGGTAGGAGCACCGGATGGCCCGCACCATCTTGTGCTTCTAACATGTGACAGGGGCTGACCAATAGCACCGGTAGCCCCTGTGACATAGTAAGGGCAAAGGCTTTCGGCGCCATTTTGATTACTGGCAGCCGATGGTCCGAGTGTAGGAGATCGCTCCTGGACCCCCGCTGGACCAATAGGGGCTTTTGGCAAGTCTTGGGGGACCCTCCTGACCCCCACAAGGCTTGCCAAAAGTCCAGCGGGGGTCCGGGAGTGACTTCCTGCACTAGGACCGTCGGCTGCCAGTATTCAAAATGGCGCCGATAGCCTTTGCCCTTACTATGTCACAGGGGCTACCGGTGCCATTGGTCAGTCCCTGTCACATGGTAGGAGCACAAGATGGCGCCAGCCATCCAGTACTCCTACCATGTGACAGGGTCCGGCCAATGGCACGGATACCCTGGCATATGGTAAGGGCAAAGGGCCATCGGCGGCATTTTGATTAGTGGCAGCCGACGGCCCGGAAGCAGGAGATCGCTCCAGGGACCCCCACTGGACCACCAGGTACCTGTAAAAAGTTTTTTGGGGGGTCAGGAGGGTGGGGGAAGCTAAGGGATTAGTTTTAAAGGGTCGGGGTGGGTTTAGGGGTTATTTTTGTGTGCCGTTTTTCCCGCCCTCCCCCAAAACAATAAGAGAACCCCCATGATCAATATCGTGGGGTTTTCCTATCATTTTGGGGGAGCCCCCGATTTCTGACAATTTTGAAAATATCGTCCGATATTTTCAATCGTCTGAAGCCCGATTCACATCCCTAATTAGATATATGCAGTGCTGAACAGACGAACATAAGAGGGTGTCCCTACTCCATGGAAGTTACAATCTAGTCAAGATAAACTTAAATAAACAAGAGTCAATGGGAAGTGTACATATCAAAGAAGTGGTCAGGAATTAAAAGCAGCCTCAAAAAGGTGAGTTTTTAGACCAGATTTTAATATGTACAGAGAAGGAGCATCATCCACTAACTCGGGGACTCTGTTACAGGTATACAGCACAGCAAGGTGGAATGCACAAAGTCAGGAACTGGCAGTGGAGGAGAAGAGCACTGATATTGGAAAGGATATAAAGTAGAAAGGGATATTAGTCAAAGAAGAAAATTAACTGTTTAATTTAATTTAATTTAAAGTCTTTTTTATACCGAAGTATAGCAAAAAATGCCTTCACTCCGGTTTACAGAATAACAACTTGATACATACAACGAGTTTGATACATATAACTAACAATATGAAAGAGAATCCAATTAAAAACAAACAATGAACGATATAAATGGGTAACATGTAAACAAGATGTTACGGGGACTATTAAGTAATTATTTTAGGTTGAACAAGTCTAACTATGTATAAATATTGCTTATCAGGTTGAAAATAATAATAATAGTAAATATATATCTAACTATGTAAAAAAAAACTGTTGTTTTTTTAATTACATTTTTCCATGAAAGAAAAAAGTCTAACAGGTGAATTTTCAAAGGGGTTACGTACGTAAATGTAATATACTATCATAGCAATTTTCAAAAGCCATTTACCCATGTTAAGTGCACTTAACGGGGTAAAACCTATTGACGATTCAACGGAATATATTGTAGCAATTTTCAAAAGCCCACTTAATGCAGGTAAAGTGCATTTACACATGTAAAACTCAGTTTTATGCAGGTAAATGCTTTTGAAAACCAATCTCTTAGTATAACTGAGGATGTAAAGGTTCCTTCGAATCAAAAACTGCAGTGTTCTGAGAGGGCAATGTTCCCAAACTGGTCCACGCTGCAGTTTACACCTTTTGGTGGCAAGGAAAGAGACTGCAAGGGCAGCCTGAGAAATAAAGGGTTCTACCCCTTCAGATTTCAAGACACCCTAACTTCAGAGCATCAGATAATTCCAAAGTGAGGGCGCATCTAAAATGAACAGAATGAGCTCATCAGCTCCCAGAACACACAGCACTTCCAGCAGCCACAGCAGAGCCATTAGTGCATTTAGCTCTTGACGTAGCCAAGGAAAGCATCTTTCACAGCCTGGCAGCTGTGTGTTCTGATAGTCATCCATACAGGGACATGGGCATGGAGCCCACAACTCAAAACACCTGCAAAACAAGAAAAAAACAAAAAGGATGATGCTATGAATTTTCAGCAAATGCAAATGGCTGCTGCTGCTTTTAGTGCTTTGCAAAACGATGATGTGGCAATTCTAACATTTAAGAATAAATATCTTTGGTAGAGGGATGGTTGAAATATGACATAAATTGGCTTTCCTTGATCCAAAAGGCAGTTGGCAAACCCAGGATCTGAAAGACAGTTGAAATAAAGTTGATGGGACAAACTTGCAGGTATGTACTCCAACAGTTAAGTGAACATTTTGGAAGACTCGGGTGTGGTGCAGACATTCCACTGGCTCTGATATGCATCTCACATTAAGAAAGCAGTAAAGCGTGTTTTGCAGCAGGATTACATTTGGCATATTCATTTAATTGATGTCCTGATATTTTGTGAAATGTTCTATGATAAAAATCCAGAGAGCTGACATTTCCTTCTTTCCAGCTATACAAAAAGGATAAACATTAACCGAGCATTAATGAGCTCTTAAAGTAAAGTGCTAGGTTTGATAATATTTTTATGTCATTGTCATATAATTCATACAATTATGATGCTCCTGCCTCAGACAGTTTATGGTTTTAAGTTTTATATACTGGGAGATTAAGGGATATTCTCAGGGTTATACCGAGAGAGAGATGATGATGATGAATCTTCGTATGTGCAGCTGTGTTCTTTAGCTACTAGTCTATACTACATCCCCAATTTTTTAAACTATTGACCAGAAAACATCTCTGACCTCTGAGGTGACAGACAAGAATCTCATTATCAACCTACGAATGCCCAAGTGATAGTAAATTAGTGCCTCAGATATTTTTCCAGTGGCAGCTCCAAAAATGTTAGTTTGAGGAGGCATAGAGGGAACACAGTAAGCAAACGCCTTTCCTTCCAACCAGTCAAAGTGGTCCAGCCAGACTGGGTTGGGGTAGTTGAGGCATGTGGGGCAAACTTCTTTCTGGGGGGGGGGGGGGGGGGGGGAGAAGGGGCCTTTGCTCTGTGGCCCTCCTCTGGAGCCACCCCTGTATTTTTCTCTACCTATTGGCACAGTGTTAATGCCAGGCAGAAGACCTGGGTTCAGTTCTTGAGCCCAGTTTCTGTTCCTTGGCATGATCCAGTGGCGCAGCGAGAACTGATTTTTGGGGGCCTCAAGGTTAAAATGGGTGGGCAGTAGGCAAACAGGCCTGAACCCTACTAGTTGTACTCTTTATCAATAAATAATGCCTTAGAGTGCTATCAATTTCTAAGTAGTCTGTAACAGTCATGATTCATGGACTTGGAGGAGAAGCCCATTACCTGCTATTAATTAAGTTGACTTAGAAAATAGCCACTGCTATTACTAGCAACGGTAACATGAAATAGACTTAGTTTTTGGGTACTTGCCAGGTTCTTATGGCCTGGATTGGCCACTGTTGGAAACAGGATGCTGGGCTTGATGTACCCTTGGTCTGACCCAGTATGGCATGTTCTTATGTTCTTATGAGTGACACTAAAATATTTTAACTCAATTATTTCAAGAACTTACCAACATTAAAAATGCCTTATTAAACCGTATTAATGTATTTTATATTTATTGCAGTTTATAAATACACAATATTATGTAAAAAGTAAACAAAACCATCAAATCCAGCCAATCACGTAATAAAACAAATATCAGCGTATTCTTTTATGAATCTTCTTTCCAAAAACACAGTTTCATTGGTTTTAATGTTTCAGTTTGAAAACAAAAAAATTGATCCATCAGGCCTGGGCCCAGGGCTGAAGCTGGGGTCTCACCTAGGGAATAGGCCGAGACCCAAAGAAGGGGGCCTCAGCCTACACCAGGGCCTTGCGTAGGCATAGGCTGTGTCCCGACATAGGAGCTACAGCCTAGGCCTGAGTGCAACACTGGGGCCTCAGCCAAGACTCCAAAAATTGAAAAAAAAGATTACCAGCTTCATTGGGGATTTTGCATCATGGTTCAGGCCTAGGCCCAATACTATGGCCTGGTCCAGAGACAGGGTTCTGATACCAGGGCTTTGGCCTGGACCCAGGCCTGATGCTGGAACCCGACCCCTGGGCCTCAGTCTCATCCAGGGACCAAGCCCAGGCCCAACGCAGCAGCCCAGTCTGAAGACTAGGTCCTGATGCCGGGGCCTAGGCCCGGACCCAGCTGCAATGTTATAACCTAACCCAGAGGCTGGGTGCTGACACCTGGGCCTCAAAGGTCTTCTGTCATTTCATCGAAGAAGAAATAAGTCAGGAAGACCTCTGGTTCCTGGGTGCTGGGCCTGGGCTGAGGTCCAAAGCTTGGGACCTGGCATCAGGACCGCCTCTAGACAAGGCTGCAGTTGGCGCGTCATCGGGGGGCGTGATGCGGTCGTCGCGTCATCCGGGGACAGTGCTGCGGGCGTGGTTTCGGCCCAGGGGCATTCCCGGAGCGTGGCCAGGGCCTCCGGACCAGTCCCCGGACCGGAACATGGCGCGCAGAAGCCGGCCCGGCGCGCGCAAAGTTACGCCTGCTTCGAGCAGGCGTAACTTGTGCGACAGAGGTAGGGGGGGTTTAGATAGGGCCGGGGGGGGGGGTTAGGTAGGGGAAGGGAGGGGAAGGTGGGGGAAGGCGGAAGAAAAGTTCCCTCCGAGGCTGCTCCGATTTCGGAGCGGACTCGGAGGGAACGGGCAGCGTGCGCAGGGCTTGGCGCGCGCAAGTTGCACAAATGCGCACCCCCTTGCGCGCGCCAACCCCGGATTTTATAAGATACGCGCGGCCACGAGCGTATCTTATAAAATCCGGCGTATTTTTGTTCGCGCGCGCTATGTTTTAAAATGTACCCCTAAGTCTCTGGACTCAAACTGCAGCAACCTTAATTATAAAAAGGCAACAATGCAAATATTTCATTGATCCCTAGAACACCAATACACCATCTACTGGGCAAACAGAACAAACTGGAATGTTGCAAATCCCTAAGAGAAACTACACACTAGCAGAAATATTGCACTTCAGTAACTTATGCAAAACACAGACAGACCCTGACCTAATACAGAATAAGGGAAATTCGAAACAACAAACATGCAGACAAAACTGAAATGGAAAGCCTGAAAAACCAGACTCAGTGAATAGTGGAATACTGAAGAAAAAGTAAAATATAAATTTATAAGAAATGCACATTCCTAAAGATGGCATATAATTTTTTTTTTTTACTTTTGTTATCTGATCTCATTTTTCTAATCAGTTGGCCCCCATCTCTTTTTTTCCATTTTCCCCTTGTCTGTCTTTTCCTAATTCCTTTTTCAAGGTCTCTTTTTTTTCTTTCCGTCTCCTCTCTCTTCTCTTGTCTTCTTCCCTTCCTCCCTCAAATACACACAGGCCTTCTCTCATACTGGATGAAAGCTACAATACGATTACACACTCCTCAAAGAAACCTCAGATCAGCAAATAAAGGCCTTCTGATGGTACCATCTATTTCCACAATTAGATTAACTTCAGTGCGAGAGAGAGCAATCTCATTAGCAGGCCCAAAGCATTGGAATGAGCTGCCACCTGAACTAAGAATGCAACTGGATTTTAAAGTTTTTAAAAGAAATCTGTAAACCTGGTTACTTAAGAGAGCTTATAGCACTGCTGACTGAGGCATTTTACTAATCTTATTCTCTTATACTGTTCATATCTATATTTTATTTTGTTTTTAACTATCTGTTTTATTGTAAAACTTGTTTTATATTTTATCTTTATGTATTTTTTAATTTATTTTATACTCAAAGATGTATTTATATTCTTAATCATGTAAACCGTTGTGAAAGTTTTTACTAAACGACAGTCTAGAAAACCTGGTAAATAAATAAATAAAAATACACATGGTCCTCACTCACACAAGTTTTTTCGCAGGCCACAACTCTTACATGCTTTCTCTCAAACACACACAGAGGCTCCCACTCCCATATACACACACACACACACACTCAGGTTCTCACTTGTTCTGTCCACTTACACACACACATGCGCTCAGGCTCTCACTCTCATATGCTGTCTCTCTCCCACAGCATCCCACTCACACAAACAGGCTCTCATTCTCACAGGGTCTCTCACACACATGCTCCCATTCCTACAAACATACAGACTCTCACTTTCATTCACATGCTCTGTCTCACATGCAGGCTCCCACTCCCACACACAGACTCTTGGTCTCACATACTCACACACAGTCTTCCATTCCCACATACATACACAGGCTCTCCATACAGGCTTCCACTCCCATATTCAAATACACATACAGGGTGTCTCTCACATTCATGCTCTGGCACCAACACAGGCTCCCATTCCCACATGCTGTCTCTCAAAAACAGATTCCCACGCTCATACACATATGCTCCCACTCCTAAATTGCTCTGCCTCTCACACACAGGCTCTCCATTCCCACATGCTCAATCTCACACAGGCTCTTCACTGCTCCATGCTCTCTCACACACACAGGCTCTCTACTTCCACATGCTCTTACACAAAAGCTCTCAGCTCCTATATGCTCTCTCTTACACACACACACACACACACAGGTTTTCCACTTCCACATATTTTATCCATCCACATGCTCTCTGACACACAAGCTCTTCACTCCCACATGCTTTCTCTCTCTCACACACACACACACACACACACATCCTGTCCACTCCCACATGCTCTTTCACATACACATAGATACTTCACTCCCACTTGCTCACACACAAAACTCTTTACTCCCACAATCTCTCACACAGAGGCTCTCTACTCTCATATGCTCTGCCACACATACACAAACACACACAGGCTCTCCATTCCCACATGCTCTCTCACACACATATATATACACACACTCTATTAGGGCCTCCCAGTCTATCCTGGGCCTCATTGCAGCAGGGCCTCCTCTTCTCAGGCTGCTATGGGATGGGATCTGCGATAGCCCTGCTGCAGGGCCTCTCTTCTAGGGCCACAGGGCACAGCTGATTGGATGGGCATGAGCCTAAAGTGGGTGGCTTATCCATGGTTAGGCCACTGGCCTGATCAATCACTGTAACTGCAATGAAAGCTAAGTAGAAGACGGGAGAGGATTAAAAATTGGGAAAGTCTTCAGGTAGTTACAAATAAAGGCCAGTTCTGATTGAGCTGGAAATCCATAAAAGCATGAAGCAATTGCAAGGCCCCAAAAAAAGTATATGAACCCCATTAAATACTTTTGCAATATATATATATATATATATATATATATATAGTTAGATAGATAGATAGATAGATAAATTAGATGTTTTTGTTGGCAAATATTTTGTTAAAAATACTACTTTTATAGGTATAATAAAACCTTTGTTCAATTTTTTATCTCTCTCCTGCCCAAATTTGGATCCAGCTATGATGCTCAATAGTTTGGTTTTTATTTACCTTTTTATGTGGGTTAGAATTGTAATAATTGGCATGGTTAATATAGCAATAGAGTAGTAACATACCGACACTATTAAACTGATTTCAGATTACAGTGGTAAAAACAGATTTCTTATGTGGAATTTATTACATTTATAATATGGAATAGTGCACCCAAATATAAATTTTTTAAGGACAGAAAAATACATGCACATATATTAGACAAAAAGGGGTTAAATTAGTGTAACCTTCAACTAGGGCAGATAAAATAAAACCGGGTACAAAGGGGTCTTTTCCTTTAGCATTGGTGCATGGGTTCAAACAATTAGTCAAGTAGCTGTTGAAATGAACCAGGCGCAGAGGACTGGTGTGAGAGAGTAGTCCCTTACCGGACAGGGGGAAAAGCATATTTCTCCTCTGTGACTATCTGGTATCTCAGCTAAGTGGATCCCAGTCTCACTGTTACTTGAGCTCAAACCCTAGGATTAAAGAGAAGCGTCCTCACACAGATGGGTGGGTAACCCAGCTTCTTTTGTATGTATCCCCCTTCTCTTTCCTGCATCTTTGTAAAGAAAAAGCACTTACTGTGCTTTTGAGAGTTGCATACAAGAAGTGGAACCAGATCTCTCAGTTTTTCTTGGGAGTCTTCCAATCCAAGCCATCTGGTTACTAAGACCCAGAAGTAGGCAATGTTCTGACATGGAGGCTGGAGGTTCAGGGACTCCTCTTTTTTCTCCTCATGGAGCCCTAGGAGGAACAGTAGATTTAGTATTACTTTACACTTGTCTTCTTGTGGAAGCTTCACCTTGCCAGGGGATTACGAGTAAGTACTGTGTGTTTTCCCGATTTTTGTATATCATTTAAGGCCCCATATGATGGTTTTCCTTATGGAATTCTGAGCTGCTAAAAGGGGACTGTTCTGGTTTTTGTACATGCTGAATGCCTATTATGTTTTTACTGCAGTGGCATCTGTGACTTGGGTTTTGTTTTTCCTGGTGTCTCATAAAAGATTGTGTATTTTCCCCTCTGATTGGACTGTAAATACATGTCTACTTGTTTGGACCCACCCATCTGTGTATTCAGTAACTACATCCCTCCTAGGGGATGCTGCAATCTTCACACACTTTTAGAGCAGAAGTTAAGTAGAAATTCTGCTGAAAATAAGGTCCATTTGGAACCTTGGTCACATCAGCACAAGTCTGAAACTTGTGAGTAGTAAAGAAACCTCATGTTTAACTGGAATATTTTGGAAGTTTATGAACTTTACAAGTGTTCTGAAGAGGAAGAGAATTAGAAGGGGAAATAAAGGGAGCTCCAGATGTTTCTTTCTTTAAAAAATACATGCTGTAGGTTACCTCTTTATCCACTGCCATGCTCGGGGCTCTGACATTTAGTATTATCCAATTATATTTCAATGACATGAACACACATGAGGATATATGCTATAGGTTCAAAACCCAACTGAATAAACTTAATAATAATAGCATGGCTCTATTGCTATAGGGACAAGTCAATCCATATCTGTATCCTTAGAAAGTGAGACCTTCATACAGTCAATGATTTTCAGTTCTCACAGAAAATCAGTATTGTGATCATTGGTCTCAAAGTCCTTTTCAACTTTTTCACCTGCATTTAAAATACGTGTGAAAAGTCCCACTTATCTTTGTACAACAACCAAACGTCGATCAGTATTTCAAGAACATCTCTGCATCAGGGGAACTTATTCCACATGCCTCCACATCAAGAGAACTGTGTTACTTGTGTCATTGTAGTCCCATATCTCTCAAAAATGGAAACAATGTCATTATGCATGCATGCTTGCTTTCAAACTATCCAATGCTTGATCAATCACCAACCGATAGGCAATGAAATGCACTCAATATTTATACTATAATGAATCATTCAATCCGTAGATGCCGAGGTTTTCAAGGTGAATATCCAAAATTGTTCTCTCACAATTAACAGTTGTTCTTACTTGTAGGCACATGATCTATAAACATCCAATTTAACTGTTCATAAAGATTATGTTCTTGAATACAGTGCTGGATATGTGCCTGAATCTTAGATGTCGATACACAACTATGATGTTCAATCCATGTTGTTTTTATACTGCGCTTAATGCAAACATATAATTTATGACAGGGGCATTGAATTGCATGAATTACATATGAAGATAAACAACGCAACCTCCTTACGAGTTACCTGATATCCATTTGTTGGATGAATCCAAACTTGTCCTGTGATGATTTGTACACAAAAATTGCAAACACTAGGAACAAAACCAGGGCTCCGGTACATGCAATATAATCATTCACCTCCAATCTCAAGTTTGATTGATTTATGAATTGTCTTAAATATAAGGAATTTCAAAAACTTCAAAATAACTTCATAAAATCCATCAGAAATATTCAAAAGCATCCTGTCAAAAGAATTAAAAAATGTTCTTTTCAGCTGGGATTGAAACAATATGTACAACCAAACTTGAATTATTCTGCATTAAGAACATAAGAACATGCCATACTGGGTCAGACCAAGGGTCCATCAAGCCCAGCATCCTGTTTCCAACAGTGGCCAACCCTGGCAAGTACCCAAAAACTAAGTCTATTCCATGTTTCTGTTGCTAGTAATAGCAGTGGCTATTTTCTAAGTCAACTTGATTAATAGCAGTTAATGGACTTCTCCTCCAAGAACTTATCCAATCCTTTTTTAAACCCAGCTACACTAACTGCACTAAGCACATTATCATTGTGCAATATAATAAACATGGGAGACTTCAATTACCCAATGTCACATCAGACATGCAAGGCATCCCTGGCTCATAGTGCACTGCTCTAATCAATAGGCTACTCCTCCCATCAGTGACTGCTTCGTGCAGCAGTTGGGTCATGGAACCACCATAGATCTAGTGGAACACAGATTTCTGATGCAAGAGGTAAAGGTGGTAGGATCTGCTTGGCAACAATGATCATAATGTAATTTAATTTGACATAACCACGAGAGAGTGAATACTAAGGAAACCTATGCAGTAGCATTTAGTTATAAAAAGGGAAATTATGATAACATTAGGAACATTTCAGCCTGTGCTGAGGCTGCTGGACATGAGGGCAGGATGTCCTGGGGCTAGATGAGGGGGATGACAATAAATAGGAGTCTCTGGAGAATTTCCATGGGTGGCTGTGCTGAAGCTGGGGCTGGGAGTGGGTAACCTTGGACTTGGGAGGGGGAAGAGGAGGACTGTGGGCTGTGAGAGAGAGGGAGGGAGGGAGGGCAGGCTGTGATGGGGCTGAGTAAGCTGTACTGAGGCTTGAAGCGGGAAAGAAGGCTGCGCTGGGGAAGAGAGGAAATTGCCACAGGTGTCAGCTAGCTAAATGTTTTTAGTGAACTCAGAATGGATTTGTTACGCATTAAATGGTTTCAGTATGTGCTAAAACTTGAAAATGGCACAAAATGAAGATTAAATTAAAAAAAAAAAAACAAACAGAACAAAGAAACAAAACAAAATGGAAACGTTTTTGCCGGACGCACCCCTACTGAGCATAGCAGGCTGCATATTGTCTTCATGTTATCTTTTCTTTCCTCCATATGAATTTTAAAATGTTTTGAAATGTTGAGCCTGATATAGAAACGGTGTTTCCATTTGTCTGCATTGCTCAATGCTGCTCTTGTTTGCTGTTTTATGAAGCCTGTGAAGACATTTCCATCCAGGGAATGCAGGGGTCGGCTTTCTCTCTTCACTAGGAAGGTCTTCTCCTTATTTGGCAGCCTGCTTTCCTGTAGCTAAAGGGAACGCCTTCCTGGCAAGGAAAGACAGGTTGAGCCAGCATAAGCAGACTACCCCTGTTATTTTCAGTGCATTGTCTATTGCTATTTTAACCTCACCAGCTGGTTTACATAGTAACTTAGTAGATGACAGCAGAAAAATCCAATCAGGCCATCCAATCGGTCCATTTATTCTGCCCACACTGCCAAAGATATATCCTAGCTACCAGTCACATAGAGGTCACTATTCACAGGGTTTGTTCAGGTGACTTTTCAACTATTCCTCCTCCCCCCCCACCCCCGCACCCCCCCCCCCCAATCCCAGATACCTGTTCTTCCCTATCTTCCATCCTCCCCATCCCCAGGGCCTTCTCTCCCTCTCCTCATCCCCAGTCTTCCTACCTTCTCCTCATCCCATTCATGGCCCTCCTCCCTCTCTCTGGGTCCTCTCACCCTCTCCTTCTTCGTCTCCCCATCCCTTAGATCCCTTTTTCCTCACCCAATAAAAATAAAATAAATTCTGCAGACAGGTGCATGGTTGGAAATTTAGTTTTATAATGTCAAATAAAAAATGTAAATGTTTGTCAATGTGCTTTACATTGTTCAGATTTTGTTACAAAATGTAACCCTGAGCTGCTGCAGAAAACTATGGGGCTGTGCCTGAGACCTTTCTCAGTTGTGTAACATAATCAGGGAGATGGCAGGTGGGTTAGGGGGAAGAAGGGCACAGCACCTACAGTGCCTAGGGGCAGAAAAATCCCTAAATCTGTCACTGTGTACAACAGAACATAAAACCTGCAAGCTATGAATCTCAACTTGCAGTTCTTTATTTTCTCCTGCAAATTCTGGCTGAGGCATCAACCAATCCGATGCTCTCATACTTTGCAGAGTTCTCCTGCAGATTCTGCCTGAGGCATCAACCAATTCAATGCTCTCCTACTTTGCGGAATTCTACTGCAGATTCTGCCTGAGGAATCAACCAATCCGATGCTCTCATACTTTGCAGAGTTCTCCTGCAGATTCTGCCTGAGGCATCAACCAATCCAATGCTCTCCTACTTTGCGGAATTCTACTTAAGATTCTGCCTGAGGAATCAACCGATCCGATGCTCTCATACTTTGCAGAATTCTCTTGCAGATTCTACCTGAGGTGTCAACCGATCCGATGCTCTCATACTTTGCAGAGTTCTCCTGCAGATTCTGCCTGAGGCATCAACCAATCTGATGCTCTCATACTTTGCGGAATTCTACTGCAGATTCTGCCTGAGGAATCAACCAATCCAGTGCTCTCATACTTTGCAGAATTCTCTTGCAGATTCTACCTGAGGTGTCAACCAATCCGATGCTCTCATACTTTGCAGAGTTCTCCTGAAGATTCTGCCTGAGGCATCAACCAATCTGATGCTTTCATACCTTGCAGAAAAGTGACTCTTTCTGAGACCTTGTGCCAGTCACAGATAAATATGGTCTCCTGTGCAAATGAGCTGATTTCTTGAACACAGTCTGCAATAGACAGTAGCAAGCTGCAGGTCAGATGATCATACCCATGCCTACCTACATGGGCAGGAGAGGGATACACCATTCCCCATGCTTAATTCTCTGCTTTTCCTAATCCTACCCCAGTAATGTGATGCACCCCTAAGTCTACACTTAGGAGTACCCCCCTCATGAACTATATGCTAAAATAGCCTTGAGAAACAATGGAGCCTGATTGCAAAGGAGCAATTTATTGCGCGAGTAACTAGTTCTACTTAATGAAGTACTGCTTCCATGGAAAACAATTATTCCTCCTACAAACATTTAACGCATACGCACACTGTAATTTATACACCCAGGATTTAATTGAGCTTGTATAAATAATCAATGCTGCTCAAAAAAATTTTTAAAGTTAAGATAATTACTCTTTTTTAGCGGACTAATTTGATAGTGATGTCTCTCTTTCCATCCTCCTGGCCCATAGTCACTTAAAACTTCGCTCTTGCTCTGGCCCTGCTTCCCATGTTTTCTTCAGTCAATTAGTTTCTGAAATTAACATTTCTGCCACTTTATAAAAATGTTATATGTTTGCAGAACGCAGAGTTTCTTGTGTTCTGGTTCTGAATGTTAAAAATTCTTCAGGTCAGCATCGAAAGCATGTAGGGCCTGTTCACGAGGAAAGTAGCTTTCAAACAGCTGTGCGGGAGTACATGTATGCTCGCGCCCAGAGATGTGGCCATTTTATAACATACAAGCGTATGTTATAAAATCAGCTGTACGCATGGTCATGCACAAGCAATTTTATATGGACACGTATATGTGTCCATATAAAATGACCTATTACCTTTAACCTATTACCTTTATCTATTCATTGTACGTTACTTCCCAGTTCCGTTTCTGATCCAAGTTTATCTCCCCTGTTCAATGTATTTGCATTCTTACATGCTTGTTAATGTTCTAATGTAAACCGAAGTGATATGTAACCTTGCTACATGAATTTCGGTATATAAAAATGTTAAATAAATAAATAAATGTGTGCATATGCAGACTCTACCGTGTAGGTGGTGGGGATTTTATTAGATACACGTGCCAACTCAATAGCCTTTTTCCCAGTTCACTTAATTAAAAGATCAGATTTCCTACCCCCGCCCTTGTTATTTAACCTCCCTTTTACCCTTTTAACCCCGACCCTTAAAACCCCACTGACTCACCTAGTTTTTTTTTATTATTTTAATACTTACACGCCTTCCATAACAGAAGTAACGTTACACAATTGGGGACCCCGGCGTGCTCATGTGTGCATAAATACTTACACGCACATTTCAAGGTTACTTCCCAGAATGCCCATGTCCTGCCCATGCTCTACCCAGATCAATCCCCGCCCCTTTATAAAACTTTTTTTATTTGTGCACATACTGGGAGATATGCGCATATTCATGTGCTTTTTAAAATTCACTCAGCATGCGCCAGCCCGAGACACACGCATATTCCCCTGGCTTTGACGCACATAGGGCTTTTACAATCGACCTTTAAGCTATTTTCCAAAAGGTCTTGGTAAATCAAAATCCTAGACTTTGAAACTTGAACAGCTCTGTGCTGTAGCATTTGTCCCATGTCCTATTACATACATGGCAGTTATTTAAAACACTTGTCATATTCAAAAACTAACTGAAAACGGAAAGGAGTATTTTGTTTCCAAGCCAACAGAATTCCATATCATTGGCCATATCATTTGTTCATTTGGTAAGTGTGTGCACTCCATGCGGACGTTCCCCCATGTTAGGTCTTCTGCAACATCATCAGCCTTTAACCTACTAGAGTCTACTTTAGCAGGAAATACTTCCTTTGAGACCTTAAAGTCTTTAAAATATTTCCTTTGAGAACTTAAAGTCTTTAAAAAAAAACAACCTAAGCATCTCCAAAGGAAGAACCATAGGACACTGAGGAAAATGTAAAAACTTCAAATTAACTCTCTTTGCATGCATACTCAGATTTTCAACCTTCCTGTGTAAAAGCTGATATCTTTAATCAAGGCAACATTAGTTTCATGTATACTACAACATTTTCCTCTAACAGCAAGAGGCTTTAGGAAATGTGTTTTTTTACAATAAAAAATGGTTAAAACTGATAAGGTTATGATCAAGGAAAGCCGGAGTTTAAGATTTTAAATGCAACCTCAAAAAAGTAGGGTTTCAATATGGCCAGAGAGAGTGCATGACTCATTGACCCGGGAAAGGCTAATTCAGGCCTACAATGCAGCAAGGTAAAAGCACAGAGTGAGCAATTAGTGATAGGCACAGATAAGAGCAGCTTACCAAGTGAATGGGGGTCATGAGGAGGGGGGCAACAGGAGATAGGAGAAGAGAGATAATGAGGAGCTGTAGAATAAAGGCACTTGTAAGTATAACCCCTTTCTCAGGGCACTCCAGACAGAAGGCAAGGGGCCACCGTTGAGTACTCTAGAGTAGGGGTAAAAACTGTCGACAGACCCAGTTCAGGACTCTTCCAGTGGGGCACAGCTCAATGTTGTAAGGCCCAAGGGGATCGCGTACAGTCAGTAAAAAATGACTTGCTACAAAAGTGTGTTTCAAAACAGAGAGTTTACTGAAGAAGAATAAAATGACAGAAAACAAAAGAATCCAGATCAGACTTTTGGATTCTCCCCAAAAACTGGAGTTCACAGTCCAGACAAGAAAATACAAAAGTACAAAGCAATGGAATAAATCCCACGAGACCCTGCTGGTTTCTCAGAGACAGTATTGGCTCTGTGTTACAGTTACATATTCTTGCAGGTTGCCTGTTAAGTGCTCCACTCTCATTCCTTTGATCTGGACACCCTCCAGAAGTTGCACCCGTAGACTTCTCACGAACTTCACTGGCACAAAAAAAAGAATACAGCTCACTGCTGTGGATTTCTAGCACATTGCTAGAGATCCATGGACATAAAAGATTTACAGAGGTTTGAGTTTTCCTCCCTTGGTGGAAAAAAATAGAGGTGAAACTCTCCCACGAAATATTAAAAAAAAATAAATAAAAAATATGGGAAACAGGCCCTGTCTGTGGAAAGACAAATGGCCATCCCACTTGAAAATGAGAAGTTGAAGAAACTTTTCCAATGAGCAGGCCAGCACCCTTGCTGTTTCTCTCAACCTGAGCAGGACATCAACCCCGTCTAGCATCTCATGGACACACGAATGTAGGTTCTAAGAAAAGGGTCCCAAAGGTGAGTAATATCAATTACTCACTTCTAGCTTCCCTTACCACACCAACAGCTGGAAATTTCCACGTGCATGGTAAACGCCTAACGGTGTTATATAGGTAAATAGAAGACAGTTGAACTGTATTCGGAAGTAGATGGGGAGCCAATGCAATGGTCTATTTTTTTCCCTTGATTTTTTAAAGGAAAAGGGGAAAATGCACATTTCAAATGGACACATTCTGATGAATGTTAACATGCTCAAAACATAAGAAGCAGAGTGATTTTTGAGCTGGGCTCAAATCTAGTCATGTCATCATTCCTCCTCTTTCAATACTTGACCTAAGTTCTCCTTTACCAAGGTTTTGTTAAGATAGGGGAGTACATCAAGGAGGTGTTAACTGGGTGGAAAAAGATAAGAGAAATTGAAAAGCAGTGGGCAAAACTAAAAGGAGATATTGTAATGGCAGCAAATGTTTTTTGTTAGAAAAGCAAATAAAAGTAAGAGGGAAAAGAGCCAGTGATTTTCTAAAGAAGTGGCTAGAAAGATTAGCATTCATGGAGCGAGGAAGACGGGCAAAACTATTTGGAAAGCAGTCGAGCAAACTAAGGTGCAAATGGAAGAAAAAATAGCTATTAGCCAATAAGGGAAAACAGTGGACAAGACTTTCTTTAGATATATTAGTGACAGGAGGAAGTTCAAAGGTGAAGAGGAATATGTAGAGGCTGACGAGAAGAAAGCGGAATTGCTTAACACATATTTCTGTTCAGTGTGTTCCCTAAGGAAGAGCTTGGAGTAGGACCACAGAAAACTGCCACAAATAGAAATGGAAGTGAGGTAGACCTCAAACAATTTTCAGAAGACTGTGTTCACAAGGAGCTAACAAAACTAAAAGGAAATAAAGCATTGGGGCCAGATAGGATAACATTCAAGGATATTAGGGAACTTCTGGCAGTTCTACTGCCTGAGATTTTCAATGCTTCATTAGAGCCAGGAGTGGTTCCAAAGGGCTGGAGACAGGCAGAGGTGGATCCTCTTCACAATGGTGGAAGTAAGGAAGAGTTTGTCCTGAGCAGTGAGTAAGTTAATGGAATTGCTGCTATAACAGACAGTGCGGATTCTGGAATCCATTATAGGATCAGAGGCAGTATAGTTTTACCAGAGGTAGGACATGTTAGGCAAGTCTAATCAATTTCTTTGACTGAGTGACAAAAGAGTTAGATCAGGGGAGAGAGTGTTAGATGTAGTATACTTGGGTTTCAGTAAGGCCATTTGACACATTTCCATATAAACAATATTTAAACAAACTTAGGGGGTCATTCATCAAATCATGTTAGGGCCCTAACACCTGCAATAACACCATAACGCATGCAATAAATAACGTATCACGAGATGTTTATGCAGATTTTAAAAA
This sequence comes from Rhinatrema bivittatum, assembly GCF_901001135.1. NCBI lineage: Eukaryota > Metazoa > Chordata > Amphibia > Gymnophiona > Rhinatrematidae > Rhinatrema > Rhinatrema bivittatum. The sequence goes on from NC_042624.1 coordinate 83,676,933, forward strand.
TGTATTCAAATGGGAGGAGTTTGGGAAGAGTTTATGAAAATGAGGGGTACTTAGCATTGCGTGTGATAGCGTAACTCACGCTATCGTGGGATTTAACACCAGAAATAACTACACCTTTTTTCCTGGTGTTATGCCTGAAACAGGATTTGTAATAAATATTGCAAATCCCATGAGAGAGAGAGAGAGAGAGAGAGAGAGAGAGAGAGTGCCTCTGGGGACACATATATATTAGGCAACTTTTTATACCACTGTAAAAGGGGCCATTCTGAACTCAGGGTGAGGCTTTGGTGGTGGGCTAGGTTTTGGAGGGCAGTTTTACATGCACAGTCAGAGGTACAAGTAGCACAGTACACATCAGTGAAGGTTTTATGTGATTTGGAGTGATGAAAGGTACACAGATGAGATTGGTACAATGTCCTCTCAATCTAGCTTGATGCACTCTCTACCTAGCTGCTATCAAGCTAGGTCGAGAGGACATTGTATAAGTCTCAGCTTTGTGTACCTTTCACCTCCAAATCACATAAAATCTTCACCGATGTCTACTGTATTGTTCTTTCCTCTGACTGTGCACGTACAACTGCCCCCCCCCCCCAAACCTCACCCCGAGTTACTAGTTGCCCCTCTTACAGTGGTATAAATAGTTTACTTATATGGGAACCTTATAAAGAGGCTCTCTCTCTCTCCAGCAGCAGCCTAAAAGTGAACCATGTCCCCATTTTTTTTATTGCGGGCGCCATTTTTTGCAATTTTATAGCAAAATGATGAATCTAGGCCTTAGTGCTCCAGGTATTGACCTAAAGTGACTGAGTGAGTTAGAAACTCAGTCAGTTGCGGGAGGCCACAAAGTGTAGCTGTAAACAATGCAAAGAGGACTTACCAGCAGCGTGCCGCACAATTAGGTCCTCGGACTGGTTCTGTTTTGTTTAACATTTTCATAAGCGATACTGCTGAAGGACTATCAGGAAAGACTTAACTTTTTGCAGGTGATAACAAAATCTACAATAGGTAGACATCCTGGAAGATGTGAAAAATAGAAGCTACAACCTAGCAGCTAAAATTTAATGGTAAAAAATTCAGGGTCAAGTATTTGTGTTACAAAACCCTAGGGAGTAGTACAGCATAGGGGTGTAAAACAAGAACAGGATCTGGTAGTGATCATATCTTATGATATTAAGGTGGTCAAACAAAAGCTGGAAGGATGCTTGGGTGCACAGGGAGAGAAATAATGAGTAGGAAAAAATGGGAGGGGGGATGGGCAGGCATGATATTACCTCTATATAAGTCTTTGCTGAAACTTCATTTGGAGTACTGTGTACAATTCTGGAGACCATAACTTCAATTGAACAGATTCGGCCCAGAGAGCACTTACTAAAGTAGTCAATAGATTTCATAATAAAGCATATAGGGAGCAGACAAAGATGTAAACATGTACACCCTGGAGGAAAGGATGGAAAGGGTAGATAAAAATAGTGACATCTATATATCTCCAAGAAATAAATGCACAGGAGGCAGGCCTCTTTCAAAAGTCATGGGAAGAGGGAATAGACTAAGGAGTAATCCAAGGAAATATTCCTTTACAGAAAGGGTGGTGAATACATGGAGCAGCTTCCTTGTGGAGGTGGTAGAGATGAGCATGGTATTGGAATTCAAGAGAGCATGGGATGAGCACAGAGGATCTCTGCAGAACAGGAAAGGATAATAAACCTGAGCAGGAGATGTGAACGGAAGGAATGACTGGACGGAGCCGCATGGAATTTTATCTGCCATCATATTTTGTGTTTCACACCTCAGGGCCCTTTCGATTCTCTTAGCATGCAGTAAAATTCAATCTGCCAAGTATATTTTTGAGCAATAGACTTAGCCATCTTTTGGCCTGTCCCTGTATCTCACACCACAGAACTGGTTGTTTTCTTTTTTTTTTTAACTCCTAGATTACATCATATTTTGCCCATGAAACCACAAAGGAGGGGCCAGAAATGTTCAAATTAATTTCAGGAGAATAGCAAATATTTCTTTTTAGCCTTAACTGTTTTTCCAGGCATGCCACAAAGGGTCATGCCTGATGGAGCTCTCACCTAAAACAGTTTTGTTTCGCCATGTTTGTACAAGACAGCAAACAGCATGAGGGATTTTAGTGCTGAAGGTACACTCTTCTTTCAAGGCACACTGAGGACTGGGGCTGCTGCTCAGACTTCATCGCCAATTGCAGTAGCAACATATTTCTGAGGGAGATCAGAAGATTTATCCAGGACTTGCTTGCTCCTGGCGCATTACATTTCCAGTGAATTTATGTTTTTGGCTACTTCTACAGTAGCGACATACTAGTGCTTGCATTTGAAAACCAGAAACAGGGGAGAAGTAAATAGTGAGTGGCATCACTATGATGTTTATTGTTTAATACATTTTAAAACATTAATTGTAAAACTAATAACCATCATTACAAATAGGCACAGGCATGGGAAACTACATTACAGAGTGGCAGTTCATTACACTAAACACGTTGCTGGGTAGACTGGGTTGACCATTTTTGTCTTTATCTGCCGACATTTACTGTGGGATTATCTTCTCACATTCCCTTCAGAAGCAGGGTTGAGACAGGGCCAGATTTAAGAAGATGATGCCCATAGGGAGAGGACCAGAGGTTGTGAAATTTTGCCCCCAGACGTCAGAGAGCAGCAGAAGGAGTGCCAGTTCTTGGGCACCTTCCCTATTTGCTGCCTTAGGCATGTGCCTTTGTTGCCTATCACTAAGTCCAGCCCTGGGCTGAGGCACATTGGCAAGGCAGTGTGGGGAAACGTGCGCTGCCAATTTCTGTGCTGTTTCTCGTTTGTGAGAGGACATTAGGGTTCCAGCACTGTCAAATCTGGCACCTTATCCAATCACAAAAATTATTACGAAAAAAAATGTGCTACAATACACCTCTGCGTCAGAATGGAAACTGATTCAAAAACAGGAATTTTAGATCCGTTTTTTTAGAGGGTAATTGTTAACAGTGTGCATAAGTCAGTAAATACATGTACAAGTATATGCACACAGTTATACCCGTTATAGAAACTGTATGGTAGGAACTGCATAGTCTTTAAAATACTGTGCATCTCTACCCAGAAAGTACACATGTATGTGTCTATATATGCACATTTATAGTGCAAGGAGCTGGGTACTTCTCTATCTATTTTATAAAAGTACATGCACATATTTTGTGTGTGAAATAAGTTTAAGAATCAATTATTAGGGATGTGTAATTGTTTGAAATGAATGGGTAAAACAACAAATGTTCCTTATTTGTTCCATTAGTGGCCTCCCAAAACAAATGGAAGGGTTCTATGAATAAAATAAATATTCTTTGTCCCAATTGTTTATGTTTCCCATGTATTTCAATGGCCCACTGAAGTCTATGGTTGTGTACTGCTGAGAAAAAAAAACCAACTGGTAACTATATAGCAACCCGCTCTTGTCTATGACCTAACCGCCTTGTCAGATCACGTGGGCAAGGAGACTAGTCAGAGGACAAATCATGGTACAGCATCTTTTTAACTGGCTTACAGCTGCTATCTGAATCAAATAACCCTGATATCCTCTCACTGTAAATTCCAAGTGTGTACAAGAAGCAGTCTGTATTTCCTCTCTAGTTCTTGTCAGAGAAGGACATACTAGGGAAGCTGAAACTTAAAAAAACAAAACCAACAGCTTTTGGATTTGGCACTAGTAAAGGGCTGCTTCCAATTTTTTCTCTGCTACAATGGTCTCACTCACTGTACCAGGAACAGAGGCAATGCACTACTGCTGATTTTGATTTTTCTCTTCACTGGGGGAGGGTCAGGATGGGAGACAGATTGTTGTGACAGTGCTAGTGATTTTTTTTTGTCTCTGGACAGTGAGGTAAGGATAGCATACTCAGAGACTGAAGAGAAGACACTTACCTTAGGGGTCTTGCTGCCACATACTTACTCTGCCATATGTCAGCTGTACCACCTTAAGGGTCTTGTTGCTACCAGTCTGCCTACCTGCATGCCTATTATATACCAGCATGGGAGTTCTGGTGCCTCTGTATTTGCTGTTTGGATCTCAGCTAGCTCTCCCACCTTGTTTATTTATTGGTTGGTCATACTGGGGTGTGTTCCCAGAAAACATTATGAAAAAAGGAAAGAAAATACAGTTTTCCTCCCACCCCACTTTTTTATAGTTCTTCATTTTGTTGTACCCCTCTATAAATCAAGCCTAGTTCTCCCACACTGTTTGTTGGTTATACTGGGGTGTTTTGTCCCCAGAAAAATAATCTCTCTTCTGGTTCTTTACCTTACTGTTTTGATATACATCTCAAGGACTCCAGGCTAGTTCTCCCACCTTTCTTTCTTGGTTATAGTGGGGTGTTTTGTCCTCAGTCAGATAGAAGAAATTCCAGCATAAGATAACAGGTACACAGGAGAAACTTTTTACATGTTCTGAATGTGGAAGAGATAACTAATACAACAGCAGAAAATCAACAAAGGGAAGAGACTGTGTTCTGCTACAGAATATGAGAAAAGCTTTCTTAATAAAGCAAACTTCACAAATTACCAGGAAAGCTACATTGATGACAGACCATTTTCATATTCTGATTGTGACAAAAGTTTCAATGGAAAGCAAATTTCACAAAAAAAAAGAAAAAAAAAAGTTCCACCCAGCAAGATCAATTTCAAATAGGGAATATAATAAAAGCTTATGTCACAAAAGTGATATTGATGATAGATCATTCTCTTGCACTAAATCTGACAAGTGGAAAGTGCCCCAACAGGAAGATAGATATCTCTCATACCACTCTGCCTTGCCACTATACTCTTCATGCTACACCTTGTCGCTTTTCAACCACTCTGTCTTACTGCCATACCCCAAATTATAAACCTTGGAGTGTTCTTGCTGCTATGGGGGTGTGTTGATGCCACACTTTGTTCTGTTTTGCTCCTTTATCGGTGTCCTGAGGTTTTTCATGCCACCTTTGCTGCTTCACTCCCCTTTCATAGAACCTTAGGATACCAATGCCATTCTTAGTGCCATTTTGCCTCTTGCACATGGCACATTTGCTGGTGCCCACTTTTGAAGCCTTTGGGTATTCTTCCCCCTTTTCCTGCTGCTTTGCTTCTCTAACAGTGTCCAGGAAAACTCCTGCCCAGCTGCTGCCACTTTACCCCTTTACAGTGCCTTAAGCTATTCAAGCCACTTTTCATGTCATGTTGATATAGTCGTGATGCGTTGCCATGTTTTCACCCTTCTGCTGATGTCTGCCCACCAGTTTTATTAGAATTGATGAGAAACACCCCAGTTTTGGAGCTCATTATAGGGTAGACTTTAAATGTAAATAAATGAATGAATAAAATTAATAAACAATTTTTTTTTCATTTTAAATTAATGAACCAAATGGAGATACCCTACAATACAGATGAAGAAAAATGTCTTCTCTACACTCTTACAAATTATTACCACAGTTTATGTACAGAAGCATGTATTTTATAAATATATTAGTATATTCCACTAATGAAAATACTTGCTTGTTCATATACTCTTAATCACTATTTTGCTGACATCTCCCCCAGTTCACCCTGATGCCCCCACCACTTAACTCAGATTTTCTACCCAAAAACTACAAAGAAAAGACAAGTATGATTTCATTTCCATTTTCTATTTCCATTAGCAGGTGTAAAAGCATGTGTATAAATTTGGTAATGGATTCATATATACCACTTACAAAATATTAACTTACTAGCTGTACCCGGCCACACGTTGCTGTGGCTCAGTCTGGTTAAATAGAAAAGAAAGAAAAGAGAAAGTGCACGTTTCGAATATGTTTAATTTCACAATGCTTGTGGGTATACAATATTTTTTGTTGTTCCATTGTCTGTGCAGATATAGAGATTGGTTTGCCGACTCTAGAACACGCAACATATAATTGTCCATGTGAGAAGCAATCCGTGTCTAGATATAAACCGCATAATTCTAGAAATGAAAAACAATGAAATAAGAAAAAACAAACTATACTCACTAAATGAATGGTATGGTAAACGACACAGCTCAATTCCAATGCAATGTCACACGAAATAATTAAATCAAAATGAAAATAAATCAAAATCTATGAAAATTCAATTTAACAATGCAATCGGAAACATTGAAATGGAATCGTAAAATATGTAGTCCAAGCCGTTAAGCCCGTTAAAACGGGCAAGATTTTTGTCCCCTCTCCTCCTACGTCTTTGCTCTGCTCCTCCCCCCCCCCCCACCCCAGCACCACGAAGAGCCAGAGGCAGCGGCGGTGGTAGTAGCTGCAGCGGTAGCCGAGGGGGATCTCAAGAGGCGTAATGGTCCTGCCATGCCAACTCCCTCCCCCCTTCCCCAGTGGTGGAGGGACAGGCTCAGACCCCTTTCAGTCTATCCTTACAGGCCTCAACTCCTTTGCTCTCCTATTACCCTCTACACTGACTTCCTTCCACTGTAACCTATAAGTGGAGAGCTGGGGGGGGTAGAGAATCTCTTTCATACAGCCCCCTGCATGGGCTTCCTCTCTCTCTCTTGCACATACACTCTCCCTCTGTCCCTCACTCACGCACTCCCAATCCCTCTCACACACATACACAATCCCTCACGTAGTCTCCCTCTCTCTCTGGCACTCACACTCGCCTTCAGTGTACATTACCACACTTCTCTCTCACACAGTTTAAAACGGGCAGGATTTTTGTCCCCTCCCCACCTAAATCTTTGCTCTGCACTCGCAAGAGCTTGCAAAGTTCCCACGCCAGTTGTGTCTGGGAGAGTGAGGAAAACACTCCGTCGTCGTCGTCCCCCCTCACAAAGGGCAGGCACTGCAACAGATTTGGGACACATTGCCTAGCTTACTTTGCTCTTTCTGGGAGACCTGTGCCTTTAAGAAATCCGATTGGGGGCTTGAGAGGGAGGAGGGAGCCGGGCTCTGGCTTTCACTTTCGTCATGGTGCTTTGCTGGGAGTGGGGGTGGAGCGATGCCCATCTAAACTCTTCCCATGGTGGCTGAGACCCACGGGCGGGTTTGACAGCACTGCCTTCCCCCTCCCCCCCAGTTGCGGGATATTTACTTGTCTTCTCTTTATCTGCGGGACTCAGGGGGCGGGGGAGGAGGGCGAGCTGTTCTCTGTTCGGCTCTTTGCGCTTTGGCTGCTGCAGTTGCTTGTGATCTCTTCACAGCCGCTTTCTACTGCATTTGCTCTGCTCCGGCTGTCCCAACTCCCTCCCCCCCTCCCCGGCAGTGGACGGACTGGCTCAGCAACTCTTCTACCCTTTCCTCTTCCTGTGTGTAACTTTCTGGCAGTCCCTACTCCCTCCCCCCTTCCCCAGCGGGGGAGGAACGGGCTGAGCCGTTTATCAGAGTGGCAACTCATCTGCCCTTTCCTCCTCCCCTCTGTGACACCCAGCACATAGCGCAGAGCTCAATGGTCCACACATGCGCAGTAGAGCTGCTCTCTACTGCGCATTTGCGGGCCGGCGGTCAGAGCCCATTTATATTGTAGATAGCGTGTGTTGCTTGTAGGTCCAATAGATGGCGCTGTTTTTCCAAAAAAGCATGTTTTTACCTGTCACAGGTGTGACATCTATATAATATAAGTATATAAAAACACGCGCATATTCAAATGCAACATTGTGTCAAAATTTCAAAGCAATCCGTGAAGAGCTTTCGGAGATTTAAAATTTTGAACAAACAAACATTTACATTTTTATTTATATAGGAGATGTATGAGGACCAAACCCCTCCCTGGAATGCTCCTAAACCACCCTTTTGTTTTTGTTGGCATTTACAAGTGAGACTGCTAGTCTGTGTGTACTTCAGGCTTTTACAAACTACTACTTGTATGTGTACATGCTGCCTACATACACAATTTACAATTTTACAAGCGGAAACTTTTAAAAACTATGAGCTTAATCAAGGCACTTAGATTTTATTTAGGGCACTTACTGACAGTCAAAGCATCTCAGATGATCCAAGCCAAGACAGCCTTTCCCCCAAGGTTGTATGTGATTCATATCTACTCAAAATCAACTCACTTTTCCTCTAGTTATAATGGGGGAAAATAAACTGGTAATGAATTGCAGACTACAAACACTTGTAAATAAATAAATAACTAACTAACTAAATAAATAAATAAACCCCATGGATATTTTTAACCTGTGGGATTTGTACCAATACTCATAGCTAAACTACACTAATAGCTTTGCTTAGATTATTGCCCTGGAAAAATTACCCCCAGAGATTTGTGCCTGCTTTCTCAGCAGGTAATTTTTCCATCAGAAACTTCACGTTGTTGTGTACCCACCCTTTCCCCAACCCTGGAAATCCTTTGAACAGTACAGGCAAAAATTTCCCACTTTATAGTACAGGGGTGGGCAATTTTCAGAGCTCCTTCCCCATGTCCATGGGTAACATGTTTTATTTTTACCATTAGTGGAAGTAGTACTAAACCTCTACCAATCTCATTTCTGAAAATTAAAAGTTATCATATGAAAAAGAGGTTGCACTGTTTATCAGAGGTTTCATTCAAAGCACTTCAGCAGCAGCAGCAAAATATACCTCTTCTCTATATAAAAATCCACATGCACTAGCTCTAGGATAAGGTTTTCTCTCCTTACTTAGCCATTTACAGCAATTTGTTATCTCTCATTACAGTGTGGTTGGGTTGGATGAACCTCAGAATCCCAGATTCAGAGTGTTTACAAGCTTCCTCAGGTTCTCACTTTCATTATTGCAAAATATGTGGAAAAAATGTGTAGGCGATATTGTCTTGTACTAACTTAACATAGTGGTGACTAGCTTTTAAGAGTTCTAGTCCCTTCAGTTAGTCAATGGAAGCAATTTCCTGTGACTTGTTAGTCACCTTTATTTCTACATATGCCAAACGGGCTAACTTGCCAACCATACTGTGTTACTGCTAAAGGAAATTATATGATACAAGTAAGATCACCTCAGGGCCAAGGGGAACACTTTTAACTGGCACTTCCATTCATGAACATACCACTCCTGCCCTCGAAAAATTACACTGGCTCCCAATCACATCCCGTGTACAATACAAGTTCGCCATGATCATATACTCAGCTGTTTACAACTTACCCCCCCCCCCCCCCCCCCCCCCCCCCCCCCCGCATTTCCTCGATACTAAAAATCCACACTCCCGGTCAATCAGGTCAGCAAACCTAATGGGATTAGATGTCCCAACTCCTAATGAAACCTGAGAGTGAGATTTCGTTTCTGCAGGTCCTCTCCTATGGAACAGCTTACCAAAGGAAGTAAGACGCCTCCGAGAAAGACTATTATTTTAAAAAGTACTAAAAACTTTCCTCTTCAGAATAGGATTTCCACACCTAAGCGAAAATGGATAATCCCCGCTGTCTCTCTCCTCCAGCGAATCCTTTATAACCTTTTATTGACCCCCCCCCCCCCTTTTAGTTCTTTACTCCTGCTGGAGTTAACACCTATGTTAAGATGTTATCATCTGATAGGCAATGTTCTCTTTTTCAAGAATATGTAATGTGCTGTCGTATTTTTGTTCTTCTGATCTATATATGTTCAGAATATACCAGGTGGGAAATAAATGCTTTTAAATAAATAACTTGTTCAGGGAAAGGCATTGTAAGGGACAGAATGAGAAGCATGGGTTGAGGATGGGTTGCATGTACCATACTAGTTTCCTGACAACTAGATTATGTCAGACTCGAGGCTTTGTCTTAATCTTATCTATTCAAGGAGACACACAAACCCCTTAAATTTTACTGCAGAAAGAATATGTTCATTAATCCATCAGCCTTCAGATATATAACGCTGCATATGGAGAGCGGCTTCATTTTTTGCAAAATTCAAGAGTTGCATCCATGAGTCCCATGGAGATTCACTGCTATGTATTTTTTTTCACATGCAACACCCTGTATTGAAATATTTAAATAGTACATCAATTTGTTCTGAAATATAATAGCAGATATCAAGGAGAATATCAGATTAATATATGATTATATTTTCAGCCAGTACGGACATGGTGAAAAAAGAGGTAATGGGCATCTTTACAGTAAAATGCACTACACTTGCTATTGTTCCAGAAGCCTGATTTTCATCTACTGCACTGATCAAATTTGAAAGTTACAAGTAATTGCATGTTTTGGCATCTGGTAAATTAACCCCATTTACCAGCATCGTATATTTCTGTTTCCCAAACTACTGTCTCAAAACTGTCTTAACATAGCCCTCATTCTATAAATTTATTTTATTATTTACATTGGTCAAGGTCCTAAGGCCATGAACAATAACAGAAAACATTCTGAGCTGTGCATTTTCTTAATATAATTGAGTTTTAAGTGTTCTTTTCCTTGGACTGTGTTGTGGCTGTGCAGCCCATGAAATAAAAGCATCACGGTGTAAATCACTCTAAGCTATTACTATTTTTATTTGCATGGGAGGAGGGGGGGATTAAGCTGGCAATTATTATTATGAGTAATGCACTATGTTGCTATAAAGGAAGAACACAAAGCAGCTGGAAATTACATTTAGAAAAGATACCAAGGTAAAAGCATTCATTTCCCCGTAATAAAAGCATTTCTTACAGTATAAAGTATATCACTATGACCCTACACAACAGCTTTAATGCTTGGTAAGTTGTTATTGGGGATGAGTGAACCAGTTGCGATCTGGTTCAGAGTAAGCTGTTCTGGTATTCCAAGCTAGCTGGATCTTGCATTCAAACCCCAACTTGATGGCTCGTAAATTGCTCAGTTTCATTTGTCTTGTTTGGGTAGGAGAGAGGACAGATTTCTGGTGTTTCTCATGTCATCTACTCATTTCTTGCAGTAGTCTATAAGCAACTGAAGAAAGTGAATACTTGACTTGTGAGTTATGGTGCGGGAGTTTATCTGCACGCACTCCAACATCCTGCAAAGCCATAGTTCAGGGCCCCAGGATTTCAACTTTGTAGACTTCTGATTCCACAGCAAGAACACTCGCAGTGAACTAAAGGAGTAGTCCCAGTAGCCAAGAAAATTCTACTTTACTTTATCTGATAACTTATTTCTCTCCATTTTTCTACACTGTCATATTCCATCATCCCAGCCTTCTAACAAGGTCAAAAATGGGAATCTTAGCCAAGCTGGGGCCAAGTCTTCTTAAATTTCATTTGATCAGCTTTGAAACCAAAATGGCTGAGGTTTCCATTATCTAAGCCTGACTTGAGTCTTATAGTACATGTGTGTCTTGAATTTAAAGAAATTTGTCCATCCTCAATGGGATAATAAATCAATATCTTGACTAAACATAACTTGACTAGCTAAAAACAATACATGATTGTTGAACAAAAATGAGTTATAACCATCTATACATATGACTCATTATTGACCTGAAAAAAGACCCAACACTGATCATTATCATGAACCACAGATCAGTATGACACAAAAATAATTATAAATAAATAAGTACTTTTTAGATTTGAAAACATTTGATATTGCAACTTTACCTAGCTGGTCTCAAAGCAGATTACAATTAAATTAAACTTGTCTGTAGCAGGAAGGAGGATGCTAAGTGAGAAAGGGCAAAGGTAGCGCCGGCGCCATTTTGCCCTCACTATGTCGACATAGTGAGGGCAAAGGTAGCGCCGGCACCATTTTGAATATTGGCAAATCGGCCCAAGTGCAAAGGTCGCTCCCAGACCCCCGCTGGACTTTTGGCAAGTCTTGTGGGGGTCAGGAGGCCCCCCCAAGCTGGCCAAAAGTCTCTGGGGGTCCGGGAGCGATCTCCTGCACTTGTGACGTCGGGTCACAGGAACCAAAATGGCGCCGGTGCTACCTTTGCCCTGTCATATGGTAAGGGCAAAGGGCCACCGGCGCCATTTCTCTTAAAGCAGCCATGGCCCGAGAGTGGGAGATCGTGCCGGGAATCCCCCCCCCCACTGGACCCCAGGTAATTTAAAACATTTGGGGGGGGGGTTCGGGAGGGTGGGGGATTTCTTTTAAAGGGTCGGGGTGGGTTTTAGGGTTGTTTTGATGTGCCGGTTTTCCTGCCCTCCCCCGATTTACGATTTTTGACGATAAATCGGGGGAATTGTTATTGTATCGCGGCTCTAACGATTTTTGACGATTTAAAATATAGCTGACGATTGTTTTAAATCGTCAAAAAATGATTCACATCCCTAGTATAGTGTTTAATATTCTGTGATATATGTTCTCTATGCCAGGTCTTCTGTCTGAATACATTCCTGCTGGTTTAGAGATCTCTGCTGCATACATCCACATGTGAGAGCTTATCTTGGTTCCCTGCTAAAGTATCCTGACCTTTAAGTTGCGCATGAGTTTGCCCAACTTCTCAGGAAACGGTAGAGTCTGGCACTATTCGCTGGTTAACCAAAGCGGGAGCTATCTGTAGGGTTTGGAACTCTTGAGGTAAGATATGAATAGCGACCTTCATTTTCAATTTTTATTTTATTTATCCTGGAAATGTACCAATGTTTACTAAAGCAAGAACATATTTACCTGGAAAAAATGCTGAGTTGTTTCCACTGATTTATCACATTTTTTTTTGTTGTTGTATGAAATACTAACATTTCCAATAAATAAATAAAACTGAAATCAAAGGTCCCTGGATTTGAAACATGACCAGAAGAACACTAGAGATCTTGAATAAAAAAAGGATAATAATAATAAGTGAATTTTCCAATAATGTTTGCACCATAATGCCATCAAGTGAAGCCGCTATTTTATTTACAAGATTAAGAGCACATTAGCATACAATAAATACATAGGGATCAGAAGAATTGCATTGTGCAGAATAATCAAATATATTTCTTGCAAAATCATGGCATTGGCATTGTAAATTACATATTTATATGGCGATCCATTGAGATCCCTGTAACGGTGTGGCCTTGTAGAAGGGTTATGCAGTTCGAGAAAGAGCGAGGAACAAGCCATCTATGTCACAGTATCACTATCGGAGGCTGCTGCAGGGGTGGTTTCCTGTGTCTGTATCAGATGGAGACCACTAGAGGAGCTGTGGGCTTTTTGAGATGGAATCTAAGGGAGAGAAGTGCATCCTTTTTGCTTCCCTTTTTTCTGGAGAAACCCTAGGCCCAAATCAGTGGGATGGGGAATTTTTTTTTTTTTTTTTTTTTTTTTTTTTTTTTTTTTAAGATCAGAATGACTTTCCAATTGATTTACCTTTTGAGTTTAAGGAAGACTGTTCATTTCGGTGTTTCAGTTAAAAGGAAGTTTTTCCACCCTTCCTTTTACCTCTTTTGTTTGGGATTTGTTTTTTTCCCCCTCATTTGTCTCTTAAGCCATGTGGCCTAGGTCCAATCCCAAGACTCTGCCCCATCACGTGATATGGGTGAGGTCAGGTTGATGCCATTTTGGAGAATGGCATACGCTGCACCCAGAGGTAGGAGGTGCTCCAGTCCCCCACTATACACCAAGACTTTTAAAAGGAAGGGGAGGGGGGGTATGAGGTGCTCTCTTCAGGCCACCAGGATTTTTTTTATGACTGGTGGTTGGGGAAGGGGCTTGGGGGGCCCACTAGACCCCAAGGATTTTCTTTTATTAGGGGCCTGGGGAGAAGGGATGGGAGCTGCTGGGGGAGGTTGGAAGGGAGGGGTATTGAAAGTGAGCTATTATGAAAAAGGTGAGGGGTTTGGGAAGGCAGCAAGCCATCACTGCACAATTTGAAATGTACATTTTTTCCTTGTGGGGAACCAGAGCCACCTTGCATGGAGGGTAGGTGGGGATCTCCAAAGACCCCTGAGAGTAATTTGTGAGTTTTGGAGGGGGGGGGGGGTGCTCCAGCCACTTGGTCCTTTAAATTTTCCCGTGGGACTATTGGGATCCATGCTAGCTTACCAATCCTCCTACAGGAAAATGGCTATACCTTCCTCAAACACGATAGAAAAAAATTCAGTTCCATTATTTTAAGTCAGCCACATTATTTTATTTGCATAGGATTTGATAGACTTAAGCTACTTTAAATGAATTTGCAAAATGAGTGCATATAAATGCCATGGAAAGCAGCTCATTGTCGTAGGGGCACGTTTCAGGCCCAAACATGGCTATTTTGCACAATATATAGCATTTATCGTGCGTTGCAACCATAACGCGGTTTAGTAAATCTAGGCCTAAGTTTTTAATGAGGCAATGGAGGGTAAAGTGACTTACCCAACATCACAAGGAGCGACAGGGGGACTTGAACCCTGGTTTCCCTAAGTTCACAGGGCACTGTTCTAACCCGTAGGCTACTCCTTCAATGTTGCCGTTCTCTGTGGAAGTGAGGTAGCAAAATGAGTGTAGTCACATTTCTATGACTAAAAAAGAACCAACCAAAACACCATAAAATGTGTTCTACATTACTTGGTATGCATATCCACAACTGGAAAAATTAACCAAGATACTGCATTCCATTTCCAGTCATGCTCCAGGGCAAAGATAAACAAAAAGTTATAAAATGTAAACTATGATATGCAATAAATTTAAAACAACAGAATTCAACAATTCATGTTGGTACCACTTACATAAAACAAATGGAAGTCCTAAACTCAATGAAAATACTGAGCAAGAGGTCAGTTTATAAAGTAATCACAATTTAGGATTGGAGCAAGGTTATTTATAATTCATTTTCTGGAACGCTATCAATGAAAATTAAACCTGTCCCTTTCTCTAGGCCCCTCAAGCTGTCTACAATGGTTCCATTGCAGCTAATGGAATGTGACTATAGAGTTCATCAAGAAATCTCAAACCCCGAGTAAGGGCATGTGTGAGCAAGCCTAGAAAAACTACAGCAGCGCAGACCAGAAACACTACAGGAACAAATTAGACTAATAAAAAAATGAATAAGTAACTATGAAAGAAAGACCACATTATCAAAAGAAAGGAAATTTCACAAGAAGGCTGAACCTTACTTCATAGTGTATAGAATAAAACAGAATCCCAACAAGGCACAAATAGGATTATTCCCACGGTGAGGCCTTCCTAAGAGCCACGGGGGCCTCATTTTAAAAAGCATTTACACACATTAAAACTAGGTTTTACATATGTATAAATGCACTTTACTCCAGTAAGTGGGCTTTTGGAAATTGCTACAGTGTATGCCATTGAATTGTCCATAGGACTTACTCTCCTAAGTGCACTTTACCTGAGTAAATGTTTTTTTTAAATTTGCTACATGCGAAACTCCTTTGAAAATTACCTCCACAGAGTCTAGGAGGTGTCTGTAAAACCGGAAGGTTTCATTATGGGAGTAAGTCACAAGGAGCATGGCAGAGGGTTACCAAACTCAGTCCCTGAGGGCCACAGCTGATCTCGTGAATATGCATGAGATCTATTTGCACGTACCACCTTCACTGTATGCAAATAGATCTCATGCATATTCATTTTGGAAATCCCCAAACCCTGACTGGGTTGTAGCTCTTGAGGACCAAGTTTGGAGCCCCCTGCTGTAGGGTAAGAGTACTGTTCCCAAGTTAACATAGAGCCTGCCTTTAGATGGAAATGGCCCTTTAGAAAACTGTGTGACTGATATGCATGCACACTGTATGTGTGTACTTTTACATGTATAGGGAGAGGGGTTCCAGATGGTAGAGTCCGGGCAGGGTTGAGACTTATGTGCATGCTTTTTTTTTTACCTTGAAATGTATTTGCATAAATTTTTATTAGTAAAACTATGCTCACCAAGTAGCAGGACTAATTGTGTGCATGTCAGTATGCCAGAATAATTTTCAAGCAGAGTTGCACACATAAATCCACTTTGAAAATTGGTAGAACTTATGTGCATTTTTGCCAGCTGATTTATGCACAATGTTACAAAATTGTGCCTTTTAAAAGGTAAATATTGTACATTAGTGCTCTCCAGCCAAGCCCACTAACCTATCTACATTAAGGAATCACAAACTGTCCCAAAACCCAGAGGTAAAAGTGTGCATTAGTGCTGCCTGGACTCTGAGCTGAGCTGCCTACCCTGCCGGTTGCAGGCTGCATTCAGTTCAGAAAGCGCTGAGGTTGCAGGAAGACTGTGAGAGTAGTAGCAGCTCAATGCTAGGTAGTTACTATTCATGCTAACTGTTTTACAAACAAGTGAGTTTCTTATACATTCTTCATCACCTCAAGGCATTCATATTCTTTTTAACTACAGAAAATTTAATTAGATTTTGACCACAGATTCAGGATTTGACTTTCCCTGACAGCATTTCCATTAGTGTAATCTGCGGGGGGAATGCGCTGCCTTAACATCTGTGTGCCTGAAGCCTGGCTCACATTTACGGCAGACGTCTGAAAAGCCTCCCTTGTATGGCTGTAAGTTGCTTCATGCTCCCAATTTCACAGAAGTCATTTCAGCACCAAATGGTAATTAGCGAAGGGATGGGCCCCGACTGACATGAATACAATTTATTGTTTTCCAGGAGGCCCTGAAGTGTGCAAACAAAGAGCACAGTCTTGCTCTCTGACATTTTATTAACTTTATTGTGCCATATACCTAACAAAAGAGAGATCTATAAACAATTCTGCAGCCAGCATTCTGAAATGGAAAAAAAAAAAATATCAGTTTCAGTTCAATTAGATAACTCTTTGTGGTACCTATTACTGGACTGCCACTTTCATAATTATCCTCTGCATTAACTTTATCACCGCCAAACTCCTGCATAAATACAGGCTTTTATCTCTGAGATGCCAACATCCTCACTTTTTGGCAACCATACAGTACTGCTAATTATTTGCTCATTATGTGTGATTAACTGATGAATCATTAATAAATGAATGAATGGATAATATATTTTCATGGTAATTGGAGATGTAACTGATTGCAGATTTTCTTAGCTCCCCAAAAATGGCACAGAATGAGCAGTAGCCGCCTAATTGTTTGCAGATGATGTTTATGCCGTTGACAGATTTTTCAAACACTTGGGTTTTGTGTGTGTGTGTGATGGTGAATTCTTATGCTGCCAGGCAACATATTCTGCATCAGGAGTAAAGGAATTCAGAGAGCACTAGCAGGCCTAGTTTCAGGACTTTTTTTTTTTTGGGGGGGGGGGGGGGAGATCTAAGTAAAACGTAGAGGCCAAGTGCCTGGGGGCTGCCTAAATTAACAGAAGTTTGCAGTTTTCCATGCTCCGACCTAATCTGGTCTGGGCCCTTTTTTCATATCTTTATGCTGTGCAATTCTGTTATGCTAAGCTGTGTGTGTGCTGGCAGCTCTATATTCAAGCCCTAGTGGACTTGAATGAGCACTAGAAGAATAGTGTAGGGCTCAAGGTTAACAGCCCCACAACAGAGAGGCTGACTAAGGTTGCCATCTCCATGAACACATCCCTCTTCTCTTGCCCTGAGCCTCCACTCTATCCCCCCTTCCTTCACCCTTCCCATCTACTCCCATGCAGACATATGGGCCCAATACATGCTTAAGAGTTGTGGGGGTTTTTTTTTTCTTTTACTTCCCTGCCCTTCCCCTGCCACCTCGAATTGCATGGCAAAGGATACATATTAACAGCCAAATATTAGCAGAATCAAATTAATCCACACAGAAAATAAACACTAGGCAATTCTCACCAAACCTGAAAGAAGACATTCCAGCTTTGTTTTTCTGTTTGGTTTGATTCATCCTTCATTTCTTCTCCTTGTTCCTGCTTTTTTGTTCTGCTTTACTCATTCTGTCTTCACTTTTCAAACATATGCAATAAGCCCTCCACCCTTCCCCTGTCACCTTCAGAGATGGCTGAGCACTAAATCACTTGTTGCAGCATCTGGGGTAAGCATGGAGTCACCGGTGAGGCCCAGGGGGTGAGCAAACTAAAGCAAAATCCAATCCATACCACGTGTTATTGCTCCAAAGAAAGTTTTAGTTTACTTAAAGTCCACAAGGTTCAACCAAGTCAGAAAAATTAAGCAAAAAATGATTCAGAAAAATCAAAAGCAACAATCCAAAAAGTATACCTTCTGTACCTGAATGCAATCCACTTTAAAATGCCTGAAAGGTGGAACTACATTTTTTTATTTGATTATCATTCATATTCTTTTCAGGCTATCTGAGAAATAGCAGAGAGAAAGATCTTCCCCACCAGGGCCTATTCCTCCTCAAGGCCCAAATCTAAAAACAGAAAATTCCTCTTCCTTACTGGATGCAGACTATCCCAGCCCAATGCTCTCCCTGTAGGCTAGGGATTTGAATTTTCCCAGGTAGCCTTGCAGGAAAGGGAGAGATCTTCTCCTGAGGAAGCTTACAGCATGGCCTCTTGGTCGCCCTCCCACAAGCTCCCTGTGAAATGCCTCCCAGTCAAATGTCTCCAAACTGACCCCAGCTGAGAATTCCCTCTGGTGTCCCGTGGAATCACCTTGCCCACCCCCCTGGAGAGATGGACTTTCCCATCACTTATGCCACAAACTACCACCTCCTGAACCTATGGAGGCTGATAGTCAAAAGCAGTTTAGATGGATAATTTAAAAAAGTTATTCATCTAAATGGCAAAACTAGCATATTCAGCAACTTATGTGCAAGATAAAAATATGTAAAATATCTGGACCTTTTTTGCTTTTTTTTTGTTTTGGTAAATGATTGACTTTTCGCCATAAGCAGTCATTATGACATTTGCCTTGTAAGAGTTGTCAGGGTTGCCGTTTTTTGACCATATATTTGAGCAAATCATCTGATAGCATCGATGCTTAGTTGCTGTGCTTTTCATGTTTGCCTCCACCCTATCTGGTTAATGTTTATTTGAATGTGGACCTCCTTATGCACAGTCACATGGCTCTGTACATAGGGATTGTTCTGGTGGGACAAGACACAGTGGACAGGGAGAAAAGATGGAGTAGTAAAGGTAGTGCCTATTTAGGAAACTTACCATCTTTTCTCTTCCCATGCAGAGTCAGGTAACGCAACCAGGGACTATAAACCCTTGGCAGTTGATCTGGAGGATGACCTTTTGCTATTGGCCCTCCAACAAGGAGCACAATATTTGCTGGGGTCATATACTTGCTGCGATCATTGCCAAAAGTGCTGATGATAGCAACACAAATGCTCTGACAACAGGACAAGCCCTAGTAAGCATCTCATGGCTAATTTTCAAAGGCAATCTACTCAAGTAGGGTCCTTTTGAAAACTGGCTGCACTGCACGTGCTAGGGTTGCTAACTGGCTCCAGATTTTCAGGACAGTTTGATCCAGTTCCCACTGCCCTGCAGGGACTTGTAGTCCTGATTTTCTTATGAATGCAATGGGTAAATCAGAACTACAAGTCCCTGCATGCAATGGGGTAAGGCCAGGACAGGAACAAACTGTCCTGGAATCTGGAGCAGGTTGGCAACCCTAGTACACGTATGCATTTGCGCCTGCTGTTTCTGAAAGCAGCTGATTGGAAGAAAAGCCTCCTTCAAACGAAACACACACTGCTCGTTAGTACCAGTTAAAAGTGTACATGTGAAAGCCCATACATGCTTTTAGCCACTGCAAAGGGGAACAATTTTCAACTACTGCAATCTACCGGGGTAAATTCCTTTTGAAAATTATCTTTGCAGCTCTTCGGGTGAACAGGATATGGCTATTTTTGTGCACTTAGGGGTCTATTCATTCCCATTTGGGACTTAGAAAATTTCATGTTTAGACCAAAACATTTGAGGCAAATAAATGTAATCTCATCCTCAGTTTGAAAAAGGTTGCTGAGAGGCCTGTTCTCTCTTTTCAGTCATGCATAGTGTTTTGGCTGATGTCAGCAGCATCTGGAATAGGATTGGGGAAGCGCATGAAGCATGTTAACATTGTAACATCAGACAAAAGCATGCATAAGAAGCAAAAAAAAAAAAAACAAAACTATGTTTGCTTGCAGTTGGAAACACCACAGGCACAATATTCAAAGATATCCAGTTATCCGGATATAACGTATTCAGATAACTTAGAAAGGATATTCAGCAGCACGGCTATGCTGTTGAAAATAAGCAGATAAGTTCTGGTTAGCCGGATAAGTTATATCCGGATAACTTTAGACCTACTATTGAGCAGGTCTAACTTATTGGTTAACTTAATCAGATAAGGTTGAATATAAGCACTTATCCAGTTAAGATAACTGGATTAAGTTGCCTCGCCTTGATCTGCTCATTCCCCATCCATTGACTATCCGGCTATCTACTTAGCTGAATACGCCACTTATCCAGCTAAGTGACGACCGCTGAACATAGTCAGATATTCAGCGGCAGCCACTTTGCCAGATAAATCCGATTATTCCGGCAAGTAGCGTTTCAATATTGGCCTCTCCATACGTAGAGGCACTGTAGGAATATGTGGAATTAAGAATTCAGCCTGATGGCAAGGTGCTACTTTCTGGAGCACGGAGCAAACAATGACTAAAGAAAAGGAGAACTACTAAGAATGACAAGGCCTTCGCAACAGGCCTCCAGCAAAGATCTTAGACAGATCTCACAGAGACAGTGCTAGAATTTTTGTTGCCCTGTATGAACAATTACTCTGTTGCCCCCTCCCTCTCACTCCTCACTCTATTTGTTTTTTTTAACACAGAATTTTTATTTTCCAAATAAACAACCAATACACAATAGAAAATATCAGCCTCATGCGCTGCCCCAGACTCCCTTTCCCTGCCTAAAAGAGCACTGCTCTCTCCAACATTCCAAACTTTCAAAATTATACACTCCTGAACATATCTTACCCTATCCACAGATCCAAAATTCCTAGTATAGGAGTGATGCCCAGGTGCTCTTGCCCCACCTGCTGGTACATAGAAATGGCACTGGATGGGTCCCTATAGGCAGCATCATTTTATTGAACAGAAAAACATGCACTGCTGTGCTGCCTCCCAGAAACCCCAGAAACCTGCCTCCCAGAAACCCGCAAAAAAAAAAAAAAAACCAAAAAGACTTGGAACCCATATGGTATTAGGCCTATTGTAAAGCATGTTAGGAATGGGTTGAGTAAAGGTTGGACAGTCTTGAGTAAATTGAATCACAATAATGATATAGTAAACTTCCAAAACTAAAACAATACTACCTGTCAGCACTCAAACAGGAACAACCCTATGTATGAAAAGGCAACACTACAAATATTACGCTGCACTCTAAAACGACTACTATTAGGAAAGCAGAACAAACCAGGCTGCTAGAAATCCCTGCACAGACACTATATGCTGTCAGAATACCCCAGCTTGGTCACACGTGAGGAACACAGACAGACCCTCACCAAATACGGAATAATGTATGGATAGAAAACTATAGACCGAAACCAAACTGGAAACTCCACCAAGCCAGACTCTGTATGCAATGCAGCAATGGAAAAACAGAAACATCACCAGTCCTCATAAATCAAACAATAAAATAAAAAAATAACTCAATTATAAGAAACCATACAAATAAAAATATTGCAAAAGAGTTGATGAATAGAACAACATTCAATAATTAAGAATACATATAAAAAGTTTAAAAAATATTCCAAACAGCAATAAAATATTTCAAAATAGCAGCCAGTAATTAAACTAATAAGGATGGAAAAATCCGACACTTCCCATACCTAAAAACTTTTAATTTCCATTCATAATGAGCTTGTCATGGATTAGTAGGGGTGGTACTTATTTTCTTCACACACACATACATACATACACACACAAGGATCCCCCCAGGCTGGCAGGTTGCCATTCTTACACACACACACACACACACACACACACACACACACACACACACACCCCCCAAGCAACCATTCATACACCCACACCTCAGGCTACCATTCACATAAATACACACACAGAACCCCCCCCCCCCCCAGGCTGGCAGGCTGCCATTCTCTCTCTCACACACACACACACACATACACACTCCCCAGGCTAACATTCACATGCACACACACATACACACACCACAAGGCTACCATTCACACGCGCACACAAACACCCCAGGCCACATTCACATGCACACACACAACCCAGGCTGCCATTCACACACACACAATCCAGGCTGCCATTCACATACCCCCTCCGGCTATCAACACAGACACAGCCACACACACCGGGCTTCCATTCACACACACAAAACCCAGACCAGTGGCACCCATTCTCCTCCCACCTCCAGAGAAGTTGACAATTGGACAGAGGCACAGCACTGCCTCCATTCTTCATCTTACCGGGTCACCTACTTTGCCTACAGCTTCTGTTGCTATTGCTGCATTTTTTCCTTTAGGGTGGCCCTGCACAGCTCAAGCGCTTCTGGTCCCTGGCCTAAGGCAATTAGGCCTCCCATTTCTGACGTGGCCCCTGCCTCTCTCAGTCATTGGCTGTGGAGTGGGCTGCCGCTAGTGGCACAGGATAGGAAGTAGCTCGGTATGAAAAATAAAAAATAAAAGCTGCTAGGAGGGTTCTACACCTCCAGTAGTTGCAGCAAGGAGCAATAACTGAAATCTCAACCTTGGGGGAAAAAAAAAAAAAAAGATACTGCCTTTAGTGACTGGCGCTGCGGTGGACAAGGAGATGGAGGTAGGGACCTGCATATGCATACACTCCGCGAATCCACGTTGTCTGCTCTGGTCAGCAATGCGCCAGGCCACCGGGACTTAGGACAAGGAAATCTTGAATCCATCTGCTGCTTCCACTGCCCCTCTCTGTGTGTGCCACTCCGTGCAATTGCCCAGAATGCACACCCGGTTGTGCCGGGCCTGGCTGTGAATGCTTCCCTCAAAGCAACCCCAGCTCCAGCTTGCCCAAGGAGCAGAAGCTGTATCAGATATCAATTCTGGGTTTCCTGCCACTGTGCCACATGAACTTCATCACCGAGTGGACATTCTGACAACATTTTTACTGAATCCTTCTGTGAGAGGCAGCTATATATTTAATAACAGTTATATACTGTACTTACTGACTGGGGTATCCAATTTGTTAGACACTTGGAAAGAGATATAATTGCTAATTGTATGCAGTTCTTGTTTGGGTGAATGAGTAATAAACCTCTTCTGGGATACTAGGGTTTAAATAGTTACTGATCAAACAGATGTTGTAATGGATCTCCCAATGTGTTTTCTACACTGATCAGGGCCAATTAGACCTAGTTCCAGATCTGCAAGCCCTAATGGTGGAGGCAGACTTGGATGCAGTTGCTATTACAGAGACATGGTTCAGTGAATCTCATGAATAAGATAGGGCCATACCAGGCTATAATCTGTTAAGGAAGATGACAGAAAAGAGAACCGAGTAGCTCTTTATTAAAAAAAAACAAAAAAAAACATCCAAGCACCCGAAATGAAGGGTATGTGGGGAAAGAAAGCAGCTCTGTGGGCTGTCACAAAGAGAAATAATGGCACCCCCATTTACATTGGAGGGGTCAACAGGCCTCCCACTCAGACAGAGGAACTGGACCGAAATCTGACCAAAGACATTCAAAAGGTGGGAAGGGAGGGAGAAGTGTTGCTGCTTGGAGATTTTAATCCCCTTGATGTAAACTGAGTGGAGTATCCCTTCTGCAGACTCTGTAAGAGAGAGATTGTGGATGCCTTTCAAGGTACTCAGTTCAAACAAATGGTGATGAAACCCACGAGGAGAGATACGATACTAAACTTATTACTCACAATTGGTAACAGCATCTTAAATGTCTGGATGGGTGCCCAGCCGCGCACCAGTGATTATCAGACAGTACGGTTTGATACAATGGCTGAGGCTCACACAAAGCTCAAAGTCCTAGCGTTAGAAAGTTCTGACTTTAGTAAAACGGGAAGAACCTGGAGGAGTTGCTGGAAGGCTGGGAGAAGACAGATGAAGTGGAACCGTGGGCCCAATTAAAATGAGCTATAATAATGACAACTAATTTTTATGTAAAAAAAAAAAAAAAGAAAAGAAAAGTAAGAGGAAAAAGAAAACGATATGCATCTCCAAAGAGGTGTCTGAAAAAATAAAAGCAAAAGGATCAGCATTTAAAAAATACAAAGAAACTCACAGGAAATAATATCTAGTGAGACTGAAAAGAAACAGGGAAACTAATCAAGACGACAAAAGCTCAAGTGGAAGAAAATTAGATATTACCTCATTTACAGAGGAAAGTGTTTTGTTGGAACTAGCAAAACCGAAAGTGGATGAGGCCATGGGGCCTGATGAAATACATCCCAGGATGCTAAGGGAGCTCAGGGAGGCTCTGGTGTGTCTGCTGAAGGACCTGTTCAATAGATCTTTGGAAATGGGAATGGTACCACAAGATTGGAGAAGGATTGTCGTGGTCCCGCTTCATAAAAATGATAAGAGGCTGGAAACTACAGGCCGGTTGGCCTTACCTTAATGGTGGGAAAATTAATGGATATTCTGCTGAAGGAAAGGATAATGAATTATCTACAATCCAGTAGATTGCAGGATCTGAGGTCACATGGTTTTACCCGAGGAAGGTCATGTAAAATGAATCTAATTGACTTTTTTGGTGGGTGACTAGAGAATTAGATCAAGGGAGGCTACTTGATGTGGTGTACTTGGATTTCAACAAAGCTTTTGATACTGTCCCACATAGGAAGCTCATGAATAAAGAGAGTGGGTCCCAAAGTAATGGAATGGGTTAGAAACTAATTGACTTACAAACTACAGTTAAGATTCAATTCAAAGAGGTGCAGAGTCATGTATCTGGGAGCGAGACCTCGGGGTGATAGTGTTTGATGATCTGAAGGTAGCATAGCAGTGTGACAAGAAAGTGATCAGGGCCAGAGGGATGCTGGGCTGCATACAGAAAGGCATAAACAGCATGGAAAATGAGGTGAAAATGCCCCTCTACAGGTGAGGCCTTACCTGGAATACTGTGTTCAGTTCTGAAGGCCATATCACAAAAAGGATAGAGATAGGTTAGAAGCAGTCTAGAGGAAAGCAATCAAACTGGTGCAGGGTCTCATCATATAAAAGATGAGACTGAAGGACCTAAATATATATACCTTAGAGAAGAGGTGACATGGGGGGATATGATACAGACTTTTTAATTCCTGAAGGGTATTAATATTAACAAGAATCATACCTTTTCCAGTGGAAAGGAAGTTGTAGAACTAGAAGACATGATAAGAAGCTCCAAGGGGGTAGACTGAGGAGCAACATCAGTAAATATTTTTTTCACAGAAAGGGTCATGGATGCTTAGAATGCCCTCCTGGAAGAGGTGGTGAAGACAAGAACAGTAACAGAAATCAAAAGAGAATGGGATAAATACAGAGGTTCCCTAGTAGCTAGAGAATGGAAATAAAGAACTGGGTTAACTTATGGCAAGTGTTGGTGAAATATTTCTGCATGGAGATTACCACGCATGAACATTGATAACCAGCCAGTGGTGCATTCAAAGTATCTATTTAGACATATCTTACAGTTAACATGTGGTTTACCAATCTGGCTGCTATATTCAAAGACATTTGATCATGTTCACTTATGATGGTAGTATAGGAGGGGCAGCCCACTCTTGTGCTTTTATGGATGGACAAGCCCTCTGTGCATTGCAAGAAAGAATGATTAATTAAAGTTGTAAGGGAGAGGTGTGACGTTTACAGCCGGGATGAGGACTTGTTACCCATAGGGCAAACGACATGGAGTGGCACTTACAATTCTAAAAACCTTGCTGGATGGACTAGATGTACCAATTTGGTCTTTATCTGCCATCATTTACCATGTTACTGTGTTAGATCCCTCCGAGGATGACTGACTACTGAACCTTACATAAGCAGACTACTCCAAATAGTGTAGTTCCAACAAAGTCTGTTTATTTATAGAAAGAAAAATAGTGGCTTCACACAGTCCATTCCATTGGCATCATGAAGGAGATAATCGTATATTGTACAAATTTCAGCTGCTACAAGTTCCTTTCCTTGACTTCTCAATGCATCATTTAACAAAACCCAGACCCATCTCACAGCAAAATTGGAATTCTGTCAACAGATTGTGCTGCAGTCCCTTCTTTCATGAGCTCACTCCAGGTCTATTTTCCAGAATTCCAAACAATCTCTCCATCCTCCATACACAGGTAAGCTCTTACTCAGTCCCTTAGATGAGATTGGTCATGAAACTCCTAAAAAAAAAAAAGGCAAGTCACTTTACCCTCCATTGCCTCAGGTATCCCCTGTGGGGGATAGGGAAATACCTATAGTACCTGAATGTAATCCACTTTGAAGCACTGAAAAAAGTGTGAAAAGCGGAATATAAATCTAAAAAAAAAAATTAAATAAATAAATAAATTCATGTGTAGTCGTCTTCATATTCTTCCTGGGGGCTTTGTTCGCAGGCTCTGAAGACCTAGGAGTTAGATAATTAGGCAGGCAGCTCCCGTAATGTTAAAAGGTGCAGGGGCCTAGAAGGCTGTTAACTGCTCTGCGCTCACTGCAGCTCTTTCTTCTTTAGAGATATGCAGTAGACCTCAACACTCTGAGCTCTAGCTCACCAAAGAGCTTTATAGGGTCTCAACCCTGACCTCCTCGGTAATTAAAATCACAAAGCTCTAATTCTTTTAGGGTCCCCTGTCACCTTTTAGAAACAGAACTACATCTAAAACTGCTACCATCCAACAGCATTATAACAAGTTTAAAAAAAAACAAACCACATCTTGGTAAAATTTATGACTTAATTCATCCTTAACCGTTCTCTCCCCTTGTCCTTTCAGGTCACAGTTAGTACATCTTGAATTTTTCTTAATCAATCAAACTTTTCTATAAGTTATTAACAAATACCCTGGGAATTGCTGTCTATTGAAATACATATATGAAAATGAAAAACAAAAATTAGGCTTGCTTAGTTTCTCACTAAGAGAGTGAAAACCAACTTAGGGGAGGAAAATGGTACACTGATTCTCAATGATAATTATTAAACCAGGTGGGTAGTTTTTCCTAATTAACATTTCCATAAAAGCAGAATAACTAATGATAGCCTTAAAGAAGCCTATTCTTATATACTAATGATCGCATTTGTAATTATGCAGCAAGGCCCTCGTGTATGTTCCTAATGATAAGTAATTAAGCACTATGCGTAGGAAGCCATCGAAAAGGGTCATGATAATGCAAAAGAGGAAAATTTAAAAAGCAATAAAATTAGTTGTCAAAAAAACGATTAAATAAAGTAATAAAGTTATGGCACTTCTTATTTTTTTCAGGTTAATATAGGAGGGGGTATATTTATTAGTATCTTTCCTACTGCTATATTTGTACCTAAAACATTTTTAAAAAGTAGACAAAACAGTTTAATGACTGAATTTTATTTAAAGGCATTTCTTTCTAAACTTTTGGTACCTGAAATAAGATAAATTCTCTGCTATAAACTTCTCTAAATGGCCATATATAAAAATATATTTGTTTACTCTACCAAAGGAATTATTCCCAACATATATTGACTCGTCACTAAAGTAAGTGAATGCCAAAAAAAAAATAGAGAAGAAGTAGATCTATGAAATAAGTAACATTTTCCTTTAGATATTTGTTTTAACTCTTCGGGATGTTACTTGGTTGCTTATGTTGGAAGACATTTTTAAAACCTACAAATACATTCACTGTCTTCTAGAAGTGGTTATTTCATTTCAGTTCAACAAAATAGATGTCGCTTTGTAATGCTCAGCTGGATACCTCTGGTGTAACCCCTTTGGACCTATGTAGAATATGTACTACTTTTCTTCCATTGGCAGCCTTCCATGGTAATGTGGTAGCACATGGGTCTTTCTTCTGGAAAAGGGAACAAGTGATATGATGAAATTTGCAGATGACACAAAATTATTCAATGTTAAAACAGCAGTAGATTGTGAGGTACTGCAGAAGGGCCTTGTGAGACTAGGAGACTGTTCAACTCAATGGCAGATGCAATTTAATGTGGAAAAATGCAAAGTGATGCGCATAGGGAAAAATAATCCTGAGTATAGGTACGCTATGCTGGGCTCTGTATTGAGAGTCACCACCCAGGAAAAGGACATTGGAGTTCTTGTGGACATTACGTTGAAATCCTTAGCTCAAAGTGCGGGAGTGGTAAAAAAAACCCAGCAAATAGAATGTTAAGAATGATTTGAAAATGAAAGGAGAATAAAACAGAAAATATATTTCCTCTGTATCAAGCATGGTGTGGCTACACCTTGAGTACTGTGTGCAGTTTGGTTGCCCCTTCTCAAAAAAAAGACATAGCAGCAGTGTGGTACTAAGGGGGGGGGGGGGGGGGCTGTCCATCCCAGGTGTTAACAGGGGGAGGGGTGCTATTGCTACAATCTCGCAGCAATGCACAGAAGTAAAGTGCTAGTTGGGCTCCTATTCCCTGCCAGCAAAAGTGAGGCCCTGCGGTGCCACTGGCCTTTCCCCGGAGCTGGCAGCAGAAGAAGAGGCCCTGCTGTGCCGCCAGCATTTTCATCTGCCACTGGCTGAGAGTAGAGGCCTTGCTCTGCAGCCAGCCGCTGAAGAGGAGGACTAAAATGTGTTCGAGAGAGTGAGAGGTTGGCCCTGTGAGAGTGAGTGCATGAGAAAGTGTGTGCGTGTGTGTGTATGTGCGTGCGCATGTGAGTGGGTGAGAGGGTGGATGTGTGTTTGTATGAGTGCATGAGAGGGTGCGAGTGTGTGTGGGTATGAGTGCATGAGAGGGTGTGAATGTGTGTGTGTGTATGTATGTGTTTGTATGAGTGCATGAGAGGGTGCGAGTGTGTGTGGGTATGTGTTTGTATGAGTGCATAAGAGGGTGCGAGTGTGTGTATGTATGTGTTTGTATGAGTGCATGAGAGGGTGCGAGTGTGTGTGGGTATGTGTTTGTATGAGTGCATGAGAGGGTGCGAGTGTGTGTGTGAATGTGAATGTGTGTATATGAGTGACTGCTGTGGGCTTGAAGGCAAGCAGTGGAGAGGGTGGTGGTCTGTTCACACAGAGGAAAGAAAGAGCTTCCCTGTCCAGTGAGGAGGATCACAAAGGAAGAAGCCTCAGGAGCCAGGTCCAGCTACACCATCTACTCAACTATTTTTTCTTTTGAACTCACAGAACAGTGCAAGAAAGGATCAGAACTCCTCTGCACATGGTTTTTATTCAATGTGCCTCCCAGCAGAGATTACACAGGCAAGTTAGGGCGACAACCAGAGTGACTCTGTGCTGCTTACCCCAAGCATCTTGTGAGCCTAATGCATCCATTCCATAGTCTGCTGTTAGGTTTGGAATTGTGGCTGATCCAGGCCACTTTCCACAGCCTTTTTGGAAGCCTGAAGCAAACACTCTCTGCCCATTTGCTTGCATTTTCCCACATTGGCCCTCTAAAGTTTTATATAACTGAGAAAACACTCAAACCCTCCTTCATTTCTTCTGACACCTCTCTCCCACCCCCACCCTCCAAGCTTACCCTTACTACTGCACTCTGATCTATCCCAAGCATGCTTTAATATTATTAGGGCTTTGGTTTCCACTCCCTCTGACAGTAGGCTTTCCTCGGCATCTACCATCTTCTCAGTAAGGAAAGGTTTTCTCATGCCCCCCCTGAATTCCTTAAGATCCATGCAGGCTGAAGGCAAAGAAAGAGGATGGGGAAACCAGGGCCGGCAATCCACCTGGGAGTGGCCCAGGGAACCCAGCTGTTCCCTGCCTGCAGAGATCCTCTCTTCACCGGTTAATGGACTGTTATACTTCAGTAATCTGGGAGGGATAGGTCAGAGAAGAATTGGGAGTTTATTCTGAAACTTTAATTTTTTTTAATTTTTTTGCTGATGTAATTTATTTTTATTATGATGTAAGTTATTTTTATTCTATTGTATATTTATTTTGCTGATATAATTGTATTTTGTTACACTTGTTGTAAAAACTGCTTTAGGTCCTTGGAAAAGAGCAGTATATAAAACAAAGTAGAATAGAACAGATTAGAATTTTCCTCCCTGCAACTTCATATCATGATCTTTTTTCCATGAACTTCATTTTTTTTTTTATGGACAAATTTCATTTTCCTGTACTGAATTGAAGCCTGTCAAGCATCTAAAAGCTGCTATCATGTCTCTCCTCCCCTCCCTCTCCACCCCTACAAATATAACTCCTGTTTTTTCTAGAAGTTTACAAAGTGAAAAAGCGAACATATTGAACATCTTTGGCGGTTCTCTGTGGTTTTTTAAAGCTCTAGAAACTCTCTGTAATTTGAGAGACCACTTGGACTGGTCCCCAAGACAACATACAGGTCCCAAGATGAAGGATTAAGAGTTCATTTAAAATAACTGTAGGAAAAACACTGTGCTTCCCCTCCTTGATTAGTAATTTTAAATTGAGGTGAGGATTTGTGTTAACACATTGTGAAATGTTTGGATCAGGTTGAATGCTCTATAGTTAAAGGATTTCTAAACCTAGATCAGAGATGAGCAGGAGCTTTTGCAAAAAGAAAATCTTAACCCTTGCAATACAGATGTTTGGAAAGACTGCATAAATGGTATGGAATAGGGTAATCACCAGAAATATGACAAACGCAAATTTCCAGTGGTTTCCTACTAAATGTATAATTACGATCACATTTTCAAAATAAAAAATTAGGGATGTGCAGGAGAAAAAAAAATTTGTTTTAGTTTTGTTTTCGGGAGAGTTTTTCCCCACAAATCTCAGTTTGTGGCTTGTTTGATTTGCTTTCATTCATGAGAAAAATGCGACTCAAAATGGCCCCATGCGACCAAAAAACGAAAACAAGGCCGCATAAGGCCTCCTGCATGCCTGAAAAAAATGCCATGGCCGGGATCCCCCCCCCCCCAATCTCCACTTAGCTGGTCTGGTAGCAATCCACCAGCTTTCGCCTAATTCCAGGCCAAGGGTGCAGTAGGTTGCCGCAACCTCGGCCTACTCAAGGCTGAGGCTTTGACCTGACCCAGCGGCTGGGTCCCGACACCTGGGCCTCAGCTGGGGCCTGGATCCAGGCCCAATACTGTGATCCGACCGAAAGCTGGGTCCCAACACCAGGGCCTAGGCCCAGATCCAGATCTGATGCTGGGGCCTCAGCCAGGAGGCCAGGTCCTGATACTTGGGCCTCAGCCCAGAGTTAGGCCCAGGCCTCAGAGCCTCTTCTTGGTCCTCTTTGTTCTTCGGCACTTACAAGCCAAATGACGTCTTCCATAACTCTGGCGCAACCCCAGCGGACAGTGTCATTTGGCTTGCAAGTGTCAAAGAACAAAGAGGACTAAGAAGAGGCTCCAAGGCTTGGGTCTGGGACCCGGCCTCCTGGCTGAGTCACAGCTTAGAACCTGGGCCGAGGCCCTGGCATCGGGACCCAACTTAGGCCTAGACCCCAGTGTCAGGACCCAACCTTTGGGTCGGGTTTCTGAGTCAGACCTGGGATCCAGGGTTAGGCCCCGGCCTTCATCAGATACCCAATGGATAAGGTACATTTTAAATTTTTTTGTTTAATTTTTGGGGGTCTCGGCAGAGGCCCCTGCTTTGGGGTCTCGAGGAGTTTTGTGTCTTGGAGTCTGAAGGAGTTCTGGTGAATTGCTGTATTACTAAAGCTGTCACCACAATCAGTTCACAATCAGTTCAGAGTGAAAGATATGTGCAGATCAACTTCCTCAGGAAACAGGTGGCAGAACTCAAAGAGAAGGTGGTGAGACAAACGAATCTGGGAAAATAAGGACTACATCAATTAAATGCTTATTGAGGCATCAAAGATGGAGAATGCAAGCAGAGGGGAAGGTGATGGTTACTCAGGCAGTTATTTTACATTTTCTGATCATGTGTCCATATCCATCAACTTTAGATTGGGTAACCCTTCTCCCTCAGCATTTAAATGGCATCTTAATCTTCATTTGTACTATGACAAGGATTTAAAAATATATCTTGCTCATAAATGGAAGGAATATCTGGACTTTCATATTTCTCTGATATTACCCTGGCTATTCTGTGGGAAGCTGGAAAACCTGACATGGGGGGGGGGGCTATAAGTGGAAGGAATACTGCTGCTAAAAATAAACTTAGAGATTGTAATTTTAAGACTTAATCGAGAGCCGACCAGACTTAAATCCCTTCATGTCTCCTCAATGCAACCCTCGCACACTCCTCCTATTCTCTGTTACCTCTCCCCTGGATATACACATCTGGTGTGTCCACTGCAACCCTGTGATAGGGCATCATTTCTTGGGCCTCTAGACAATGTTAATACAGTGAGCCTGAGCCCAAAGTGGCTGGGTCACTTAATCCATATGTACCATGCAATTTGATAGCAGTTATACAATAGAAAAACAAGTATTGCATTATTTGATGCTGACTAATAAGCACATTTTGACCATCTTATAAGACTAAGAAAAAAGTACCATGACTAGTAGTTCAAATGATGAAGCACATTATGGCTCTACCATAATTGAGATGCAGTGAAAAACATGCAGGAAAGCGAGCAGCCAATACAGTCCCTTTGCCTACTAACCAGCTGGGAGCACAACCTGGCTAGCATTATGCAAAGTAGTTATGCACTAATTAAGTGGTAGGAGATAGTACCCCTAGTGTTCCCCTATTTACCTGTGCAGGACCAGGCTAGATACCTGATCCATCTCAAATCCACTAAGGAGAGTATGCTCTGAGGGCAGGATCCTACAGGGCAGGTGGAGCTCAGAAGGCATAACCAGAGACTGGGGAATAACAGCTAGGATCCAGGTGGGGATAAGCAGACCAGGCACAGGTCTCCAGGAGGAAGGCAGCTCCTGTAAAATATTGCTGTCCAAACACTGAGCTGAAGCTGAACTGTGAATAATAATTATACTGTTCTGAAGGCAAGATAGTCTATTGTTGTGTGATTATGAAGCTATAATAAAGATAGGTGTTTAAGAAAGGTTGGAATGAGACTAGTTTATGTCCCCAGGCCTGTGGGAATCATTGCTCGTTCCCACATATGGTGTCATGTATGGGATTTATTTCTAAAGCTTTGCACAGAAAAAAAAACCTCACCCTCCAAGAAAGCATCTGTTTGGAATACAGAAAGAGTTGTGAAGAGGACCTGTGATTCTAAATGTAGTACAGAACACAGGGGGCCTGTGGCTCTAAAACAAAGTACAGAGCACAGGAGTACACAGAGCACGGCAGCTTGTAAAAGGGTGCTGGCTCAGAAGCCACACTGAAGAAAAAAACCACCAAACTTTAAAAGTTTCAGGTAGAGAGGAAACTGTGAGTGCGCTTAGTTGCAGGGACAGCCAGGAAGTTGTAGATTTGTACCGGCTAATGGGAGAAGCCTGGCTGGAGGTAGATAGGGATTAAAAGTGATTTAGTTATTGCTAGTTATACAGGCTTTTTTTCCTACATTTTTTGCCTTGAAAAAAAGAAAAGAGGAAGGAGCACTGGTGCAGCAGGGCTGTGCTGAACAGGGTGTGGCCCTGGAAAAGCTGCCAGAGTGGGCTGTGAGTACGGTGAATGGAAACAGGATGAGGCCCTCTTCCAGCAAGCAAGCCACTCTGCAGGGAAGGTGTGCAGTCACGAGAAAACCAGCCGTTACAAGAGAGCCTTGCAAGGAGTCAGCAGGCCTGGGCAGAGCAAAAACAGAACCAGGAAGCACACTGGGCAGTGGTCAACTTCTATTTGGAGTGCAGCCTCATGGCCTTGTCAAGAAATGGCAACACAGAGTGCCCAGGTGGGGGCACTACAGAGTGGCCAGTGGGCTGCAACATCAATTGGTCAGAGTATGGTCCTGAAGAAGACTCTGTAGGGTGCCCAAATACTATCAGGAGTCCAGAGCCTGCTCCCGTGAGAAGACCTGAGAAGGGGACAATGAAGAACCCTGAGAGAGGTGTCACAGAGAGCCCTAGAGAGGGCAACATAGATTGCCCAGGAAGAGGCAGTATTGAGAAGTCGGAAGTTGGCGCTTCCCCCGTGATCACAGGGAAGACCCTGCAGGGTGCCCAAACACAATCAAGAGTCCAAAGACAAATCCTGTGAGAAGCTCAGAGAGGGAGGGCATGGAAAGGCAAGCATGAGATGCCACGGAGAGCCCAGAGAGTGGTGCTACATAAACCCCAGCCAGTGAGGCCATGGAGGAGCCAGTGACCAAAGTGGGTGAGTGGAGTATACAGAGATGAAAACTGTGGAGAGCCCAAAGGGAGGCACTGCAGAGTTTACAGATGAGGAAACTGCATAGATCCCAGGGGGAGGTGCTGCAGAGTGTACAGAGGAAGAAACCACAGAGATCCCAGAAGGCAGTGCTGTAGAGAACCTGGAGGTAAAGTCCACTGAGAACCCAGAGGATAGTGCTATAGAAACTCCAGCAACTGAGGATACAGAGGAGCCAAGGAGGGGCTCTACATCAGAGATTCCAGAATGCCAGAAAGACTGTACAGCTGGTTATAGAGGAAGCAGCACTGGTGTTTCCCCAGTCAGTCCATAAAGCTTCATTGGGAGGAATTTGAACCCAGAGCCAGCAAAGGACTCAGTTAAAGGACTGGGAATGTGCACTGCATACCAACATACTGGGTGGTGGTCGGACACTGTTAAGGGTAACCTGAAGAGATGAGGTGAGCATTACACTAGGTTCCCACTCCCAAGCATAGCTAGTGGGAAGCCAGAAGAAGGGGACTGGGATATGTTGGACTCTCCTGGAGAGTAAGCTCTGTGGGTGGGATCCTTTGGGGCAGATGGAGCTCAGAGCCCAGAGACTGGGAAATAAGAGCTAGGATCCAGGTGGGAATAAGCAATCCAAGCCCAGGTCTCCAGGAGGAAGGCAGCTCCTGTAGAATATTGCTGTCCAAACACTGAGCTGAGAAGAAAAGGAACTATGAGTAATTAAGTAAACTGTTCTGAAGGAAGACAATCTACTCTTGTGTGATTGTGAACCTATAAATAAGTGTTCTAAGAAAGCTGGAGCCAGACTAGTTTATGCCTCCAGGCCTGTGGAAATCACCATTCGTTCCCACAGTGGGGTGCATAAAATGATGGAAGGGGGTTTCCCTATTCATTAAGAATCATCCCTTCCAAATGTATTTAGTGGGTTCTTTGAATGCAGATGGTGAAATGGACCTGCCTGGAGAGAAATTTAATCACACTCTCTTTCCTGAGTGGAAAAGAAGAAATCACCTCATCTCCATGATCCCTTTAATATTGGCTAAAGTAAAGTGTAGCAGGCACCACTTTCCATCTTCAAACTATGAACTTTATTTCTGGATGAACCAGTCAGCAACTATTTACAAGGACTGGCATAGGGTAAAAAGGTACATGCTAAATGTGTCAGAATTCATGGGCATCAAACAGTCAAAATTACCTCTTATTCACCATAGCTAACACTTATTTTATTTATGAGACTTAAAGGGGTGACCTCC
Organism: Rhinatrema bivittatum; assembly: GCF_901001135.1. NCBI lineage: Eukaryota > Metazoa > Chordata > Amphibia > Gymnophiona > Rhinatrematidae > Rhinatrema > Rhinatrema bivittatum. The sequence goes on from NC_042624.1 coordinate 83,712,108, forward strand.
CATCCTTTTCAGAGAACTTTATTGGAAGCCCCCACTTGATTTCTCATTGGAACATAATAGTTATATTCCTCACCATTTACCCAATTCCTCAACACCTCTATCTCAGATTAAGGGTTCATATCTTTGGAATTTTTCCAGACATACCCTCTCAAAATTCACATCCAAAAGGGGCAGTGCAATTTCCACTGCTAGAACTACTCACATCTCCTTGGTCTGTGATCTCCCAAACCTCTCCAGTCCCATATCAAGTGGCCTTTCCCCAGCATTTCCCACCCCAAGACCACTTGGGGCATACTTCAACTTCACCTGGCTGTGGTGAGTTCCTGAGGAGGAGGAAAAAAATTCACTATATTGTCCTGGGCCTCTCCCCTTGAGGGGGGAAAGGATTCCAGGCCCACAAGCCTGCAGGCTGGCTACATCCCTGGAGGTCCCTTTTACACCCCCCCCCTCCCACCCTGAGCAGGGCAAGAATCAAGAGGGCAAAACCCACCAAAACCTTTCCACGTTTATAGCTTGCAATAAGCCTCGGGCACCCAATCAGAAAAACCCACACATTTAAGGGGGACACACATTGTTTTGCCCATATTCCATTATCACATCAACAGCTAACTATTGCTTATTCTCACAAATGCCATCCTGTGGTCATTTGTTATTACTATATGCACAAACATTTAAATATTTTTCCCAGTAAGGTAAATATGATAATTCCAGGACTACCACACCCAGAATCTCTTGTATTGCTACAAAAACCCCCCAAAAGAGTGCATCATATTTGGGAATCTCTCTACATAGGTTTTCCACCAATAAGAGCCTATCCTGAGAGAATATTTTACATTGTTCGCAAAGCACCTGCTACCCAAAAAAATAAATAAATAAAACAACTTAAAAGCTTGAATTCATCATTCAGCTCCTCCATCTTTGAGTGTTATGGGGAATGTCAGAAAGTTTACTGAAATTCAAGTGGCAGTGAACTTCTTGTTGATGATGGAGTCAACAGTTACAGGTGTGATGATGATAACAGAAACTTAGAAATGACAGCAGAAAAGGATCAACTGATCCACCCAGTCTGCCCAGCAAGCTTATGCCAGTATCTGCTGCACTATGAAAGTTACCCTCATGCTCATCAGTATCCCAGACTGTAAAAGTCAGGGCCCTCGGATGTTGTTTGAATCCAGTTTCCCTTAATCCTTGCCGTGGAGCAGAAAGAAATGATGGAGCTGCATCAAAAGTATTAGGCTTAGTGATTAAGGGTAGTAAATACAGCTTTAGCAAGATACCCCATGTTTATCTGTTCCCCAAACCATAAAAGTCTGGGCCCTCTCATTGGTTGCTGTCTGAATCCAATTCTCCCTTTCCCACTGCCGTTGAAGCAGAAAGCAATGATGGAGTTGCATTAACAGTATCAAGGCTTAATTGTTAAGGGCAGCAACTGCCACATGAGCAAGTTACCCCCAGTTACCCCCATGCACCCTATTCTTCATTTCCATCCTCTAACCTTTAGGGATCCAAAGTGATTATCCCATGCTCCTTCGAAATCTTTCACCGCTTTTGTCTTCACCACCTCGTCTGGAAGGGCATCCCAGCCATTCACCACTCTCTCCTTGAAGAAATATTTCCTGACATTGGTTCTGAGTTGTCCTCCCTGAAGTTTCATTTCATGACCTTCTTTCAGTTGCTCTAGTTTAGCATTGTTATATTTTTCTAATGGTCCTTCTTTAGTTGAACGTTAATTGTAAAGCACTGTTGCTATTTTCTAATTGTTCTAGCACTGCTGCTGAAACTTTGTTGTATGTGAACCGTCATGATGTTACTAAACGAATGGCGGTATATAAAGAACCTCAAATAAATAAATAAATAAATAAATAAAATGACCTCTAGTTCTATTGATTTCTTTCCAATGGAAAAGGCTTGATGATTGTGTATCATTAAAACCTTTCAGGTATCTGAAGGTCTGAATCATATCATCCCTGCAGGTAAGAGCAGGACAGATAAGGCTGCTAATTCTGATACTCCTTGCTGATGGTATCTTCTCAGTTCCTACCAAAATCATACCCTTTCACCCCTACCCAGGCCCTCCCCCAATCCTTATTTATTTATTTAAAAGCTTTTATTAATCGCCTAACAGATTATATCTTCCTAAGCGATTTACAACAGAAATTCAAACAAACAATCTAAAACATACATTTTCCAAAATAAAAAGAGAAATCAAGTCAGCTCAGTCAACCCTGGTAAACAAATTCCTTTCATCAAGCAAGTTTTTAGAGCTTTCCTAAATTTTAATAGATCACTTCTCAAACTGGGAGGCAAATTATTCCCTAGTTGGGGAATCATACCTGAGAAAGATTTTACCTTTAAGTGAGAATGTCAAAACATTTTAACCTCATGCACTCTCAAGTACTGACCTTTCAAGGATCTCAAGCTTCTACTAGGCTTGTGCCAACGGAGATGAGAATCAATGCAAATTCAATAATAATGGCCCAGAAGGAGTTCTTCTAGAACTTCCCGTCACAATATGAGCTGCCATGTTCTGAATGAGCTGCAATTTTCGAATAGTTTTTAGCAGGCAATCCCAAAAATAAAGCATTACAGTAATCAATATAGGACAGCACTAAAGCAAAAACCACTAACCTGAAAATCACAATATTCAGGAATGGTCTAATTTGTCTAAGCAATTTAATTCTCAAATAGCTATTTCTTAGCAAACATGAGATGTTTTTCAACAACGTATTATAGTTTATAAAAGTATTTTCTATTGTGTGAATGGTAGCATATGAGTGGAGATGTGACTTAATTTAGTGAGTGTTTATGAACACATTTGTATGTGTTTGTGATCCATGAGGTCTTTAAGAACAGTTCATTGTATATTGGTAGTATCTGTGGCAAATTAACCTACTGTACAATTGTATAACATACACATAATTCATAATTCAATGTATCTATTTGTATGTATTTATGAGTATGCAATTTTATGTTTGTAAACATTTGGATTTGTACAGCTTATTGTATATTCATGTATTAATGGATATAGAAATGGTTTATTAAGAAACTGCTCATTCATTTTAAATTTACTAATAAAACATTTTAATTTGAACATTTAACATTACTGCTTTTCCCCTATTGGGTTTATATATATATATATATATATATATATATATTTATTTACATGTCCCTCATAATCTGAGGCCTTAAGCTGTAACTTAGCTTGTCTCTAAATCGGGCACTGCATCAGAATGAGCAAATAAAAAAAATCAAACAAACCATTATGCTTCCAGATTGCAAATCCTAATCTCTGAATCCAAAATTAAAATAGGTTACAACATCTGAATGATCACTAGAAAAGAGCTGGACTTATTTTATATGCCTCCAGTCATAGTTTGTATACCTCCAATGTAATGTTAATTATCCATAAATAGAGAGTAACCGCAAGCAGGAATAAAGTAGCATCATTCTCCCTTATATCATGTATATGCATAGGACAACTAAGTAAATCTAGCCTTTTGTTAATAAATGAAATGTAAAAAAATGAAAAACTCCGAGTGTGACCTTTCATTTTTTTTTACTAGATATTTCCAATACCTACTGGGTGGTTCTAATTCCTACTTTCAGTAATAACAACTGTAAATAGAACATTGTGCCAGTTTTAACAGAGCAGCGAATGTTTAGTTTGTAAAGTCAGTCTCATTTAACATTTAGGTTTTATAGACTATATAACATAGTCTGTTCTAACAGTTGCATAACATTTTCAATTTAACCACAATAAAAAAGCAATTAAGTAGCCTTAATGCAAGTCTTGGTAATCAACCAGCCTATCTGACACCCGCTGCCATGTGTGGTCATGTCAGAACATAATATGCTTTTGCAATTAATTGTTGTTTCCCACAGCCTTCAATGCCATGATGACTGGGTTCACAGCAGGTGACGGGGACTCAGGGTTGGCATTCCCAGGGCTCCAGGATCCTGTGCCCAGGAGGATCCTGTGAGAGAGGACCAGACGTGAAGAGCAGTGAAGGAAGAGGCAATCCCATGCTCCTTCGTTTCCCTGACATTTTGCCTTAAGTGTTCCAAGAAGTAGATTTGACCACTGGAGTCAAAGAGAGGACTGCCAGGAGTAGGAAACTGCTGTAAAGTTACAGCTTAAAGTAAAAAGTCAGCAAGATCTCATCTTTAACTATTCAAGAGATTGATCCAGTTTTATTGGCTGGACTACAGAGCTGTACCTGAAAAAGCAGGTACCAATAAGGGGGGAGACCTAGGGTTCAGGGGCAGTTCTAGAAAACAATACTAGATTAGATTTATTTTCTAACAGAAGTAGTAGTCTGAGTGGGAGTGGGATCATTTTGACTGGGAGGTACCAGAATTCTATTCACACTTCCAGGGAAGGACTCCGGGAACATGGATACCAAATTAGGTCCTGTACTTCCAAAAGAGCCCCTGCATCTGATGAAATGGTGGGCCAGGGGGCTATACATACTGTATATATATATATATATATCTATATAGAGATTTAAAAAATGAATTTTGGATGTATCTTTCCAGAACCCCCCCATATTAGGACTACAGGTAGGAGGAGTCAGTATTGGTCTGTTTTTATTCAGTGTGGGTGAGAGCAGTTTGGTCCGAGTATAGATTTACCATTTGAACTCATATTTAGTGGTGGATCCAGACTGGAACCAGGACAGACTCTTTCTGTGCTATTTGCCAAGATAATAAATTAAATTATAGCAATCTCTGGAGGCTGTAACCGAGAATTACTGCTATTGCTGTCATCCTTTGCTACAACCACATACATGTAAAATATACAATGATACCCTCTATGTGGTATTTTGATTTACTTAAAAGACCACTTATGATAAATTCTGTACTACATAAGAGCTGTAACCAACTGGATTGATTATATTTAATTAAAGTTACAGCAGAACTCACTTGATTACCCACAATGTTCCAAGCGAGGAACAATTTCAGTATAACAATAATTAAAACAATCCAACACAAAATAAAACTATAATGTTACATTTATCTATCTTATTTAAAATGAATTTTTACCTGCTCTATCCAGCGTTCAGAGTGGGGAACATCAAAACATTCGTAATCTAAAAAAAACCCCATATAAAACCATAAATCAAACACAAATAAAAACATACAGCAGCTTGCATGATCATTAACAAAATAAAAGAGAAACTCTGCCAATGGGTTAAGCACAATATTCTAACCCTGGATTTCAAAGGTTTACCAAAATATAACGCATCTTTAATTGTCATTTGAAAGACTTTGCGCAAGTGATCATTGTCAGTGCGCCCGGCAGTGAGTTCCAAAGAACAGGCCCTGCTATCAAGAAGGCCCTAATAAGCAAGCAGATCATAATGAAAGGATCTCCAGTAACCCACAATGTACTGATCTCAAAACCCGTGGAGGATTATAGTCTCAGCCTAGCAGAGATCCACAGTGACAAATTAAGTAATTAATGAATCAAGGTTGTGATCTTACACTTCACCCGCCATTGCACTGGAAGCCAGCGCAATGACTGGAGGGCTGGAGTAAAACGATCTCTACTCCCAGAACCTATCAGCAAACGTGCTGTGCCATTCTGCAGCAACCTGAGAGTACTCACTGGAACCCCGATGTAACACAGAGTCGCAGTAAACCAAAGCAATAACTAGAACATTAGCACACGGATAACAATAATGGCCAGATTTTAAATCGTCCCACACGCGTAGAAAAAGCCACTCACGCACGTGGCCGCGCACGGCACGCATTTTAAAAAGGGCCCAGCCACGCACGTAAGTGGCGATAGGCTTACTAGTGCCAGGCCCTGACAAAATGGGCCGAGCCGGGACAGCGCCATTCATCACTGTCCCGGAGCCTTGAACACCGTCCGGCTGCCGCGGCTGCTCGCACGTTTCTTCAGGTTGGGCCCTGAAATAACTTGTACAATAAAAGATAAGCAAAAGAAAAAAGGCAATTTAGAGGGTAGGGAGGAGAGGGGAAGGGGAAGGGAGGTTAGGGTAGGGGGGTAGGAAAAGTTTCCTCCCAGTCCACTCCTAAATTGGAGCTGACTGAGAGGGAACTGGGGGAGCCCTGATCTTGTTGCCGCACGAATTTGCATATTTTTAACCCCCTCCTCCCGCGGGGGTATTTTATAACGTGCACGCTTGTTATAAAATTGGCGCGTCCATGTGCACACGCCGGGGAGCGAGCGCACATGGACGCACTCTCACATGTTTTAAAATCTACCCTTAAGGCAATAATAATAAGCAGTGGAAAAATAAAAGCATAACATATTATATATATTTCTCCAGTACAACCTACATCCCCAACCAAGGATTAAAAAGAGAAAGCAAACAGATATGACTTCCAAAACTGAATTAGCCAAATAGAACTAGATGTGAAAGCTATGGATCTAGGTTGTCTTAGCGGGCTGCAAGGCAGTCTGGTTTTCAGGATATCCCTAATGAATGTGTATGAGACACACTGTGTCAAAAGCATACTCACTAGGAATATCCTAAAACCCTGATCAGTTTCAACCTCTTGCTACAAATAAATATACATCAATTAAAAGCAGTTAAGACTAGACAAGAATAGCATAAATAAATGTAGACATTGTTACAGTCTGAGGATGGACTATTAGGTAGGGATGTGAATCGTTTTAGGACGATTAAAATTATCGTCCGATAATTTTAATATCGTCTTAAACCGTTATGGAACACAATACAATACAGATTCTAACGATTTATCGTTATAAATCGTTAGAATCGTGAGCCGGCACACTAAAACCCCCCTAAAACCCACCCCCGACCCTTTAAATTAAATCCTCCACCCTCCCGAACCCCCCCCAAATAACTTAAATAACCTGCGGGTCCAGCGGCGGTCCGGAACGGGCTCCTGCTCTGAATCTTGTCGTCTTCAGCCGGCGCCATTTTTCAAAATGGCGCCGAAAAATGGCGGCGGCCATAGACGAAAAAGATTGGACGGCAGGAGGTCCTTCCGGACCCCCGCTGGACTTTTGGCAAGTCTCGTGGGGGTCAGGAGGCCCCCCACAAGCTGGCCAAAAGTTCCTGGAGGTCCAGCGGGGGTCAGGGAGCGATTTCCCGCCGCGAATCGTTTTCGTACGGAAAATGGCGCCGGCAGGAGATCGACTGCAGGAGGTCGTTCAGCGAGGCGCCGGAACCCTCGCTGAACAACCTCCTGCAGTCGATCTCCTGCCGGCGCCATTTTCCGTACGAAAACGATTCGCGGCGGGAAATCGCTCCCTGACCCCCGCTGGACCTCCAGGAACTTTTGGCCAGCTTGTGGGGGGCCTCCTGACCCCCACGAGACTTGCCAAAAGTCCAGCGGGGGTCCGGAAGGACCTCCTGCCGTCCAATCTTTTTCGTCTATGGCCGCCGCCATTTTTCGGCGCCATTTTGGAAAATGGCGCCGGCTGAAGACGACAAGATTCAGAGCAGGAGCCCGTTCCGGACCGCTGCCGTTCCGGACCGCCGCTGGACCCGCAGGTTATTTAAGTTATTTGGGGGGGGTTCGGGAGGGTGGGGGCTTTAATTTAAAGGGTCGGGGGTGGGTTTTAGGGGGTTTTAGTGTGCCGGTTTTTCGATTTTTCACGATTTTTAACGATTTTTCACGATATTTTACCCCCCCAAACGGCAACAATACGATTCCCTCCCCCTCCCAGCCGAAATCGATCGTTAAGACGATCGAGGACACGATTCACATCCCTACTATTAGGGTGGCTTCTACTATGATGGAAAATATTTATCCTGATGAAAGTGACCAACAGAAGATTATACTACCTGAAGCCGACAAGTAAAATCAAGTCTTCACTGGGGGTCAATGGTGCCCAGTGGCCATGTTTTTTCTGGAGTAAAGGTATCCCAAAAGTGCCCCTTATTAATTGTATCAGTGTATGATGTAGTGAGTGAAGGTGGGATATTGCAAGATGTTTTGGCGAGAATATGGATATGAATGGGATACATTTGTGTTTCAGTTCATTCTTTGGTTTTGAGAGGGATTTTTTCTATTCAGATTTTCAGTTCAAGTAGGGGTCGATTTTAAAACTCGTGCACGTGCATCCATGTGCGCGCAGTTCCCAATGCGCGCACATGTTATAAAATACAATTCCTGTGCGCACACGCACGCCGGATTTTAATGTCTGCATGTGCAGACGAGTGGTCTCTTCGCGCGGGGGGGATTTTATAAAACATTGCACGGCGACGGGAGTAGGCTTTTCCCAGTTCCCTATCCACCTAACTACCCTTCCTACCTGACCCCCAACCCCTACCTATTAGATTTTTTTTGTTTTATAACTTACCTGCTCCTTCAGAGCAGAAGTATTTTATATGTGCCAGACGGCTGCCGGAGTGCAGTTCCCCGGGACAGGGCCTAATGGCTGCTGTTCTGGCCAGCCCCCGCCCTACCCCTCCCCGGCCAGACCACACCGCCCAGCCCGCCCCTTTGAGGCAGGCTGGCACTTCTGCATGTACCGGGGGATACCCGCGTGGGAAGGCCGTTTTTAAGATGCGCTCAATATGCCCACGGCCCAGCCACGCACGTATGCTCCGGATTTAGCAGACGCAGCGCTTTGAAAATTTGGACAATAATGTTTATTTCAGAAGTGTACCATCATATTACTGTGTTTAAGATATGGCCTCTGGAACCCTCTGTCTGTGACTATCAGCCCAAGGGTTACAATCAGTATAAAATAGAAGTAATCACGATGAGAAGAGTCATCAGGATTTATAGATAAGTAACCTTTCATCTGCTGGGTGAGCAGGGACCTTTGTTTGCAGTTTTATTTTATTTTTTTGCTGGGAATTTATCAGTGTTTATTACAAGAAGAACAAAAACGAAAGAAATCAGTGGGGATAAAAGTGACTTGGCATTTTTCCGGATGAATATAATTGTTGTTCTTGCTGTAACAATACAGGAAAGATTAAAAAAAAAAAAAAAAAAAAAAAAAAAAACTTAAAAAAAAAGAGATCCCTACAGCTGAGACACAAATAGTCTTTGATGCTGGTGTGTCCTCTTCCTTTGCACCTCTTTTTTTTTTTTTGTTATTTTATATTAAAGAGCAGTGATACTCTCCCAGTACTTAAAGATCATCTTCAATTAGAACAATATCAAATTTAATTTGGGTGTGTGGAAAGAGTCACATAGAAAGTTCACTTTATCTCCATGTGCTTCATTTGACTCAACTGTAATTGAATAATAACAACTCATCCTCTTTAGAAACTGCCATTGTCAATACTTAACGTATTGAGCAAGTCATTATGCATGCAACATTCATTCCGGTGAGGACTAGTTCCCTGTTTCTTAAGCGCATTGGAATTCTATATGGATATAAGTAACAATAAAATGAAAAAGTATTACATAATTACTCTTACAGAGGCCACATCTTATACCCTTTGAAAAGTTACAAATTCATTTTGATATGTGTCGATTAATAGTGTTATATTGATGCAAATGAGGTAGGTTGTAAACTGGTTACAAAAGAGACTCATCTCATGCTTGCTCAGACATGATTAGTGGTATAGGATTTTACGTGAGTAACCACTTTAATGGAAGGGCCGGGGGAGCCTGTCTCGCTGGGCCCATGATAATATGGGCGCCAGCCGGGCTCCTCCGGTCAGATGCTGGAGGGAGGGGTGGGGGAGGGGCGGGGAGCGAGCCAGGACGCACGTCCTGGGGAGCGAGGGAGAGAGCCAGGACGCATGTGATGCGGAGCCAGGACGCATGTGATGCGGAGGGGCCGGCTCAGCCGACCTGAGGGCTGTGGTTTGTCGGCCTCACTGTGTCACTGGGTTTTTTGAATGGAATATAAAAGGGGGTGGAGCCATTGGGCCCACCTCTTTTTTGATGCCAGCAGCTGGCCTGATCCCCTCCCTCCCTTTTTTTTTTTTTTTTTATGTGTTATGGGGCTGGTTTGTCGCAACTTGGGGGGGTTATGCGGAGTGACCAGAGCCAGGACTCAGTTGGGGTGGGGTTTAGAGCAAGGAACCCTCTAGGTGGCGGGCTTTCTTGTCTCTGGCTTCAGCTGCGTGTGACTGGGTTCAGTCTCATGCTGAGGACCCCTTGCTGGGGGCTGTGGTGGGGGGTCCCGATTAGCGGCGGGATGCTGCTGGTTTGTGCATGTTTGGTGGCCTGCGGAGGGGTCATTGTGCTGAGATGCGGTAGATGACCCCGGGATGGTAATTTGGAGTGTTAAGTTGGCTCTGGTGGTTATTGTATCAATAAAGCTGTGGCCTTGTTTGAATTCCAGATGGTTGTTTGTGTGTTATTATATCATAAGACTGTAAGGAGCTGAGGGGAGGGGACCATCAGTGCTGGCTGCCCATATTATAATGAAGAGGGCCAGAAAAGGCTTGGGTGGCAACTAAGTAACTAGAAGAGGCTACATTGAGAGGATAGATTTTAGCAAAAGAAGAAGACACTGGTATTAAAGGAAGAAAAGTGCTGAGTAAAGAAGAAATTTCTGGTTGTTTAAAGAGTGAAGAGCTAAATAAAAAATGTAATTTTTGATTACCTTTAGAGTAAACTATTTTGATTTTAGAGCACAACTTTTGGCTGTGTTTTTTGTGTGTGTGTGGAGTACTGGCCCTTCAGGTTACCCTGACTCTAGCTCACAGCCCCGCAGACGTGATCCCCCATATTGGGAGAGACCCCAATGCAGACGTGATCCCCCATATTGGGAGAGACCCCAATGCTCCCCAAGGCTGGGAAGATGTCCCCAGATGCACAGGGGTTACACCATGTTCGCCACCAACTGGAAGAGGATACAGTGATTTGTTCTTTACATTCAATAGAACAATGCTTGTAAAGATTTTTCATTGCACTCATTTCAGGAGCATAGCAGACAGAATACAAAAAAAAAAAGACAAATGCTATTGTGGAACTGAACTTGTTAACCATGTTGCTCTTAAAATGTTCACCCCCCACCTCATCCCCTCAATGGGATCACATTAACTTCAATGATCACTTCGTTGGCTAACTTCTGCTGGTGAGTTTCATGAAGTTTTCGGCTCAGTGGTTTGGTAAGATTATTAGCAGTGTTTCATTCACTGAGCATGTGCGTCAACGTTACAGTCCTATCTCCCTCACAAAGTGGTGTTTGATGGCAATGCGCTTTATCCTAGCTTTTCCACTCACAGTTCTTGGAAAAAACGATGGCTGCTTGACTGCCACACCTTACAGGTGTTGGTAGAGTGACAAATTGCAAAAGGAAAAAATTATCTTGTTCATTCACTCCTGATGGCTTCATCTACATCACCCTTCAGTAAACTGTGCACTGAATGCTTGCAGTTTATTAGAAGTTCTAGCCTCTCCAAAATATTACCTTTGTCCATGGAGAGTTCCTTAAGGTCATTGAACATCTTTTCTGTGGAGAAGGCACCTTGGGATTTGAAGAATCTTTCTTAGAGATTTTCATTTCCTCTTTGGAAAGGTGGTCATTTGGTGATAAATTATTTTTTATAATTGATGTTTATGTCTGTGCAGGAAACAGAAGAGGCTACAATAGCAGCAGTGCCCACAAGATTATCAGTACTTTATTATAATAATCAGTTTATCTCTGTCTTGAACATACATGTGCATGTAAGAGTCAGCCTGTAGCTTTATGCCAAATTGAGTTGAGGGATCATGGCTTCAGAGTGGGCTGCATCGGAGGTAGGAGCACAAAATGGGGTTAGTAACAGCAAGGGAAACCAGGGAGGTGAGTCACACCAGTAACAGTTCAATCTCAGCAGAGGTAGGCCATATCAGATATGTCAGCAGTGGAGTGGGGAGATAGCATGGGGTGGCAGTTCTATCAGTGACAAGAGCCATGGTGTTGGCCTTATTATGCTTTGTGAGCAGTGCGAACCTGTGGCAGATGTGCCACAAGAGCAGACATTGTGGGAGCTGCATAGGCCATAGGTGCAGGGTGGCAGAAGGTTGCATTGGAGGGGCTGAGAGGAGGAATTAGCAGTGGTTGGGCTAGTATGAAATCAGATCAACTTAGAAAGGTGGTGTGTCTGTATATACGAGACAGAATGTGAGAACTGCTACCGGAGGTTGCTGTGTATTTGAGAGGATACCAGGGGCGGGGTGATGGGAGACAGCAAACCTGGAGTCAACGGCACACCTCCCCCTCCCCTCTAATCTTGATTCTCTCCTTCTGATTCCCAATATTTTGATTCTGGTGAAAGAATAACTAGAAATACTGGATTTACGGAAGTATTGTTTCAATATAGATATTCATGCCACTGCTAATTTTTTGCAGCTCCCTGTAGTCTTGACTATTGTAGTGTAGTTACCTTGTTATTCTTCTTAGCTATGTACATAGAAATAAATATAAATCAATATAGATACCACCTTTTAACTGAACTAATTCAATACATCTGGGACAGGCTCACACAAGTAATGCTTCTCTCATCAGGTCAGTGCAAAATGAGCTAAGGTGATGATGTGCAATTTACAGTAATTGATTTGTTTTCATAGCTGTAAAGAGTTTTCAAGTCAGTTTTGAAAACAAGCAACTACATTGTAAAGCAGTCTAGTATTTACTTATAATTTGGACATCATCATCATCAGCTCAGCTCATTTTGCACTAATGTGATGAAGGGATCATAGCCCTCAAAAACTAGTCACAAAAGTATTGAATACCAGCTACAACATGTTTATCTGTATTTTCTTTTTCCAGTTGGCACATTACTTCTTTGAAATCTCTGTTCCTCTTCATGCAGAATACATTTACAGAGATCAGGTCTCATCCAGCTCTAAAGGCCTTTGTAAGGAGGTGCACACAGAACCGAGAGGGCCCCTTCACTTGGAAACCTGGTCAGTCCATTACATTATTACCCCTTCTGCACAGTACCAGCCTCCTAAGAAGCTGAGTCTAAAGAACATGGTCAAGTCCTGAACTGGCAGTCATACAACTTACATGGAATGCATGCTTGTAAGCCAAAGAGTGGGGGAGTAGCCTAGTGATTAGAGCAGTGGGCTATGAACCAGGGTTCAAATCCCACTGCTGCGCCTTGTGACCTTGGGCAGGTTGCTTTCCCCTCCATTGCCTCAGTTACAAACTTAGGGCAGGATATTAAAAAGGCCCGGCGGTGCGCGTTAAGTCCTGGGGCTTACAAAAAGAGGTGGGGCGGGGGTGGTCTGGTGGCAGGGTCAGCGGCTCCTGGCATAGTGGCCATTTGCCGCTGTATCAGAGATTGCGTGCCGGCAATCTGCGGGCGCGCACAATTTGTGCCTGCCCGAGGCAGGTGCAAAAGGTAAAACAAAAATTTGGGGGTTGGGGTTAGAGTAGGGCTAGGGGTGGAAAAGTTAGGGTGAAGGGAATGGGGGAAAGCTGTGTGGCTCGGCGCTCGCAAGGTGCACAATTGTGCACCCCCTTGCGCGTGCCTACCCCTGATTTTATAACTTGCATGCGCAAGTTATAAAATCGGGTGTACGTGTGCACGTGCCGGGTAGCGTGCACACATGTACGCCTGCGTGCAACCTTTTAACATCTACCCCTTAGGTTGGGAGCCCACTGGGGACAGGGAAATACTACAGTTGCTGAATGTATTCTGCTTTGAAGTGCTTGAAAAGCAGAATATAAACAAATGTTTAAAAGCCACCAAAACTCTGTTTGCCTCATTCCACAGGTTTTCTGAGTTCTGATATCAACTTCCCTCTGTTGTAGTTAAGGCATATTTCTCTTATAGCTCTTAGGGGCAAAAATGTTTTTTTTCAGAAACTTTAAAGCAATTTTACATGCTGCATATCCAGAAGACCTGGTTCAGTCTCTCCTAATCTTGATTTTCCAAAGTGTTTGTTGACCTACATTTCTACACTCTGAAAAATGATTTTCTTTAATTTTCTGAGCAACCTGGTGGGTTCTTGGCTTCTCCTGGTTGGGGGAATTTGTGTGTGTATATACACACACACACGTGAACAAAAAGCAGCAAAAAAGCAAAAAATAGAGTGTTAAAAAAATAAACAAATATGTGCCAGTAAGGAACAAAAATGAAACAATTTTATATCTCAAATATTAAAAATATTCATTTTTTTTTATCAAACCTTAAAAAGCTGGTAATACCTAAACTACTTGAAAAAAAACTCTTATACTGTAATATAAAAGATACCAGAATTTTTTGTAAAAAAAACAAAAAAAAATTATGTATATAAATCACACTCAAAACAAATGATTGCGGATGTAACAAATAAAGCTATTTTATGTGTGTGTATATGTTTCTTATTTACATTTATTGCTTCTACAATAAGCTCAAAATATTGTACCCATTGTAGATAAGTGAGACATTGTTTCACTTAACACAATCAAAGGGCATTACAAAATAATAAATCATGACATTTGAAATTTCTGAAAATGGAGGTACAGCTTGCCTGAATAAAATACAAACAGTTTCTCAAAGGCAAAGATAAGCAGTTAAAAGACTGAGGACTAGGAGGATATGAAATGCTGTCTTTTTCTTTTTTTTGTAACTATAGCTTAGGGGACCTGCCCTCGCTTGAGTTACATGGTAAGGACATTCCTTTATACCTTAATATAATGATGGAACTCAACTAGGGCAAAGAAATCAAAGTAACCGAAAATAAATAAAATAATTATATATTTCCACGTCAAGTAAGCAAATTGCTACTTCAATCCTACTAAAAACAGTTTCCAAGTCTAGTCCTTGAAATGTGAAATTTAACTTGACACAAAATATATGCAAATATCTCTCTGGAATGTGAACAGACCTGGAAAAAAAAACCAAAACAAAACAGATGGGAGCCATTAAAGCTAAAGAAATCTATTGCCCCCTCATGAAGAAAGAGGGACCAGTAGGGGGCGATATTATTCTTAGCCTTTGGGCAGCAGAGCCTTGTGTCAGTCACTGCTACCTTCCTCCAGGGCACTCATTTTCCATTGCATTGGTAGTGTCTAGTTTTCCCCTGGTGTTTTATGAGCTGTGAAGGTTCCCCAGCTCAGTTTCCCCTCAGCTGGTTGGATATCGGATAGCACTGTGCAGTCAGTCAATCTGGGATACAGTTTGTTCCTGGGTAGGGAAATTCGAACCAAGGTGACTCTTGAGAGAAATAATTGATCTGATTGAAACTTTACACGTAAGGCCCAGGCACTTAATTTTTATGCTGCTGCTAGTTACCATTAAACTGTAAATAGAGAGAAGACCAAAAGTTTTGTTTTACTCAACAAGAGAGGGATTTTGTCCTTGGGAGTGAATGTGTGCTTTGAAATAGATAACCTATGAAAATTCCCAATCCAAACTTGCCAATTAAGCCAAATGTTGTGGAGGTGCTCTCTGCTCCAGTTCAAAATCGGACACACCATATTACTTACAGATGTTTAAATGAAAAACACCTGACACAAAGCCATAGTAAGCAAAAGGCCCTCTACAGCGGTCTATTTTGTTTTAGTTAATTTCTATTGGATTATAAGTAGCCATTCTGAGAAGGTATTGCGTACCATTGAAATCAAATGCCAAGGAATGAAACCAGCAATATCCCTTGAGAGCACATGGTCCAGCAAATCAAATTACAAAGCTTTCCACATCTCATTAAGCGCAAGGGGTTCGGCGAGCTTTGTAAGAAATCACCTCCTTTTTCACGTGAGTGGTGAGCAATGACTTATTGTAAGTATTCTTACAGGATAAACCCTTGCGCAGAAATTAAGAATTAATCTGAAGCGGGTAGGGTCATTTGGTCAAGCCTGATCCTAACATTTCCTCGTTAATGTTTTCATTGGTGTGAAAGCACAGGCTTCCACGGTACACTGGTGCAGAAGGCCTCTGGTAATTTCACTGATGGCAAGCAGCCCAAGTACCATTTAATGAGTTCAGATAGGCTTAGTTATAAATGTTAGAAAACAATACACATGTTTGTACAGGAACACCTACCCCTTTCTTGCATGCACACACACACACGCTAACTTTCATTTGTCAGTCAAAACACCTTTCAGTCACTCATCTTAGCTTTGGAGCTTCTTTCTACATTTTCACCAGAAGAAAAAAAAAATGAACTAGAAGTTATTAAGCTATAATTAGATATTTGTCCTCCCATGATGTGGACTAGGAATTTTGAGGTAAATTAAAAATTGTTACAGGTACAATTGTATGATTTCCTGACATGCAAAATTTGTACCTTGATTATTTTTTTTTGCATTGTAATTTTGTTTAAAAATCTTAAGTATACATTAAAAAAAAAATTATTAAGCTACATAACTGATACTAGAAATTGTATTTATAAAAATTGCGCAGATCTTTTAAATTCCTCCCACACTCGATGAGCATACTGAAAACAATACTTGCGCATTAACCACATTAAAGGCCAACACCACTTCCTGGGGGGGGGGGGGGGGTTAAGGGTCCTCCCTTACGCCCTGTCACCACTATCAGCTTTATTAATGTTGTCAGAATTCCTCAGAGCACTGTGGCCTATCAGAAAATGATTTCTGCAGCATCCGTACAACCTGCTTGAAGAAAGTGCCACAAGCTGCTCTTCGTACTACAGCACACTTACTAATATGATTCCACTATTTATTTACAAACATTTGATTTTCTGCTTTTTTTCAGGAATGGTCTCAAAGCGGATTACAATCAATTTTAATAGACTAGCAAATCATGTGTAATTATAATAGCATAATGTCCAGGCATCGTGGAATTTAACTCTTTACTAAAAAAAAAACAGACTGGGGGAAAGCCTGGACTGCCAGACTTTTGTTATTTTCTGGAAAGTGAGGTAACATGGAAGGTCTCATAATTATTTAAATTTATACACTATAGATTACAGCTTTAAACAGATTTGTGTCTTTCCTACCATTGCCTGCATTTATTTGCTCTGTTTTGATCATCTTCTGAGTCAGGCTTGGCTCCATTTCCGGCACAGCTCTCATTATCCACAAAGCATTGACAATAATTTGATCCCTTTGATGTAATAGCACAAGAAAGGGATATTGCAGTGGTTGTCAACTCGATCCTTAAGGACCACTCAGCCAGTCTGCTTTTCAGGATGTTCACAATGAATATGCATGCAAACATTTCTCATGCATATTCATTGTGGCTATCCTAAAAACCAGAGTCCCTAAGGACTAGACTGAGTTCAGTTGGAATACTGAATTCATAGAACACAGAAACATTTAAGCCCATGCCTGACACATACAGAGAAGTTTTTATGATATACAATATTTCTCAGCTTTAAAGTCTACTTTATACTTTTCTCAGCAGTTGCCTACAAATCATTCATTTCTAAGATTTCAAGCTTTTCTAATCACAATTATATTTTAAAATAATTAGTATCCCTAAAGCTCCCGCCGTCTGTTGCAGACATTTGTATTTGTCACTAGGCTGGGGCAGCTTTGCTTGTCTAAGAATGTTAAAACACTTTTTCCTCTTATAAGCTAAAGTTGTTTCCAGGATTTCCTTCCTTTGTATAGTCACAAGCAAAAAAGCTTACAAGTGTCCTCTGTGTTATAATCATTCGTAACAGCTCACTTAAATATTTCTAAGGGAAACCAGATTTTTTCCAGGAATGGTCCATACCTGACACTTCCAAGGCATTTAAAAAAATCTGCCGCAAATCTTCTCATTTCTAAACAAGTATTATAGTACTTGTTTTGTACAATTTAAATGCAAAGAAAATATGCATTTCTTTACTTTTAACTGGGGCAGCTGAAACCACCCTGGATATTCTTCCCCTGTTTCCCACCAAACATGAACACACAACACAAAATAACCATAATACTCAGGAATGGATGTAATGGCCACAGCCGTCTTATTATAAGCCCTCAAACTGAGATCGAAACAGGTGTCGAGTCCTGCTGGCCTGCCGATGTCCCTTGCAGGCAGAGAACCCACCACAGTGTGCCTTAACCTCCACCTTAGTGGATCGCCCCAAGGTCTCGCATCCCCATGAGCCTTGCGTGCTGTCCACGTCCAGGAAGGCCCTTTGTAAGTTATCATGCAGCAAGCCTACTGGGACCTCCCTACTGTTCATTTGTCTGTAGAAAGCAGCCCAAGTCACCATTCCGAAGGCATCCTCCCTGCCGTCTCCACCTAGAGTTCTGGACTCTGCCACCCGCAATAGGAGCTTTTCATCACATGCAACCCCCATTATGGGACGATTGCCTTGGGCGAAAATCTCCCCCAAATGGACTGCGACTTTCTTTCCAACTGACTAACCCCCCTCCGTAGCACTTGTAGGAATAAATCATTACCCAATTTGACAAATGTACACTGTCCATACATTGAACGTTTACCCATTTGTGACGAATATGATAACCACCTTTTTTGCACACTGCCTTGGCCACTTGTCGGTTGATTTTCCTGCGGTACTGACCCCACCAACCAGTTCCTGCTATCCGACAACAGTGAATAATCTCTGACCAGCATATGCATGTGCCAGTCCATCTGTCAGTGAGATGACCCAGATTGTCTCTTGATGTCGTTCAATAACACTAATCTGGTACTTTTCCCCGAGGTCATTATTTCAGAGATGAATAATGACTGGGTCAGGCAGTGACCATAGCAAGGGCAATAATTGATGCCACTGCATACCCCCTCGCCTAATCCATCTAACCGTCCATCCTCTTTCGGATAGGCCCAGGTTTCAACTGATTTTCTATTGTTTGGATCGTCTTTCTGCTCAAGTGATGAACAAATGTCCCACTATCCACATAGATCGCTGTAGCCAGGTAATCACTAGGAGGGAGTAAGCAGATAATGTTAAATTTTTACAACAGACTCATGAGCGAGCACTGGAGAGCCATCATTATGCCTAACATGAGGCATACTCTCTTGAATGCCATCGATCCAACTTCTGAATAGCAGATTTAGGGAGGCCCACAATGGCAGCACAAGATGCCATGCCAATACGAAAGGAATGTGTCCCAAAGAACCTGCTGTCCATACCTGACCCTTCCAAGGCATTTTAAAAATCTGCCGCGAATTGGTAAGTGCTTAAGAGCATGGAATTCTGATGTAGCAACAAGCAGCCCAGTACTTTGGGATGTACAACCAAATATTCCATCATGACCTTGACCGGACATGTTATTAAGTTAGGCACCACTGCTATGGTAATGCTGTGACCCCTCGCTCTTTCATAGTCTTTGCCTGATGTGCAGAACTAGCTTGTCCTTTGATATTTCCAGGTTAGTATCTCAGACCTCTCAACTGCTTGGTCTTCCTTGATGCTGTAAATTTGCTAACTCAAAGCACCCCAAAGAAAGCTAGGGAAAAGGCGGTACAAAACAGGGTGCTTTGAGGGTCCATGGCAACGCTGAGTAATGCACTCCATAGTTGAAGCAATAACTCGTGCATGAGTTGCCGGCGAGTGTCGTGATGTGGGAGCACCTTTCTGGCCCAACCCTGAAACATTCTCTTGATTACAAAAGACAGAGACCATTTGTCTCCTAGTCTCACCTTCATAAACAAAGCCAAGGCTGCTAAGCTGCGAGTGGGCCATACTCAGTGACACTCCTTGTTGTTTTGCATGATTATGTAGTCAATCAGCAAGTCCTCAGGAACCTGAAGCCCTTTCTATCCATGGCTATATAGAAACTCTGCCACACTGTCGTATTTCCAGATGTATACATTCCAGGTGGAGGGCGCCAATAATCTTCACAGCATTTCTTGGGCTGTCAGGTTTCGAAGGACCATAGCTGGGGTGGCACCGGTTGACCTTCCACATCTGCTTCCAGAGCGAATTTCCTGAACAGCGAGAGAGAAAGTCAGCAATTTCATTACTGGCACCCGGGATATGCTTCGCACGTGCTACGATATTGCAATGCAGGCAGCATAGCACCATCTCTCTCAGGAGCTCCGACACTTCAAGACACTTGGCTGTTTGCTTATTCACTGAGTGACTACAGCTTCATTGTTGCACCATAGCACTACATGCCTATTCTGGAGCACCTCCCCCATACATGCAAAGCTACCACAATTGGGAATAATTCCAGGAATGTAACGTTCCTAACCACTCCTCTCTCCTTCCACTCATCTGGCCACATGGAGGCATACCAAGCTTGCCCTAAGATGATCCTGAATCCTATAGCCCCAGACACAGAGTTCAACTCTAAGTCGTTGCTGGTAATGGGAAGGGGCAGCCACACTGAGATCCCATTAAAGTCCTTTAAGAAACGTCTCCATAGGCTTAAGTCTTCTTTTAGGGGCTTTCCTACCTGCATATGGTAGTAATCCTGCTTTAGGCCTGAATTAGCGTTAATCAATCTGTGGAGAAATATTTTTCCCATTGGAATGACCCTTACTACATAGGCCAAACTGCCAATGAGGGACTTCATGTGTCTCAGCGTAACCTTGGATACCTGCAAGATGGACTATATCAGGCTCTCTAGTTTGGTCAATTTATCAATGGGCTACCTAGACTGCATATGCTCAGAGTCTAGTTCTATACCCAAAATGGTAATAACACTCATAAGACTTTGTGACTTGTCGTCTGCCAATAGGACGCCAAATTCAGATGCAGGTTGACGGAACGTATTAAACAGTCTTGTACAATCATCCATACCTCATTTTACGATGAATAAAGTCATCTAAGTAGTGCAATATGCACTTTGATTTGGCTGCAGCTTCTGTCGCCTAATGTAAGAAGGTGCTAAATGTCTCAAAATACACGCTTGACACCGAGCATCCCATTGGCAGACACTTGTCAAAGCAGTAGGCTCCCTTGAACTGAAACCCAGCAGCGAGAAAGTGTCAGAGTGGACAGGCAGCAGTCGAAAGGCAGATTCTGTCAACTTTCACCATTAGCGCACCCTGCTCGGCCTCCCTGAGCAAAGCCAATACACTTTCAAAGTAAGCATATTGTACAGAACAATATTCTACCGGAAAATTGACATTCACTGAGGCACCTTTTGGGAAGGACAG
This sequence comes from Rhinatrema bivittatum, assembly GCF_901001135.1. NCBI lineage: Eukaryota > Metazoa > Chordata > Amphibia > Gymnophiona > Rhinatrematidae > Rhinatrema > Rhinatrema bivittatum. The sequence continues at coordinate 83,732,963 of NC_042624.1, forward strand.
GTTATGTATTAGCCTATACTTCCCTGGTTCTTTCTTGGGAACAACTGACAGAGGGAATAGCACAAAAGTGATCAGTGGAGGCTTCAGAAAGGGGCCTATAATATGCCCTAAGTTAATTTCCACCTCCAACTTAGCTCTTATAATATCCGACCTCTGTTGTGCAGAAGGGGCAATATGAATGGTATCAGGACACCATTGCTCCATGTGTGGAATGCCAAAACCCTGAATGAAACCACTCAGTAGAACATTTGCTGCTGCTCTATTAGGATACCTTGCTAACCACAGCGCCATGCACTCCATCTGACCAAAGAGTGAGCAATTGCTGGAATCGCACTTGAGATCCTTTCAGGTGCAGTTGTTAGTGGGATGAGGGGCTGTGCATTTGTTGCAGAGGTGCTTGTATAGACATCCTGCCGCAGTGCATGCCTCGCTATTAAACCACCAGCAAATGTTGCTGGGTACATTTCCTTGCTTAGCATTGTCCCTGCCTCCCTCTGAATTACGACTGGATCTCGAGTTTCCTTTCTCATCATATGCCCTAGATGTAATTTTGGTTAGCCATAGCCCCACATTGTGTGTACTCCAAGAGACATAACTCTTGTTTGCCATCCTCTCCCTCATGGCCTCATTGTAGTTGAGCCATGCAAACCCACTGTACTACTTATAGGCACCCAAAATGGAGTCCAAATAGCCCAACAAAGGTTGAACCATGGAGGGGTCTGTTCAGTTAACCACAGAGGCCATCCGAGCAAAGGCTCGCATCCAGTTTCCCTCTGAAGAAGTCTGTTTGCTTCCGCTTCACTCTTCCTCTCCCTCCGTGTCTGTCCTCTCCTCCTATGCCCTTCCAGCAACCTCAAAATATAGATATAATGCTGTCTAATATGTCGATGGGAACAGCCTCCCACAATTCATGTTTGACTCTGACGCCTCCTGCACCTCCCCCTGGTGCAGAGCCATCAGCCACCGCAGTGACTGAGGAGGATCTAGATGCACCGAAGTCGAAGTCAAGCTATGCAATGAAGTACTGGGTGCCAAATGTGATAAACATCTGCGGAACCTCCGCTTGTGCTTTCCCCTTTCCTTATTCCATTTATGCATATGCTCGCTCATGTCATTGGCCCCTCCCTGAGTTATGGCTGCCACTGACACTGGTGCCGAATTCCCCATTGTCGACTGTTCCCTAGGTCCACTTGACTGCTCCTGCCCAGAGGTAGCATCTCCGAGCTCTGGGTGACTAACCACCACTACATTCACCCTTGTTACCCTTTCCTGTCCTTGTGTGTATACCCTTTCCCTATGTTCCCACCTGTGCCCTTGTTTGCAAGAATATTAAAAGCTCATAGCCCAATTTGCCTACTCTACATCTAGGGTGTTCTCTCCACCTTGTATGAGAAGAATGGTTGTAAAGTTGGAGCGGCATATAGTAAATACAAGGTGAGTAACAATGCTCCCTATGCGGTGATTGGGGCAAGTCATAGTGGACATAATGCCTGACCAACACCAATCATAGTCAAAGTCGATGTGATGACCAACAGTCCTCCTCATAGTATCTACTGGGGCCTACCCTATCATAATGTGCAGATCTCTCATTCCTCCAGGGTCTCTAAGACAAATCTGGAACCTTACTGGGAGTGATACGGAACCAACCTTTGTGGACCTCTGTACTGAGAATGATCCAGATGCCCTACCTCGACCCCGTCGGCTTTCAGCTACCTGCTGGCTAGATACGCCAACGGGCATGGGAGTCGTGATGTCAGAACCAGTAAGCTTCAACCCAACAGACACCACCTGGTTGGGGATATCTAACATCCCTGATTCACACTATTTTGGGGGCTGCCAAGCTGCAGCCGAGAAAGCCAACCTACACTGCATTTGTCGCAACTAACCGCCAACTCCAGGGAAAAGCGAGCAATTCCTTCTTTCTCCGACCCTTCCCTATCCAAGATAGAGGATCACCTTTAAATGTTAGCAAAATACATTTCTTTTTACCAATTAATAAAGATTCATCTCTTAATATTATTTGTTTTGTAAATATTAATTTTTTATTTTTTTTTCCAATTGAAATTTCAAGCAAACCTTGAATCAGGTCTGCTCCTCTCGAGGCGGGTGTGCTCTGCTGAGTGTAATAGCAAGGCCAATAATTTACCAGCCAAATGTTTTAATGAGGGGTTTTTTTTGTTTGTAATAAATCACTTAGCAGCAGTATGCAGTGAAACTGGGCCGATAGCCAAGCTAAAAACAATGCTTACCACAGCGCAGCGGAAAGATTGTATTGGGGGCCGCTGAAGAAGAGGAAGTGGGGGCCGCTGAAGAAGAGGAAGTGGGGAGGTTACCAGCAGGACTTTAAACCTCCTATCTGCTTCCCCTCCCTCCACCCGTCATTGTGCAATGTACCCTGGACAATCGGGTGGCCCGGTACTGAGGCACATCATGACAACATTATCGCGCTCGGTGCCCAGCCAACCAGGGGATGGTGCATCATAGCAGTGACCTGATGCTGTCTGTGGCTCTGACTCTCCCTGCAGCCACCATGATGAACCCCAGCACCCGATCACCCTCACCCCACCAACCTGGTAAGTGTCCCAGGGGAAGTAGCCTCCCAGCTGGGTGCCAGTTATCAGTGGCACCCACACCTTCATGCTGTGAGGGGCCGCTCCTTATTGGTTAATACTTAATAGGGATGTGAATCGTTTTAGGACGATTAAAATTATCGTCCGATAATTTTAATATCGTCTTAAAACCGTTATGGAACACAATACAATACAGATTCTAACGATTTATCGTTATAAATCGTTAGAATCGTGAGCCGGCACACTAAAACCCCCTAAAACCCACCCCCGACCCTTTAAATTAAATCCCCCACCCCCAAATAACTTAAATAACCTGCGGGTCCAGCGGCGGTCCGGAACGGCAGCGGTCCGGAACGGGCTCCTGCTCCTGCATCTTGTCGTCTTCGGCCGGCGCCATTTTCCAAAATGGCGCCGAAAAATGGCGGCGGCCATAGACGAAAAAGATTGGACGGCAGGAGGTCCTTCCGGACCCCCGCTGGACTTTTGGCAAGTCTCGTGGGGGTCAGGAGGCCCCCCACAAGCTGGCCAAAAGTTCCTGGAGGTCCAGCGGGGGTCAGGGAGCGATTTCCCGCCGCGAATCGTTTTCGTACGGAAAATGGCGCCGGCAGGAGATCGACTGCAGGAGGTCGTTCAGCGAGGGTTCCGGCGCCTCGCTGAACGACCTCCTGCAGTCGATCTCCTGCCGGCGCCATTTTCCGTACGAAAACGATTCGCGGCGGGAAATCGCTCCCTGACCCCCGCTGGACCTCCAGGAACTTTTGGCCAGCTTGTGGGGGGCCTCCTGACCCCCACGAGACTTGCCAAAAGTCCAGCGGGGGTCCGGAAGGACCTCCTGCCGTCCAATCTTTTTCGTCTATGGCCGCCGCCATTTTTCGGCGCCATTTTGGAAAATGGCGCCGGCCGAAGACGACAAGATGCAGGAGCAGGAGCCCGTTCCGGACCGCTGCCGTTCCGGACCGCCGCTGGACCCGCAGGTTATTTAAGTTATTTGGGGGTGGGGGATTTAATTTAAAGGGTCGGGGGTGGGTTTTAGGGGGTTTTAATGTGCCGGTTTTTCGATTTTTCGATTTTTTAACGATTTTTCACGATTTTTCACGATATTTTACCCCCCCAAACGGCAACAATACGATTCCCTCCCCCTCCCAGCCGAAATCGATCGTTAAGACGATCGAGGACACGATTCACATCCCTAACTTAAACTCTCATGGCTGGTATATGAATTGAAAAAAAGTCGAAATCAGTGAACTTAATTAATGAACTTTGATCTTTTTGGCATAAAAAAGAGTTATGAAACAAGCCATGAATGTTTCAGTAGGTCAGGAATACAGAGTGCATCTTTATATAAAGTCAGATATAGATTTCATACATAGCTTAAACCTATGTAATACTGTAATGTCCCAGTAGACCTGACCTGTGATTTTGTTTGTACTCCACTCTAGGTTTTCACTATGCTGCTGAAGGACATCGAAAGTTCAGCTGCACGCATATATGCAGATCAAGGAAGCAGAAAGGCAACTACACTGTTTGCAAACTTCATCTTTTAATGAATATGTGCAGTTCAATATCAAACTATGGTCCTAATTTCTGAAACACACTGGGATATTACACATACTTTGTATTATTGGGAAAATAGCACCCGATGTGACCTGTAGCATCATCTATAGGGGTTCTTAACAAAAGTCATACACAGAGCTGGTTTTCAAGATATCCATAATGAATATTCATCAGATTTATTTGCATACATATAGTTTAAGGAGAATAATTTGCATACCTTGGTTAGCATCATCCTCAAGGACCAAAAGTTGAGAACTTCAGGCCTATCTAATCATTTCATGCCACCAGATCCTCTCCCCATCCCAAGTAGTCTGTAGATATTACATATAAACACTCCTGGAAGAATTCTGTGACAAAAAATTTAAAAATCTGTGCAATTCTGCATATTTTATATTGGTCAAAATAACATAATTTACATGACAGTCTTCAAGTAATTACATTTCTAATTAATATAGAAAAAAGTTATTAAAGATGCAGAATTTTAAATATTTTGAGCAGTTTCCCTAGAACTTCACTGTAAGAGTGTCCCTTCCACTCGCTCTCCCTACTCCCCTGGCCACTTTGCCCTCTCAAGCCCCAACTCCTCCACCTACCAGTATCTCTCCCCTCCTCCTCTAGGCCCAACCCCTTCCACTCTATCACCACTCCCGGAGTTTGACCCCCGTTCTCAGTACTGCCCCTCACACAGGCTCCCTCTGTCCCTCCCTCTCTCTAGTGAACATACACCCTCACTTTCTCGCACACACATATCCGCTCACACAGGGTCCCTCTCTCTTGCACCCACACCCCCCTCACACAGGCTACCTGTCTCTCTCTCATATCCCTTCATACAGGCTCTCTCATATATATATATATATATATATATATATATATATATATATATATATATATATATATATACACACACACATATACACACACACAATCCCTTCACACAGGCTAGCACCCTCACATACACACAATCCCTTTTTCATACACACCAGCTAAGAATCTCACACACATACACAGTCCTTTACAATCTCCTCATATAGGCCCCCCCCCCCCTCTCTGGCACCCACACAAGCACCACCACCCTGCTTTCTCTCACTCCCCCCCGCACATTTACATTTTTTTAAATTTATGAATCGCCTAACACAAAAGGCCAAGGCAATGAACAATGTAACATACATAATCATGATAATAGGTAACATACATACTCTCTCACCTCCCCTGCTCTCTCACACCCCCTCCCCTCTCCCCCTCACACACATACACTCTCACTGAGGCCTTCACCTACGCCGCGAGCGGAGCACATCCTGTGGCATGCCAGAGCTTTCATCTTCGCCAAGCGCTCCGTTCATGGCACACCGGGCTTTCATCTTTACCGCAAATGGGACGCTCCATTCGTGGCATGCCAGGGTCTCCTCTGCCATTTTCTGTGCAGAATTTGGCAATTCTGTGCAAGGGGAAAATTCTGCACAGCGCTAATATAACACTCCTCCTTCATAGGGAGCCAAACTTCAGAGACAACTGAGCACTGGTAACGCATTGCAGCATCTTGAAAAAAAACAAAAAAACAAACAGATTTCTACTATGGGAACAGGATTCACTTGTACAGCCCAGAGGATCACACTCAGCCACTCCCAAAATAAAGTCCTTACATCAAGTGCTGCGTTCCAAATAAGATAAAAAATAAGCAAGTTCAACAATATAAAGGCAGAAAATATTTCAGACAGATGGACAGTCTCAAACAAGTTGTGTCCTGGGGTAGGAATCAGGTGGTCCCTACCTAGTGTTCCCAAAGGGGTCTTCTCCTCTAGAAACCCTTGGCAAAGAAAAATCCTCTTCTCCTACCACAGAACGGTAGCACAACCTTAAATGAATTCCTGTATTCCCATGGAATATGGAACTTTCTTGGATTTGGCCACAGATTGGATTCCCATGGAATCCACTCCAATATAAGAATGGAAGAGAGAGGAAAATAACCCTCTCCTTTCCAGAGCATAGTGAGAGCCACAGACCAGCAGCTATCTCTCCCACTGACTCTTCTGGACATCAACTCCAACCACCCCAATGATTCACTGAGTTACCTTTTATATCGCTATATCACTGACCCGCCTTTTAGGGAACGGACCCTCCTATTATATCATGATGACCACAACTCTTACTGGTATGTTCCTAGATTTACTCACTAATGAAGCCTATTGGTCTTTGCACACGCAACTAAGCATAATGGATGTCATCATTGCTCTTATAAAACTTCGATATTCTGAATTAAAACTATACCCAAAACACTTTTTAATGGCAATCAAGCTCAAGGAAATAAGAAATCTATAAAAATCTAAATCTTCAATTACAGCATGCCTGGAATGATTGGAAGGTATGCTGACTAATCACAACATTTATCTCAAATTTCATAATATCTACACATTCACATGCAAACTCTCACATTTTGAAATTGCCCAAGATAATAAATATATATATTTTTTTCTTTTAAGCTAAAGAACATGTTTATGCATGCATTATCTAATTTCTTCATTCTTCCTTTGAAAAAAAAAAAAGGTATATACTTTAGAAATCTTTTGATGGCTGTTCTGTTTCAGGCTACAAAAACGCCCACTGTGCAAGACTGTTCAACAGTGGACAATTCACCAGATGCATTCCTGAGCAGCCATTAGGGCATAAGCCTGTTGTAACTGTTGAGCTCTTGCCAGGCTCAGTTGCTCCCCTGTTCTTCATCTCTCTGGTATTTCAAGCATTTACTGTTATCTTCGCAACAAGTTAGCATTTTGTAAATTTGTCTTAATTTGTTCCGTATTTCAGAAGGGTTGTTAGACCTTTTAATCACAAATGGATTTGCTCCAATTTTATATCTTTAACAACAATTCTTAGTGGATAAGGTCCTATTATACTAAATGAGAGAAAACCTTGTGTGATGCACAATTACAAAGGATGTAAAAAGATTTCAACTTTCAGTATTTCTTATCAGACAATTCCTTTCTTCAGCATCCAGTTCTCTTTTTTCCCTGCCAGAAGACCACACGACTCCGTGCATTTAAGGGGTAGTTTTGTAACACTGCAAGTAAGTTAGCCTCCAAATATGCACATAAGTCATAGCGATTCTCAGAGCGAATTTATCACTTTGAAAATCATCTCACCAAAGCCCACCTACATACAATCACACCTAAAACATCTGCACAAATCTACAAGAAAATGTATGCGCATTCTTCTGAAAACTCAAATGTATGCTTGTAAGTGAACAGGACATATACACATAAGGTTTCCCACATATCTGGTGGGCAATTTTGTAAACGGCTATTTCTGTAGATAAAACACTGCTTTATCCCTGGAAATGGCTTTGAAAATAAATCACCCTCACTACAAGACTCACACTCCAGGAGATCTGAACTGCAAGGAAGTGAATGTTTTCACAGATGGCTATGACACACAAACAAGTCACTTTCAGGGAACACATTATCATTTCTGTATCCTCTAGTCTACTGGTCTGAATGGAAAGGGTCTGTACATTACATACACAAGGAAATGAAAGGGACAGTGAAATCAATCCATAAAAGAATTCCTCCCAAGGCACACGACTGCACCCTCTGCTAATGTAAAACAGCCGCTACTAGAGAGAGAGGAAGAGGAGGAACAAAACCTTTCACGGAATTTAGAAGCAGGCAACTTCTGTCCTAGCTGCTCCTTCGTGTAAGCATGCAGGTTAAATCCCTGCAAAACATCTCCAGGGCATTTTCAATGAGGTGCACTCCCTTGCTATGTAAGACTTGCCTAAGGAAAATAAAATTCCATGGGATAAGCCTATTGGCAGGAATAACCAGTCAAGAAAAATTGGCATGGGTTAATGAGGGTTTTTTAAAATCACAATTTCACCTAATTTTAGAAAACCGTGCATGCAGAATACCTGAGCCTTTGTAACTCCTGCCTAGCACAAGGTGGCTGCATATTCTGAATGTCATTAGAAGGGAGGAAAGTAGAGTTGCTGGCATGGATACCTTCTGAGCATGAAGGCTGCCTGCTCTTTCACCCTTCTTAGGAAAAGAATTAAGAAAAATGTCACTGAAAGGGGATGGGACTGCATCCAGATTTGATTCAACAGGAGCAACAACTTCCCTCCTAACGAGCAGGAGCTTAAACTTGAATTCTCATCCTATCACTCACTGCAAAACAATTATATCACTAGGACACACTATTTGGTTAGAAACCTTCTTTCGTTTCAAGTCCATCAGCCTTCAGGACATGATATACAGAGCAGTTAAACAGTATAAACCCTACTTCCATGTCTCTTGCTAACATTTATGTACAGAGCTAGACCTTGACAAATGTAATTTGTTCATTAAAAATGAAAAGGGTGCACAATAATCCAGACAGACAAAGGGGTTTGAAAAGGAACATTATCTGCAGTCGCTCCATCATTCTAAATCATCAGCTGACTTTGAAAGAGAGGCAGGTGTTACCCCCTTTTGGAAAGCAGAATCGAGATGGTATTTAAAGAGAAAAAGCCAGGAATCGGGAGCAATAATTATACAAATGAGATCTATGAAAGCAATGACAATAGCAATGCCTTGAACCCTGTCTGCATGTGTAGAACAATGGGGAAATTAACAATTAAATGTACTCTAATACTCATAACTGAACAGAAAAGATACTTCCACAGTTCAAACAGCTCTATTTTCATCTGAATGAAGCTTTTGCCCATTTTTCTCATTTTAAATATATATACATAATATATTGTTGTTTAGATTTAACAGCTTATTTTGTTGCCTTTATATTTTAGGCCACTTTTTAATGCATAAATGTTGAATAAAATTACTTTGCTTCACAGTTATTACTCTAAGCAATCTTTGCGTTACCAATAATGAAATTAACTTGCATGCTATCTAGCAAAACCTTTTTTTTTTTTTAGAACTTGTTATATTAGAGCAATCTGAGGAAACATGTTTAATTTTACAAGAGTAAAGTAGTCCCTGTGGAGATCAAGAACCAAACCTTAAACTCTCCTTTAAAATGTAAAACTACAAGGACGCTGTTGGCAGTTTCGACTAGCTATTAGCAAAAAAAAAAATAATTATATATATATATATCTTTATATTTCTTACAGAGGGTGTTGGAAGGGCAGTCACTTACTGAATTTACACTAGGAAGTCCAGGTTCTGAACAGCTTCATGTATCACTGCCCTTTAAGGAGCCAGAATCAGGTAGACACCAGACTTTTCATTCTCAAAGGCTTCTCTTATGATGAGTAGGCACGATTTCTATCCAGCTGGGAATGAGAAAGTTCAAAGTAATGTCTACAGTACAGTATCATGAAGAAGAAAATCAGTGATAATCGCTGTCCTACTATTATCCTACTTTCTGGGGTTCCTTCTTCAAGTCCTCTTGCTACACAGTTTCCTATCTTAGGCCCTGCCCTTTATTTGCCCACAAATCATAGCCCTCCAGAGAGCCTATTTATTCTTCAGGCTGCCTTTATTTTTTTGGCCTTTCCAAACACACTTACGCTGCCAACTCTATCAGGCTGCTTCCTTACATGTCTAAAACATCTGGACCTGTATCTAGTTATTTGCCTGCTTTGGTGGTCACCCCAGGATCCCCTCAGAATACATTTTGTTGGCATGGAGTACTTCCTGCATACACTACTCATTCATCTGAACATTTGCAGTCTAACATGTGTTCGTGTTTCTTCTCTACAGCTCTGCACTATGCATCATCCCAAGTCTCAATACTGATTTGTGGATCTGCTCTTTTAATGTTATTGCTACTTGCGCCCAAGACTAGTGCATTAAGCTTCCTCTATTTGTGTCAGGTCTTCTTCATTTACCTAGTCATCAGTCTTGCCATCCTCCTATCTGATAGGATCAAGACATCCGAAGCTGTTCTAGGTGCATGGGCCTGGACTTAAGACTATTTTGCTGTGTTCACTGCCAATTCCCTAAAGAAGAGGTCACCCATTCTGCTTTGCCTCTTCTGCTCGTAAGGCCATTCTTCCTGGCTGTCTCTTCATTTCTCCAAGCTATTTTCTACTTTCTCACTAATTTTATTAATCTACACAATATACAAACTGCATATACCTTGGAAACTCCCCCTATATGCCTTTCATGAGAGTAGCAGAAAAGCAAATGGGCAAAAATGGATTTAAAAATTAGAGTTGTGTCCTATTCTAACATTTTAGACCTCCAATGACTAAAATGCTGGGAGTAGAAAATCATTATAAACCATGCCAAATCTAGTACCACTCGCTGCATTAGAGCATTTTTATATAAATCAGTAATGCTTTACATGTGTAATATAATTCAAGTCTCTAAATTCATCCTACCTCCTGGTTTTATATAACTGAAGATATTAGTTTTAGGTATTCAACATTTACTTAAAAAAAAATAAATCAAATTGCTGTATATTAAATTGGAACTGTGCATAGAAAAAAAAAAGGATAACCTCTGAATGAACATTAAAAATGCCTGAGTGAATACATTTTTAATACTAACATTCGTGGTGGTAGTAGGGCCTACCCTTCCCCTTTTATTCACTTACCAAAAATAATAAATTAATTAACCAATTACTGGAAAAAAACTAAGTACACAGCACAATAGCATTGTGCATTAAGGTAGGAACAGACCAGCATAAAGAATAAATTACTTTTCTAGCACCTGAATAAGTTATTGATATCCATTTCAGTATCAAACTTGCTTTGAAAATATCAGTATTAACATAGGGAGAAGATGCCTGGGGTAACATGTTTAGTTCTCTCTTACATCCGAGTTTATTTCAATCCTCAGCATAGGCATACATGAGAACTCTCCGGATTTGACCCAGAGACTCCGGAATTCTAATGGAATTGCTGGGTCTCCAGGTCAACAGCTATAATCTCCAAGTACCCTGCTGCTGCAGCTTTGCTAGTGAAGCAGCCATCTTAAAAAGCATCTGATTGGCTTAGATTGGCCAGTTGCCTCCTTCTTTTTCTCCATGACCAATCAGAGGCCTCCTTTCTTCTTCCTGAGCCTGCAGACCAATGCAGGCAGGCAGGAAGGGAGGAGGCCTCCAACTGGCCTATGGGAACAGGAAGAAGGGAGGAGGCCAATAGCAGAAGCAGCAGTAGAAGATGCTGCAGTTGCTGCCATTGGCTGGAAGAAAGATCTTCCCATCAACTGCCAGGAGGCTGCTGCCCCTACTGGTGAGTTTAGGGTGGGGAGAGGTAGCCAGTGAGGGGGGTATTTGTACATGTGGGTTTGTATATAGATGTGAGGGGGCGTGTGCATATATATGTGAATGAGTGTGTGCATGGGGGAGGGGAAAGAACATGTCTGTGAAAGTGTGTGTGTTTGCGTAGGAGGAAGAGAAGTGAAAGTGTGAATGAACATGGGTGTGAGGGTGAGTGTGCATGTGTGTGTGGAAGAGGGAGAGAAGTGAGTGAGCGAGCATATGTGTGAGAGGGGTGTGTATGTGGGAAAATGAGAGGAGTAAAGCTGTAAGTGAGCATGTGAGAATGTGTCAGAGAATGAGAACATGCAAGAATGAGCATGTGTGTGTGGAAAGTAATCGTGAACATATGAGTGTTAATGTGTGTGTGGGTATGAGAGTAAGTTTGTACACATCCGGTCTTTCCCTCCTGCCCCCACAGTAATCTCAGGGTGACTGGAAATCAAAAGTTCCCAGGTATGTGTATGGGCAGTCTGGCCTCGGTATGGAAAGCTCGACTTTTGTTTCTACAGCCCAACTCCACAGGAAAATTACATAACTGCCAAATTAGATGAAGGGAAAAAAAAATCTGCATTTATGCAAAGAGTAAGTTATAATGCATTGCCTGTGTGATCTTACCATTAGTCTGTACAAAGCAAACAGGTTCTTCTTTCGAAGGCCAGTTAGGTTTAAGGGTTATGCGATGGGAAATTGCATTTGGAATTTACAGCAATATACAAAAGTTAATTTGGAGGTAAATGCAGTAATCATTGCACTCTGCAAAAGTCAAACGTCAAAAAATCAGTCCATTAACTCAAACAGCTAAGCGTCACTGCCAAGTTATTAAGTTGCTGGTTTTTGTTGGTTTTTTTTTTTTAAACTGGTTAAAAATAAAATGTTCTGGCTCTAAGCGCAGGCTACAGGCTTGTAATTATTCCTTTTGTGCCACCTAGTGCCTAAAACTTAAACTGCCCACAGCCTTAGCTGTTGAGTTCACACAACAGATGCTCAAGGGAAACCTTTTGCACCGCACACATGTGAGACCAAAGCATTAAAATGTCGTTAGGCCTCCTGTTTTGCCAAAAAGCTTGATAAAAGGCTGAATTCAGGCAGGTTGCTAACCCTAGAACCAGTTGAAAGCCTATGAAAATTGTTGATTGAAAGCTTCCAATTGTCCCAAGGTAGAAATTAAAAGCAGAGGTCGGAGTCGCACTCTGCGCCTGTGCTTGTATTTTATTTTAGTTGCTGCATTGGATTACACACCCAACGTATCCTTAGCCTGTTCACGTCCGTCTCGGAAAAAAAACAAAACAAAAAAAAACAACTTTGCACCATGCAACGTCGATAGCAAATTTTGCTTTTTAAGTATAAGTCAATTCCATTAAACTAGATGTAGGTGCCAGTGAGTAGTGAGAGGGGAGGGAGGGACCCACCTCCTCCTAAATCTTTGCACCTGGTGATTTTAATTGCATCGTGCGATGGCATTGCCAGGGCTTTAATGATCTGCAGCACGTCTGAAGTGCGCGCGCTGCGGAAGTGTTACAAAGCATTTCTGAATGGATCATAATGAGGCACAAAGCCCTGCTTCTCATACAGAGGCTCGGGGGCCATTAATGGGACAGTGCCGGTAGGTCAGGAGGTGAAGTACTTGCAGTGAACCTCAGCTAAAGGAATGTTAATTTTGTATTGATTTCTTTTCTTTTTTTTTGTGTGTTGGGGGCACCTTAATTTCGCCTCAACTGTTCTAAAGCAGCAGAAGGTAATCAGTCAATTAAACTGCTGGACCGGCTGATTTTTCAACATCACTAATCTTTCCAGCCTGTCGCTGTGCACAGATGGATTGCTCCACCGTGAGCCGGGAGGGGCACCTTTGCAGCACAGCGCTTTAAAATTTTAAAAAGTAACTTATGATAAAACGCCGAGGAATGTAAAATGTGGAATTTGTGAGGCTGCTGTCTCTTGTAATAGAAAAGTGCACTTGCACAATTGCCCTTGCCGCCAGGGCCCTGGCTTTGTTGCAGCAGCTCAGAGATAAATGATAGAGGGGCGAGCCCTCTACAAATTAAAAGCTGGATTAATAACTTTAGTTGCAGTTAACAAGAAGACCATGAAGGAGCAGCTGTCAGAGTTGACGGGCCTGGCACTTGCAGGCTGTGGCCATGCCTTGGGGCTGCTGGCTTTCCCACAGATCCTAGCATTTTTAGGTTGTATTCCGAGGCGAGCCAGACACCCCAGCAGCATGCCAACTGGACCAGAACCGGCTGTGCCCCAAATCGACACCATAAGATATTGCCAGTAGGCACTCAGTTGCTGGTCCAACCCCCTGCTTGATGTCTGCCCTGCAGATGTGCAGCCCAACTGGTCTTTAATTCCTCTGTAGGAAATCCTGTTCTACTGTCCCTCTCCTAAAAACTTCCCTGCCTTACTGTCCTGTTGCATTGTCCAGCTTGTGTGTTCAGTTCCAGTGCTCCTGCTCCATGTCTCTCTCCTGGCTCTTCTGCGGCCCCTGGACTCCACCAGTGTGTCTTGGCCTTCCCTCCGGCGTGGCCCCAATTGCTAAGCCCAGACAGCCCTGCTGGCAGCATCGATTTGCATTCCCTAAATAAAGGGTAAGTTCAGTGGCAGATTTATATAAATCCACATGGTGTTTTTCCTTTCCTCATCCAGTTATTGGTCCCTCTCCCCCTCATCATCCAGGCTGCTCCTCCACCTTCCTTATTTACCATCTTCTCCCCCTCATTAAGCGGGCTGATTCTGTAAAGCATGCGAGCTTGTGCCCACTGTTTAACATGCGGTCAGCCATGTGTTTTCCAAACAAAACAAATCCAATCCAAACAAAACAAAACTAAATTATGCAGACACACAGGTAGGAAACTAAAGTATAAAACACATTTGCATATTAAATGCAACATTTATGTCTCCCTGCTGCAGAGTTTCCTAACTCTTTTTTGGACCCTAGACCTAAGCTGCTTGAGGAATGGGAGGGGCTGCAGGCATCACACCCATTTCCCCACTCACACTATAGATGCACACTGGTTTTTAGAGTGGTCTGTGGGGAAAAGGGGAACAGGTGGGAGAAAGCTGGTGGCAGCAGGAAGCAAAAATGGCTGTATAGGGAGAGTGGAGACAGAAGCAGACGAGTTGGATCGGCTTTGGGCTGTTTCCGATGGCCAACTCCACTGTCCTAGAGCGCTAGGAAACCAGGGCCTGAATTTATAGAACTGCTCTGGGCTTCGGACCCTCTTGGTGAAACCTACAGAGATTGAGATAATGGCTCCAACACTTCTCAACTTGTATTTATAAGAGAAAGAGGAATTAGGGGGGACTGCTGTGGATTGTCACTTTTTCCCTTCCTTAGAAATAGCTTGAATACATGGTACTAAAACTAGAAAAGTGTTAGGGCCCTGAGGTTGATCCAGGTCACTTACATGCATTTTAAAGACAGTTGTATCCTCATACTGCAAAAGGTACACATGACAAGTAGTAACTTGTGCTGTAGCAATCACACATAGAACCCTTCGGTGATTATTTCTATAGGGCACTGTGCAAGTAGCCATGCTGGACTCGGAATAACTGGAAGTTTAGGCAGGTTGTATATTATCTCAGCCTGATATAAGAACTATGCAGAGATGATGATTATATGAGTTTTAAGACTGTATATGTCTAATTCAGATATTATCCTTTCTGAAACTATTGCACTTGCTCCTCTGTGATGTCTCTGAATGTTTAAACAGGACACACAAATCATCTCAAAGTGAACATAACCCTGAAGTGAAAGCATTTAGCATGCTCACAAATACAACTGCCTCAGAGCAGAAAATAAGTTTAAAGAGTTTCTGGTAGCCAGACTAGATAGTTAAAAAAAAAATATATATATATATATGACTAAAAAATCTATAAAAGACTGGCCACTCTTATTGGGTTTGCTAAATACAGGTCCCCCGGTCTCCCATGCTTTCACAGCCAGGGCTGCAAACTCCAACCCTTCCCTCAGAGTTCCTCATTGTCTATGGATTTGCCACAGAAGATCAAGGACTAGGACAGTATGCTACCCCATCTCATGCAGGTGCACCGATCCTTTATCAGCAGCAGCAAGGTGGCACCATGCCTCAAGCTGCTTCTTCTGGTGCATCCCAAGCCGGCGTGTCACCCTTTAACCCATGCTGCACCATGGCCACCTACACCTTTGAAAGCACAATACTCCTGCTGCACAAAAAGAAAGTGGTTTCCATCAGCAGGCTTTATACAGCTGAATAACCCCAAATGAAATGACTCTGGTGGCAGAAGACCACCAGAAGGCTCATCTGCCTACCATGCCCAGCAGCCACTGGGAGAGGACTCCCGAGGTCACAGCAAGTGATCCAGGCTTTGAACTCCACAGCCCTAGTTTCCAGTGGCCCTGCACCCCATGCAGTAGCGGAGGACCGGAAGTGCATGCACATCAAACCTCCTTCCTCTACTCTATCCATTTACCTTGTTATACCTTATCTGTTTACCAGATCTTATCTGTTTTAGGTTGTATCTTTTACATGGTAACTGTTTGGGAGGAGTAATTTACTACAGATTTCATAAAGAAAGAATTTGATTCAAAACCAGCGTCAAAAAGGTGGGGAACTAGGAAGGTAACAGGTAGATTAATTGTAGGGTTGCGAGGGTCTTTGTCAGCCAAATATAAAATAAATCTATAGACAAAGTACTTTAGCTTTACATCCCTGCTCCCTTAGAAATTTTAACTTGAATAACAAATCAACAAAATTATGATGCAGAAAGTAGTCCAGCAATGAAAGGGAGGCTTTTCCAGCCTTTTGCATGAGTGCCACAAGTATGATTATCTCCCAGCTGGCAAGACGCTGTATGTGTGCACTAAGTGGAAAGAGCTCGTAGGCCTCAGAATGAGTCTGGATCTCTGGGGGCTAGAGTGACAGACCTGGAGGCGCTAAGGGAGACAGAGAGGTATATAGAGGAGGCCTTCAGGGACATAGTAGAGAAGTCCTACCTCCAATCTGGTAGCCCGTGCTACATTGGAGGAGAAAGGTCACCTGGAAGGAGATCAACACCTTGATGTGGCAGGAAACAATCTTGTAACTAGGACCTGCCCTCAAGGTGATATGGCATCCTTTTGCACAGAGGATAGGTCTCCAGGGGCACGTGCCCAGGAGGAAAGGGTTAGGACAGCTGTTATAATTGGTGATTTGATTATTAGGAAGGCTGGTGGCTGATAGATGTGAGGATTGCACAGTAACGTGTCTGCCTGCTGTGAAGGTGGCAGACCTCATGCATCACATAAATATGATTTTAGATAATGCTGGGGAGGAACTGGCTGTCTTTGTACATGTGGGTAGCAATGACATAGGAACATACAGGAGGGAGGCTCTGCAAGCCAAAAGTTAGGGTTGTAGGTAGAAGTCGTAGTCCACAACCTTGCGGATAGCATTCTCAGAAATGCTCCCCATTCCACATGCAGGACCCAGAGGCAGGCAGAGCTCCAGAGTCTCCATCAGTGGATGAGACAACGGTGCACCGAAGAGGGTTTTAGGTTCATTTTGGGGGAGGGGGGGGGGGTGTCCTTTTCTGAACAGATAGGCTCCACCTTAACCAGATTGAAACCAGGCTGTTGGCACTAACCTTTAAAAAGGAGATAGCACACCTTTTAAACTAGATGGAGGGGAAAGGCAACAGTCCCTCAGAAGGGCATGGTTTGGAATGACAGAGAACAGGACAGGCAGGTAAGGCATCCCACCCAGTCCTTTGAGTTCAACTTGTACCCCCGCCAATTCACTCAGACCTCCCACTAAAAAAATGAAGACAAAAGACAAGTGATGTAAATTGCATGAATCCATTAGCAGGAGGAAAAGATTCTGTAATGGACATGTATGTATCCCTCAAACTTGTTAAATCCTGCCCTGGAATACTCCTCGACTGCCCCTGGTAAAATGTACACGCCCTACTGCATGGACGTGCATTACATTGCTACTTATATACATGGGTTATTTTTACAAACAAATTCCCTTTGAAAATTCACTAATATGAACTTTCTGTAAAAGGTTTTGAAGAACCCCTTTTTCTCCGAAATTGCATAAAATAAATGAAGCTGATGTGAAAAGCAATTAACATTTGCGAAGATGCATTAAATTTTTAGTCTTTTGCAATTTGGCCACAGTTTTGACTTTTAACGTCTTTTCAAATTAGTTTGTGGGAGCAGCTGTGGTCTGCCTATAAATCAAAAGGTGGTGGCATGGAATGATATTGAACAAATTCAAGTTCCCACTTTGCTTGACACAGAAGACCTCATTCTTGTTTCGCTTTCCTGTTTCTTGAATGTTTCAGAAGAGTCATCTTTGCTGTTCCTTCCTCTCAGTTATAAGAAGAGGACGAGCAGTCTGCCCACCACTACCAGACACAGTGAATCTGGGATTGAGGAGGAGCCCAGAGACGAGAACACATTACAGCAGGCGTCAGGGCTGGGGCAAGCATTTTTGCTGCCCTGTGCGAACAGTTACCGTGTGGTGTGGTGTGGCGTGGCTCCCCGCCCCATTTTGTTTTACACAGAATTTTTATTTTCCCAAATAACCAACCAATACACAATAGAAAATGTCAGTCTCATGCACTGTCCCAGACTCCCTTTTCCTGCCTAAAACACAGTTTTCTCCAGCAATCCAAACTTTAAAAAACTGATACACCCCTGAATCTATTTTACCCCATCCACAGATCCAAAATTCTTAGTATAGGAGTGATCCCCAGGCAATCTCGCCCCAGATGCTGGTACATAAAAATGGCATTGGACATTTAGACAGCACCATTTTGTTGAGCAGAAAAACATGCACTGCTGTGCTGCTCCCAGAAAACCCCGCAAAACAAATACACTTGGAACCCATATGGTAGTAGGCCTACTGTAATGCATGTTAGGTGTGAGTTTGGTCTTTGGACAGCTTTGAGTAAACAATGACAAGAATGATATAATAAACTTCCAATACCAAAACCAAGCTGTCAGCACTCAAACAGGAACAGCTAACACACCTCCTATTTGGAAAGCAGAACAAACCAGGCTGCTAGAAATCCCTGCACAGACACTATATTGCTGGCAGAATACCCCAGCTTGGTCACACGTGAGGAAAACAGACAGACCCCCTCACCAAATACGGAATAAAGTATAGACAGAAACCAGACTGGAGACTGCAACAAACCAGACTCTATGCAATGCAACAATGAAAGAACAGAAACATCACCAGTCCTCATAAATCAAATCAAATAATAAATCATGAGACCATATAATAAAAAGAATATTGCCAAAGAGGTGATGAACACAATAACATTCAATAATTAAGAACATATAAAAGTTTAAAAAATGTTACAAACAGCAATAAAATATTTCAAAATAGCAAACAGCCTGTAAGTAAACTAATAAGGATGGAAAAATCCCCCACTTCCCTTACCTAAAAACTTTTAATTTCCAGTCATCCTGAATTTGTCATGGATTAGTGGGGGTAGAACTAACTTTAACACACACACATCCCCCCTTCCCCCCAACCCCCGGCTGGCAAGCTGCCATTCTCATACACACAACCACCCCAGGCTACCATTCACCCCCCCCCCCCCCAAATTAACATACACCCACCCCAGGCTATCAGTCACAAATACAGACCTCCATCCCAAGCTACCATTTATACACTCACACCCTGCCCCAGGCTATCACATACCCCCACGCCCACCAGGCTGCCATACAGATACACACAAAACCCAGGCTGGCAAGCACTCATTCTACTCTCCACCTCTATGCAAGTTGAAAACAGGACACTGGCACAGCACTGCCTCTATTCTTCATCTTACCAGATCACCTGCATTGCCCACACCTTCTGTTGCTATTTATGCATTTTTTTTCCCTTTAGGATAACCCCACGCAGTTCAAGCGCTTCCTGTCCTAGCCCTAAAGGCAATTAGGCCTTTCCTTTCTGACGCAGCCCCTGCCTCTCAGCCATTGGCTGTGGGTGGGCCGGCACCAGTGGGGCAGGATAGGAAGTAGCTTGATATGAAAAAAAAAAAAAAGCTGCTAGGAGGGTTCCACACGTCCAATAATTGCAGCAGGGAGCGATCGCTGAAATCCCAATCTCGAGAAAAACAAACAAAACACAAAACCCAAAGATACTGCCTTCAATGACTGGCCTCGCAGGGGAGGTGGTAGTAGAGGGAGAAAGGTACATGTGTACGCGCTCCCCTAATCTACTTCATCTGCACTGGCCCACCAGGACTTGGAAGGAGAAGGAAACCTCAAACCCGCCCACTATGCCTCTGCCCCTCCATGTGTGCTGCTCCGTGCAATTGCACCGTATGCACATCTGGTTGCACCGGGCTTGGCAGAGGTGTTTTCTTCTTGCCAGAGAGAAAAGGAAAAAAAGAAAAAGAAAAAGAAGAGAATGCTTCTGCTTTCTGCAGTCAGAGAGAGGATCCAGTTACTACAAGCACACAGTGATGGGAGTACTAACTTGCTGCAGTCAAAACCAGGAATCAGGCTCTGCCAGCAGAGCCATTTGCAAGAGGCCCACAGGCCGAGCTTGCAACCCCTACTTTTACTTTTCCCATTTTGAAACTGTGAAACATGCTGAAGTCCTCAGCAGCCAAACATGTTCTGCGTGCACACTGGCATTTACAACCGAAGAAATGCCCGGTGCTTTAATTCTTGCGTTACGCTAGGTGGAGCCACTGGAGCTGCACATTAGAAAAGGCTAGGATTTCTGACATAATATAATCCATGACTTCTGAATTAAGTGTTCAGTCAGTGTTTGAGCACACACAAATTGCAAATCACAACAATGTTAAAGTCCCCTTTTCACACACAATTTGCAGGAATCCAGCCTGCGAGAATCATCAAATGCTGACATTCAAGTGCAACATCATGTAGTTTTTTGTTGGTTTTTTTTTTTTTAGCCACTTAAAATTATTCTTGAATTACATAATGACTACCTTACCACAACACGTGTACAGCATCTTTTTTTTGCTATACACTCGTTACCATTTGAAAATATGCATTCAAAATGCATTTGCTAAACCTTCTTTCACTTAAAATTTGTGTCCAGACACACGTTTGTTTGCCATGCAGTGTCCTTCTGGTTAATCTTATATAAGCTAACAGAACATTTATATCGTGCTTGGAAAGAAATTGTGTCATTACGGCAGCACAGTCTTCTATGCACGGCAAAATTAAAAGTTGCCAGGAATTGGATGACAATTTACTCTAGGAAATGTGTGAAGCCGTACAGTTTTTCTAGCATTAGTCTACTTTGGGAGAAATAAAACATGGCCCCTTCTAGCAAGGAGGAAGATGATCAGAGGTTTTGCAGTCTTCCCCTCGGGGGTGGACTGACAAGTGATCTGGGCCCCTGACTGTCCCTCCGAGGCTATCGAAAAGCACCGTTGGTTCTCAGGCACTGTCCTACTGCCTGAATGGTCACTTTCCTCCTGCTTCCCCCATTCCCTTTCCACCCCCCCCCCCCCCCCAGAATCTAATGGAGAGCTACTGATGAGAGTGTGAGGAATGAACTATCAATGCCTGTATTGTGCCTGTTCTATGAGCAAATAGTGAATTATTGGGTTTGTTTTCTGTTATCAATCTGATACCTTTCACAAGTATTATACTGAGAAACAAAAATCAATTAATATTGTTTCATTCTTTCCCCTCCCCCCCAACATACACATTTTCCTCTTGCTTCTTAGGCCTTCCAGCTCATTCAGAATCAGGGCTGGAGCCATAAGCCTTCATTTGTATCTAGCTGGGAAGTGTCTTCCTGTTTTATAATCTGGTCATTGCAGTGACCGTCCTCAGCTGGAGACCATGCACCAGAGCTCTTTCCGGAACACTGCAATCATGGGCTGTAAACCTGGCCACTAGATTTCATCATTGCGTTATGTCAATTCCTTTTCCCCAATCCCCCTCAGGGCTGTGAATGCTGATTGTGCAGCACCCCTCCCCCTCCTAGCAGGCCTGGGGAAGGGATAGGGGTTGAAGATATGAGCTGGGAATTGAGACAGCTCCCTCTGTATGGCAGTGCCACTCAGCCAACTAGGGTAGCCCCAATACTTCGACCCACCAGAACACCCTACACCGCAAACATTCACACACCTTCCCCCAAACTCTTCCATCTAACAGCCACCAAACAACGTGCGCTATCCCTAGCTGGACCCTCCTTATGGAACTCTATGCCCACCCACCTACGCCTTGAAACCTGCACTAAGAAATTCAGACAGAACCTCAAGACCTGGCTGTTCACACGATCCTACGCATGAGCCCCCTCTTCTTATCACTCCTACTCTCCATCACCCCTCCTCTACCCCCCGCCCCCTCGGTCCACGACCGAAAACTCCTTTTCTTAACTCTCCCTCACTAGTATTTTATTGTACATAATCTATACTTGTATTTAACTATGTTTTTGTGTTTACCTATTTGTACAGCATAACCTTGGTTTCCCGCCCCCTCTCCCCAGTTTCTATTATCAGTTTCACTGTAAAGCCCTGTTGGCTACTTATTGTTCTATGGAAACCGATGTGATGTTTTCTTAACGAATGTCGGTATACAAAAACTTTAAATAAATAAAATAAAATTTCTGTAGCCAAATGAAAAGGTTTCTTAAATCCTCAATATAAAAAAAATGTTTCAGCTTTCATAGGCAGCCCATGCGCAGATTTTCACATTCAGTAAAATGTGCTCAAGCAGGTACCAAAACAGAAATGAGCCTGCACACTGAATGTCTTACAACCTATTTCTATAGTGGCTCTTTTCTATTGATGTGCTTACACGAAGCACACTTTTGTGCAATACACACATCTTCCCCATGCCAGGAGATAAATTCCTGTAGAAGCATGGGAATCAGAGTAAAATACCTCTGCAAATATGAGAAAACTACCACAGTGCTATGATAATCCCAGCCCTCTACACACTACAGCTTCAAGTCAAGTCAATTATACAATCATGTTACAAGTTACAACAAAAGCAACAGAAATCAATATCAAGACAGGACACCAAGCATTTTCCCTTCCCACTGGGTATTTATTTCATAGCATTTACATCATGAAATCAAGTGAAACACTTTCACAACAGAAAGCTGCCAGCATATGAAGGTAAACAGAGTGAAGAGCTTTCAAATATATGCCAAAATGTTTTCAAGCTGAGATTATTCTGCACAACTGAATTACAGATATAGAGAGAAGAGGGCAGTGAGCATCTGTGACATGAATTATAAGGAAAAAAGGCACTATTTAGCAGGTTGCGGATTTAGTAAAAGAAAAACAATTAAAGCACAATCTGTTTCTCCAAAATTACATTCAGTTCTGCATGAATGATGCTCACCTACATAGCTGGAGTATTTCTAAGGAATCAGAACAAATGTGAAAATATTGGTAAGTAAACGTCAACAAGCATCTTGACAAACTGAGCTCATGTCACTGACAGTTCAACATGGTGCCAAACAGAATATCCTCTTTAATGATCTCCCACTTGATCTTCAGTAAACATGAACAGCCTCCATCTCAAAAGATAGAAATTGGCAGTGCTTCCAAAATGGGTTTTCAGCAGACTGTCTGTTCATAAGTGAGACACCATATGCGCATATGATCTACCCCTTCCCCAAGTTTCCTCCGAGATATACGTGGTGCTTCAAAGGTGAAAACACAGGCAAGCTTTCATTTGAAGATGGGAGCTAAACCCTTCACAGAAAGGCAATTAAAGAAAGGATTTCCAATTTCCAATCCTTTGCTACATTTTAGCATCTGCAACAGTTTTTGCTTAGGATTTCTGTGAAAATATATACTCAGATTCACCGAGAAACTCAAATTCTCCAGCACTGCATGCATTTTGGGACCTTCCCAAAGTTTTGAGGATTGTATATGGTGGAGTCTTCATATGCATAACCAGCAGCACCATAAGATAGATAAAGTTAGTTTACAAAAGGGAAAACGTTGTAGTGCCTGCTGGTTTGTCTGTGACTTAAGAGAGTTATGAATCCTGCTCACTATAATAGTTAAACATCACTTTTTAAAAGGTTTATTTATTGGATGACACTGAATCGTAAGACAATTCTTTCAGGTGCTGGCATTATTAGATAATGCTTTCCCATTGTCTGATATTTCTTGAAAGAACTATCCAGAGCTCTGATTTCTCTGCAATAAAAGCAAAGATGCTTACCTGTAATGGGTGTTCTTAAGAGGACAGCAGGAAGTCAGTGCTTACACCTGGGTGATATCAGATACAGCCCAACATGGAAATTTGATTTCAAGGTTTCTAGAAACTTTGAACATGCCCCACTGGGCATATGCAACATGCTATCCTACCAAGCATCCACACAGGGATTCCTTCATTCTATAATTTAGCTTAGACTTTGGAAAAAAAAAAACCCCAACTCCAAAGGGAGATGGGTGGTTTTGTAAGGACCGACATCCTGTTGTCATCTGAGAACATTACAGGTAAGCCACTTTTTCTCAGCAGACAAGCAGGATGGTAGTCCTCACACATGGGGAATCCCTAGCTACAGGCTGCCTGAATGAAAAAAGATAATAACCTGAAACAATGCCAAAAACTGTTTTTGGTGGCAAACAGAAAATACAAAAAATGGTTTATCTTTTTATAGAGGAAGCCTGGAACCAAAATGGCGGGCCTTAGGGGGAATGGAGTTGGGTTCTATATATCAAAGAGACTCCTCAAGATAGTCTGGCCAAACCTGTTACCGCATTGGGAGTCCCTGCCCAAGCAATGTGAATGTGTCGCTTTGCACGTCTTCTCCATGGGGTCTGACTTTAGGTAAGCTATTGATGCTGCCATGACTCTGATACCAGATTCAGTCATGCCTGGGCATAACGGAAGGAAATGCAATCTTCTAGACAATTAGAAAGGGTGCATTTGGCAACAGCAATTCCAGGATTGATGGTGTCAACCAAAACAAAGAGTTGGGTGGACTTTCTAATTGTTTCAGTCTACTCCAGACAGAAGGCCGACTCTTGAAATCCAAACTGTGTAGCACTTGTTCACTTTTGGGGACAGGTGTCCTGGGGGATAAAATATTGGAAGGACGATTGACTGATTAAGGTTGAAGTCTGACACAAACAGACCGATGTGATATAGTGCGCTCAGGCTAGCGCACCAGTTAACACTATTGGACACTAAAATAACCCCCTGATGCAATACAGGTATTAATGCGCCCAAAATACGTGTCCAATTAAGTGCATATCTAATAGCGCTCATCACATGCACATTCCAGTATCAAGACATCAATGCTGTTAATGCTTGTGCACTGATGTGCTGCAACTTATGATCCATGGAGAGGCTTGCAGCTTGGGAGGCAGGAGGAGAGTCCACATCTTTCTATAATACCAGAGATGTGGAAATGATTGATACTTGGACCCTCTGAAATTGATGAGATTCTGAAATTGCATGGAGAATAAGCTCTCCTCACCACAGGAACACTTCAGGGGATTCAAGGCTGCCAACCGAATGTCCCCACTCTCAGCATCATTCAGAGGCAGATGCTTTTTGGCCTTCCACCTCATGCATGACATTGAAACTCTATGATGCTGGAATCAAATATGCTGAATCCTTTGATATCTTTGGATGGGAGGAGACAGACTCTGTCCCCTTTGTCTTCCCTGGTGCTAGTGACCGATATACCTCCTGGTCCCTCAATGTCAATGCCTCAGATGGGCCGGAATTACAAATTCCAAAGTGTTTTTCCAGGAATGATGCTCTCTAGGTGCCAGCTGCGCAAAGGGGAAACCCCCAAACGTTGTGCTCAGCCTCCAAGCAAAGGACCCATCATGGAGGTTTGTGATAAGCAAGAACCTTTCACACATGGGGAGAATCTGTCCTGTCAAAATCACAGTTTTTCTTCCCTTCCAGGGTAATGGATGAAAAGTAATGCAGCAAAATTAAATAACGCAATGCTTCAAAAAGAAGACGTTACTAGTGCCGCTGCACCATGCGGCTGCCAAAAAAACCTATCTGAGTAACTATAGGGAGAAAAAAGATTGCTGGGCTCCATGAAGACATATAACTTCTAGGAAGCAGACTGTTCCCAGCAGGACAAACAAAGAACTGCGACCAGTGGGCTCTGCAGAAAAGACTTAAAGGGACCCCATATGGACACCTGGTAACATGGCATGCTGCACATGTAAGGCATGTTCAAAGTTCCTAGAAACTTCAAAATTAAATTTCAATACTGGGCTCCATCTGATGTCATCTTTGTGAGAGAGCTTCCACCCTGTTTGTTCTCGGAGAACATTTTACCTATTGCAGACCACTTTAATAACTTGCATATGAAGAACTGAATATTTATCACTTTATTAAAATCTACAATATTACAAACTTAGACTGATTGTAAACCTTTGGGAAAGACTGAGATCCAACTGTTAGAAACTAAAACTCAAAATGCTTGAAGTTAAATATATGCATAACTAAGATATGAAAAACAGAGAAACAGATGGTATCACTGTCAATCACAGAACTTTGCACTGTAGAATCATCCACAAAGTGCTATTTCCCAAGGCCAAATCAATAGACATAACAAAAGCCAACAAAAATAATTATCTATGGTAAACAAAATCTCTCGCACTATAATTGCCCATCACAGTAATAACAAGAGGAAAAGAGATGCAATAGATAAAACTTTAAATCGGTTGTATATTAAATCTTTTTTTTTTTAATTCAATGATTTCATGTTGGTTTTTGAAAGAATCCAATCTTCCTTATTTCCTAGCAACAGAAATACTGGCACAACATGAGATTAAAAACGATATACAAGGTTTTTACCTCTTATAAATATCCAGCATTTGTTTCAGTGATTAGATATAAATCCACATTTTATAGCACAGCTAGGTACTGTCAAGCTTTAAGTCAGAGTGGATATTTAGCACCTTATAACGTTTTGAAGAACTGTTCTGAGAATGGGTACACAAAGTGATGTATACTAGGTTTGTTACTGTAAATAAGGGTAGTACTTGCATTGTTGCACTTTTTTCAAAACAAATGTCAATTCCTCTTAATTTTTTGCACTAGAAAAGATTAAATCTTATTTGAAAGAACAGGTACTTAAGCTAATTCTTCAAATGTTCACCATGCAGATACTGAAACTCTAATTCCCTAATTATTGGTTGTGTTAAAAGACACTAGGTCAAATATTCCATTGGCACATGAAGAGTGTTAAGTATTTGCCACAGGAACGTCTGAAAAACATTATAAAGAATGACTGAAGTGTTCTTTTCTTTCAGGATCTGGAACCTCAACATGCACACGCTTTTAAACATTTACTGAATTATACACGAGTTAGTAAAGCCTCCTGAGCATTCCCTTTGCTTCTTTTCAAGCAACTGAGCCCTAACAAAAACACACACACACACACACGCCTTATGAAAATTCAGGTATGAAATGTTGCTTCTCTGAATATTTGTTTTATACATCTGATTGGAAGTTACATCATATCTTCTACTCAAACATCTGTTTGCTATTTTTTATACACTTAGGATTCATACATTCTAGAGGTATTGCACATTACTGATGATGGCAACTCATGATACTGCAGCAGTGGCAAAAGACAGAAGAGCTGGATAAACTTATAACAGCTTCACTGCAGTTCCCACAAGTCAGCCACCAGAATGGGAAATAAGTAGATTTCATATTTTACGCTATTAAAGTTGAACAGGTCATCAAGGAAGTGCACTTCAATGATACATAACAGTTAAATCAAACAGGAGGTGTAGCAATTAGATGTGATGTTTTCACTTCACATTTAACAAAAATGGTGCAAAAACACACTTTAAACTGTATAACCTTTTGGTCCAAATACATAAAATCTGCAGTATTTACAAGCACTGAATTCCTTTTGTAAATGCAATCCTTTAAAACACACTATAAAGCACCTTATTAAAAATATTCTACAGGTAAAAGAGTAGGAAAACCCTAACTATACCACAGCTCAGTAATGTATGAAATCATTAACATCGCAATAAACAGTTATAACAAATAATCCATGGAACACCCCATACAGAATTCACTGTATTTTTATATCTGCCTATAAACACTGGCAGACATTGAAATCATGTTTTCTAGAGTTTTCCCAAGCTAGGTTGATAGGGAAGAGGAATATAGGGAAAATACTGCCTTGATTCTCTAGTTTTTACAGTATTAGTGGCTTTCAGATTTTTTTATACAACTGTCTAGTAATTATTTCTATGAAACCAGTGTAAATATAAGCTTGTTTAACAGCAGCAACAGTAGAGTTTTTCAGAAAGATTAAGTTGATAAATCCAAAGATTTCATATGATGACTCTCAAAACCAAGTTGCTTACCTGTAACAGGTGTTCTCTGAAGGCAGTTCACCAGTCACATACGACCTTGAAGGCCCATCTAGGCATGTGCAGTAAGTCCCATAGCATGCCTCAGTTCTGTAATTACACAAATGAGCTCAACTCCAGAAGGGGAGAAGGGCAAAACTGCATGATGTGTGAACTGCTGTCTTCAAGGAACACCTGCAGGTCACAGGTCAGCAGTTCACTCAAGTCACACACACTGGACTTCCTGGCTAAGGGTGATCTTCCAACAAAAAAGGGGGGAGCAACAACAATCCAAGAGGGCAGAACAGCTTTTTGATGCATTTCAACATTTTTTTTCCTAAAGAAAGACAACCTGAAATGGGCCCTTGGAGGGAGACGGCAGGCTGAAGTTGGACTCTAATCTTTGAAGAGATCCTGGAGAATAGACTGCTCAAATTTGCTGTTGCCTTGGGAGTCTGTACCTAAACAATAATGTGATGTAAATGTGCAAACAGACGTCTATGATGCAACTCTGCATATCTCCTCAATGCAGGCTAACCTCAGATGGGCACCTGATGTAGCTATGGCCCTGACATGCCCCTCAGAGGTCAAACCTGCTTGGTCATTAAGTGAAGGATATAAAGTCTGCTCTCCCAACAAAATTTTCTTTGAAACAATCCCATGATTACTGAGGCAAAATGAACAAAATAAGCGGAATGGGCTTTCTAAAGGGCTTTCGTCCACTCCAGATAGAAGGTGATGGTTCTCTTACAATCCAAGGTGTTCAGGGCTCATTCACCTCTGTTGGCATAAAGCTCTGAGGAAAAAGTTATAATTGACCAAATAAAGTGGAAAGTCAAAACATTAGGAAGAAATTTAGGATGTAGGTGCAGCACCACTAAAATATGATGGAATTTAGTTCAAAGTAAATGTTACTAGGGCTTGAAGGTCAGCTAATTTAGCTGCAAAAGTACTTTGCAATGACAGCTAGACATTTTGTGAATAGTCAGGCGTCGATGCTAGATGAAATAGTAGCACATTGTACCAGAGATTATGTATCCCAACAATGAATTTGAGATACTTTCTATAGACTGGATGTGTGAGTCTGCGTGGATGCCTCTTCCAAATCAAGACAGCACAGTCAGTTTCCTTTGTTTAGAAACTACAAAAAAAGCTTCCTTTGGCTAATGAACACTGTTGATGTGACTATCTACAATAAAAGTTTTTCCTGTTGAAATGTGTTGACCAGTGATTTACGTCTGCCACGCAGCAGCTACGTTGATATCTGGTGACGCATATTAGCCCACTCTCATCCTGCCTCCAGCTCCAACCTCGTTTTGTCAGGGTAACTTTGTGTGGACAAGGTTAACCGGACAAAGGGGATATAATAGCTAAAAGGTTCAGATTTATGTGGATACATGTCAATTTTTACCTGCATAAATCTTGAAACAATGGAACTGTCAAGTCTCTCTCCAAAAGGAAGTTCTATTAACAAAAAAAAAAAAAGGGAGACTGTGGATTCTGGATGAGGTAAACCCCCCCCCCCCTGGTTTTCACTGGGTATCTGTGTGGGGTTTAGCGCTTCTATCCTTGCAATGAGGTCTAAGGCTCTTGTTGTTGCCTGGGCCAAGGCAGATCCTGGAAGCACTTCCTGAAGCAGAAAAATTGTTTCCTCGATTCCTGACTTTGGAACTTCCTTGATTGGCTCGGAGGTGATACTGGAGAAGACCTGAAGTGTTGAATAGTAGGTGTGAGGCCTTCCATAGCCTCCTTGACTATTTCCAGAGAGATTCTCTCCACTATATGGCATGTCAGACAGCCTTTCCTGCGCATCTATAAGGCTGCTAGACAAGCACGGCCATGAAAGTCTTTACTTATCTATAAAGCATCATATGCCCAACAGATAAGATACTTTTTGTATTCTTCACCCTGAACCAGCAGTGAACATAATTCACCTTAATCCTCTTGAAGAAGGCAGTTAGTGAATCTCTTGTTACCGTTTGAGAATGTTAGTTCTGAACCATGTAGGTCTGGCAGGTTGCTATGCAGGACTGGAGTGTAGCATTTTTTTATGTTTCCTATCAAAATGATCCAAGATCAGACAGTGAAATTCTAGGGGCTCCAAGGCATGAGTCAGACTTCCTGGGATGTTTCAGTGTAGACCTTACCCTTAGACTGGCATGGCAGTTGGGACCAGTCTAATCCATCAACCATCTGGACATGGTATTTAGTGTCTGCTTTCTTACCAACTGGGAGAATAGTGTGATATTTCCCTTGCACTATTGACTTTTGGGGCACCCAGGTACCTGAGGAGACTGAATAATGTGTCTTCCTTGACTTGCAACTAAATGGGAACCAACTTAGCCATGGTCTAAACAAAATTTGAAAAGGGGAGGTCTTCAGCTTGAGACCTACTCCTTGCCTGTGGAGGGAAGTTTAAATGAAAATTTCTCTTCAGAACAAAATTTCCTTTGACTTAAAAGGCAAAACCCATGAATGATTAGACTCAGATTCACTACTCTATGGAACTGAAAGTGACTTTCAATAGTGCACTAATCCTAGAGTCCATCATATTTTGATACCAATAGATGACTCTTGGGGCAACAAAGCTGATGGTCAATGAATTTCTGAAGAGGTTTCTAGCTTAAGAGGCTGTTTAACTATGGCTCGGTATGCTTGGTACAGACATTGGTCCCCGATTTTTGAGGCTCAATGAAAGATCCAAAATGCTCAGCAGCACAGGAGAGAAATGAACAGATCACTCAAGTAGTCAGTCAACACATGCTGCTTGGTACTGTTCGTTTGCTGAGAAATCACCTCTGCTATCTAGCCTCTGAAGCTCCTCCTTGAACACTACTGATCTGAAAAGATGGAGTTCAGCAGGATAATTGACTGTCTCAAGGTGTCCCTACAGCTCTAAGATGGACCTCCAGAGACCGAAGTTGTGGGTCAATCTTCTCCTTCTGTGCCATTTCTCTTGAACTCCGTACTTCAGTGCTCAGAGCTCGACACTTGGCCAGAGACTGGAGAAGACAATGTCATCCTCAGGCCTACCCAAAGGTTTTTGGTGCTGAAAGAGTCAATGCCTTCCTAAGCATGTCTGAGCCTCTAGAGGATGTTATGGCTCCAAGGTTCTTGGTTTCTTTGGCAAGCTTGGTGTTGGACTGGTGGAGCTGGACTTGAAAACTTCCCCCAAATAAAAGTGTAGTTTCATCTGGTGGCACCGGATGGCCCTTAGTAACATATTGGAGTAGATGCTGTAAAGGAACACCTTATGATCCCCAACCAGACATTTGAAGGTCCCTCTTAGGATGGTCATTGATGGACATTTGACTATAGTATGGGCTCTTCTTGAAGCCGTTGGTAATCTTCTCTGCCACAATCAGAAAAACAGATGATGCAAAATCAAAAGATGATGACCCTCGAAAGACAAAATGGGGCCCATGATTGGGAGGCCTGTCAGAAGCTGCCTCAAGGGGAACTGCTGACACTACTTTGAAAAAGAAAACAAACCTTAAGGATGCTGAAGAAACCCATCTAGGAACTAAGGAGGGAGGAAAAGAAAAACACTGAGAGCAAGTCATAGTGTGAAAAACTGCCAAAATTACTGCACAGAATAGCAAAAGCACAAATGGAGCACAACTGTCAGCACCAATGGAAAAAGATGAACTGAGGCATGCTGTGTGGCCACAGGAATATAGGAACGATCACATATGCCAAGAGGTGTCTCCAAGTCTTCTCTGGAAATCTCTGGAAAAAAAAGTGTTTTGGTGTCCACACCCTGAGACCTTGTCATCCATATGTCTGACTTCAGTGAACTGCTTCCCTTCAAAGACAAATAAAGTATCTGTGAATTGGTTTACACGGGTAAGATTTGCAATTCATCAAGTAATAACTAAACTAAAACCAGTATTATTAACATTCATATGAATGTACAAACCAAATTTAGGTGACATGAAATAAAATATTTCTCTTCACAGAAGTTCAAAAGGAAGGAACTATTAATGTGCTTCTGATACTAAGCGAAGCTCCCAACCTAATGCCAGGAAGTTCAAAATAGCTTAAAAATGTCTTTATAAACAAAGCCACACACAGAACTACAGATAATACCTGGCTGGTATCATCTTTTCAAATTCCCCACAATGCCCTGAGATCCAATGTCACAACACTGATATGTAAGAGCAGTGGCAGCCCACTAGTACGAATAAGCAATGCATTTTAGATCATGCCTGCTACTGAGAAACAGCTACTGGGAAATGTCAAATGGAAGCAGTCAGAAAGGAAAGAATAATTTTCTCCTCAGCAGTTCTTTGGTGGGCTCTAGTAGCTGTAAGAGGGTGACAGGAATGATAGGGCCTGCACTAGGTATTGTGGAAATTTTAAGATTGTGCCTACCAGGAATCATCTGCATTTCTGTATTTATGTTTATAAATTAACTCATAAATTATATATTTTAAGACAAATTAGTAAAGTGGGGCTTATATTTTACCAAAAGCATTATCATGGGTTCTCCCCTTTACATGAAAACAATTGCTCTGAAAATGAAAAACAAATGGTTTTGTCTATTTACTGAACATTGAAATTAGAACTGCTGTGTTGTATATTTTTGCAAGTGTAGGTTTCTGTGGAGAAGGAGCACTAGCTCCCACTATTAGGATTAGTTGTAGCTGAAGTGTCGGCTTCTGTAGGGCTGACAATCCTATATTACTCCTCTGATATGCACCACAGCCCACTATCTCAGCTGAACAGTGAAATGTCTCAAAGGTACATCAGCGCGCGGGTCTCCAGGGCTGACAAACGGCATGACCAAAGGCTTAGTCCATTAATCTAAGTGTGTGTTCTTAGTTTGGCTTAGGATAAATCTTTTCGTAGAAAAAGTTTTGTGCAAGAATGTAGAGTTCACCATCTTTTTCCCGTACTGCATGTGCTCTGATGAACTGGAACTGCTCCAGTGCAAATTCATAGAACTCATTCTCCATCTTCCATATTTCAGACTGCTGCAGCTTTGCAATGGTTTCTTTCGTGGGAGGCTTTTTCTCAGTTGTTTTTCTTAGATGGGATTTCTTTCCTAGAAGTAAACAAAAAGAAAAAAAATGCTGAAATACAAAATCCCTTTTCAAGATAATTGCAGTACCAGAGAGAAGAAATGAAATCTATCAATTCAACATACAATTCATATCAGGAAATTATTTTGCCTTCTCCACCCTGTACAGGTACTCTATAGGAAAAGAAACGCAAGGAATAAGTGTCATCAGCTTACATTTTGAGGTCTTTGGCAGGCTTCATTTACACATTGGGTTTACATTTTGGGCATTCATCCTCAAAAAAGACATTCACATTTTAGATAAGGTATAAAAAAAAAGTCACTAAGTTACTAAAAGAACTTTGATGAAAAAGGGGGATATTTTTCTTAGAAGAGAGATTGCGGGAGGATTTAATTCTAGTGTACAAGAACATTCATAGGCTCTGGATAGACCTAGCAGGCAATCTTTTTATCCCAGAATCAACAAACAAGGTGAGCATCCTCTAAAACTGAATAGACTGCACCATCCTTAGAAGTATGGAACAGTATATATATATATATATATATATATATATATGTGTGTGTGTGTGTGTGTGTGTGTATGTTTATATACACACACGTGTCATGAGAAGTTGAGAGTCCTTAACATAGTGAGTAGGGGGAAGGTTCATTAAGTCCAGCCCTATTAGTTACCTCCAATGCATTCTACATCGTAAAGCCAATCATGACACCAAGTGGTAAAAACACACACACACACACACACATATATATATATATATATATATATATATATATATATATATATATATATTGAATGCATTGGAGGTAATTAATAGGGCTGGACTTAATGAACCTTCCCCCCACCCACTATGTTAAGGACTCTCAAAACTTCTCATGACAAGAAAATATGCAAGCTCCAAATCACAAAAGACAGAAACAAGAGGGTTTCTAAAATATGTTCAAATCTGGTAAAATCTAGTTGTAACACGCTCATATAGAAAGTTCAAGATAACTCAAAGCTCTCTACATTTTACTTACTTTATTAAGCTAAATTAGGCTCAAGAAATTTACACAAATTATCTACTGAGAGAGACAGATACAATAATCATTTTAGGATAAAATTAAATGGAATTATGCTGATGAAATGGAAAATATGTCCACAGGATGAAGGAACATGGACACAAATATACAGGTAGACTGAGATGCCAAAGGCTCTACCTTAAATATCCCGTTACCAATGAAATATTTAATAGTAGATTTTCACTATTTTTGCTGC
Organism: Rhinatrema bivittatum; assembly: GCF_901001135.1. NCBI lineage: Eukaryota > Metazoa > Chordata > Amphibia > Gymnophiona > Rhinatrematidae > Rhinatrema > Rhinatrema bivittatum. The sequence goes on from NC_042624.1 coordinate 83,766,843, forward strand.
TCTAAATTTTAACCTTTGGCAGGAGGATGTATTCAATACCACTCTACAAAGGGTTCCCTTTAGACGGTTTTACATTTAGAAATGTCATATTACTAGAAACTCCAGTCACACTGAAGCACTAACTCTAGGTTACTGATGACATTCACAAATGGGGTTCGAGGGTGCTTCTGCTGTTATGCCCATGGGAACTAAAGTTTAAAGATGAAAAATGGTTGATTATCCAAACAACTAGGGATTGGGTCAGCTAAGATAACGAAAAATTTTAACAACGGAATGTCAACAAAAACATCCAAAATAACCAAAATGTATTTTGTCCAAGAAATCTGGATACTCATTACTGGAACAGCAGAGAGAGAACTAAAGCCATGATGAAGTTTCTTTGAGGAGAGAGGAGAAATGTTTATTTTAAAGCAGGAAACTCAAGTCCAGAAAAACGTTTGGATATTTGACTCTTTACGCTGGTTAACTTGCCCAGTGTTCAAGTACCAGTACTTCAGTTTCTAAGAGTAAAGTTCAAACAGGAAATACGAGCTGGAGTCTAGATGAGACAGAAACCTCAAAGTTTGCTGAGTGATGCAGCTTTTCATGCAATCAAACCTCTAAGGAGCTAACCAGCCTCAAGTCAGCAGTAGTGCCCAGCTCATGCTAGGCAGCACAAAATATCAAGCGATGGCTACAAATGGCAATAAGGTAGAGATGTAAACAATACCTGTACGATACAGTTCCGTAGCACCCCTGAAGAAACGGGGTAAAGCTGCTTCCAACAACATAATAAAGTCTTCAAGTTCTTCTGTAACTCCCACTAGGAAGTATTCATTAACCAGGTTGTACTTGGCTTGCTCTAAAGCCCATCTGCTTCCCCCATTCCTAAAATAAGACAGAACAGTGAACGCAGGCTCTGGAAATCTCAAGCCAAAAATAGTGGTTTTCAAGAGAGGTTTTCATACAACACATTAAGAAACTGGCAGATGCTTTTAACTCTGTACAAAAACAGATAACACACCATGCCTATGTCTCATTACCATTTATAATAAACTAATTAGCAAGGAGGAAGGGGCTTTATAGACTTTGACATAGCCCTACTAATAACAATAGCTGATTCTGGTATTGCTTAGGAGTTTGAGTTTACATTTTCTCTAGTTCCCCACTAGAAACTGTCTAAGAGCATATCATCACAAAATGCAAATGTGGAAACAGGCTTAGATAACCAGAGGCATAAGCAACACTAAAGTAAATAAATAGAAATCTTTTGGAGCAACTAAAACCTTAATCTGTTTAATACACTGAATACAGCCAATAAACTAAACCAGGCCAAGAGCGTGTGAGATTGCCCTGGGGTATTTCAATTTGTTAGCTGAAAACCATCCTACCAGACATATCTAGGAGAGGCTATATATTTTCCTCTGAACTTTGACATGGCAAATCAACCCAAAGTTTCTGAAATGTCCCAGACAATAATGTCTAAGTAAGAATGAGTGCCTAGAGAGATAAAGTGACAATGCTGTGCATCCTCAGTGTATTATAGGTTCACATCTATAGGCTTTTCACCATTGTTTCCAGTTTTTGCTGCCAATTTTTAAAGATTCAGCAACAAGAGTAAGCAAACTGTGGCATTTTCTGCAAAATTCTGCAGCAATTATGTAGCAAATATGCATAACTTTGCATATTAATGTGCATTTTTATTTTACTTTATTTTTATGAAGTCCTTTTCTGACATTTCTATGTCCAGCTAATTTATTTGGTTCTTTTCTGGGAGGGAATGGATCTAAATGCTTGTTACTGGGAAGGAAGTGGGGCAATATGGGAGATGGAGAAAGAGAGAGAGAGAGGCATCTCACAGAAGGGCAATGGAGAATGAGTCTCAGACAGGAGGGGTAGAGGGATTGTAAGGGGAGAGAGTCGCAGGAAGAAGGGATGATGGGGGAACCTGGGATCAGAGGGAAAAGGAATGAGTGAAGAAGGTAAAGGGGGATCAAGGAATTGGGCCCTAATTGATCCTGGTCTGGGAAAAGGGATCTAGGATCAGAAAGAGAGAGGGAAGATTCACTTACATCCCTCACCACCAATCCCTTCATTACCCCTGTTCCCCTCAAAGTCTCCCCAATCAATCACCTTGCTCTCTTTCCCTGCACCTCTTCTCTGGTCCCCTCTCTCAAACCCCACAGATCCGCCAATCTCACATTTGCCCCAATCCCATTATTCTCTACATCCTCCCCCTGCAACCCCTCTGAACCCCTCATTTACTCAGGTCCCACCCCTTCATTCATCCTCCCTCCCCTCTTCTGGATTCCCTCATCTACTCTTACCCTATATCCCTATTCACTCTCCCTCTTCCTCCTACTCCCTCATTCACTGTTGCTTCCCACGACCCCACCTCCTCAAATCCCCACTCTTACCCCCATCCACTATCGTTTGTCCCCACACATACTCTGATCCACTCACTCTTGTCCCCCACTTCCAACCCTTCTCTTATCTTTATTCAACCTATCCCCAGCCTCTCTTATTCAAACCCCCCTCTCAATCCCCTTTCCGAGTACTGCTCACCACCTCCATTAGTTAGGAGCAGGAAGAAGAGGAGAGCACTGGTAGTAGGTCAAGCTGCTTCCTTTTTTTACTGCCCAGGCTCAACTGCAGCTTTCTACTGCATGGCTTTCTGTTCAGCTTGGCAAGAAGCTGCAGTTGTGTCCTGGTCGCAGAAGGAGGAGGAGGACATGACCAGACATGCTGCCACTGCTCACCTCTTTCTGCAGCCCAATCAGCACTGAGGGATTGTGGGGGGGGGGGGGGGGGGGAGGGGGGACAGGGGGGACACAGGGTATGAGAGAGAAAAGATACAACCCGCAGGAGGACGACCTCCTCTCTACAGCCACATTCAACTGTCCCCATTTCCCGCAGCAATCTGCTGAAATAGTAAAACCTGCAGGCAGATTTTACAGCCTCTTCCTGCAACTGCGGAATCGCGGGAGACCAGGGGATCTGATTATCTCTCAAGCAGTGATCCACGTTCATTTATCTCACAGGTCATATTTCCAACCCTAAGACATTTCTTACCAGTAGGGAGATTTTTAAAATTTTTAATCAGGTATCAAACTTTTCTTGAAGGGTTTTCAACACTTCTTTCTTTCCATGGATGATAACTAAAAGTAAGGCTGTATAAGCAAAAAGAGGCTGAAAGTAGGAGAAGGCTTTGATGCCTTGCCACCAGCAAAATAGATGATGGGGAGTTTCCCCAGTGCAAATAAGGAATCAAAGGAGGCTAGCACAGAGTTACAACCCCGAGGATAAGGGCTTAACATTTTCTAGTAATTACCTTTAAAAAGAAAAATATACTTACAGTGTTAAACAGGGGAAATGTGTTAGAAAATTATAAAAGAAATGACTCATTTTAAGAGAAAAAAAATAGGTCTGCAATAATTTATCTTTTAAAAAAAAAAACTTAGGCCCTAGAACATGATTCCAGGTTCTTGGCGTAAAGCAGAACTTTAGCAAAGTATTTTTTTTCTTTTAAGATATGCCAGCAGTTCTGATGTTCATGAAGTGAATGTTAATACGTTCAATTGCTATGCAGCAAAAGGAAAGAAGACCTCAGATATTTAACAGGATTTTTTTTTTTTTTTTTTTTTTAAATAGCAAGACAATTCATAGTTTCTACTAACAATTACCCAAAATACTACTACAAGTTACGCAAAAATTGAACAAATTGAACAAATGAAATAGTAAGCCCTGAAAAATAAGGTTCAGAATGGAAATGTGACAGCTCCTTATTGTTCCACACGAGATACTGAGATCCACCAACAGTTCACTTAAAAGTTCCTGCTTGGTAGAAGAACTGCGGAAATCCTTTAAGTCAATTTCCTTGGGAAGGCAACCTGAAAATATATAAATCATTGGACTGCATGCTCTTATGCTCATTTGGCATTCTTTCCCAAAGTCTAGCCCTACTACACATTGAGTCTTGTTAAATAGAGATTACAGCGATAATATACAGTTGATTAGCAAGGTAAGCCAACTTGGATCTTCCTACCAGCATTCTGAGCTGTGCCCGCAGAAGAATGGAATCTGAAGCCAAAGTTTTTCTGGCGCACAGTCCGAGCCTCCAGCTGCCACACATTCATCAAAGGTCTGGAACCAAGACAAAGACACACTCTTAAGATATAAATTCCTGCTTTGCATTTCAAGCATCTTAATCTCAGCTATTAACATGAACAAGACAGACAAAGCAAGGAAGGGGAGCAGAAAATGTAGGTAGACATGAAACCATCACGTTCCTTTACACTCGGGGGCCAGAAGTACTAAGCATTTTTCCTACAGACACAAAATGGGAAAAAAAAAACCTTTGGCACATCTGGCTTTTAGTATTCATATGAAATTGCAAGCGTAATGTAACATATTTGGCCATCAGCAAATGAATAAGCAATAAGATAAAACAAGGTGTGGCATAATAACCTGCCTGAGTGATTCTGGTTACCTCAATCTGACGCTTTGTCTACTTTGTTAATGAACAGCAGCCTATCAGAAAGGTTCAAGCAAGCCAGAAACTACCAGTAATCTATTACGCATCTTAAAAGAACTCTGCCCAGTAGGATTAAGAATCCAATGCAGGCCTTGGCTTTATTTTAAAAAAATTCAGGGGCAAGCATTGCCTAGCATACATCTCGGGGGGGGGGGGGGGTCTACTGTTCTACGATTCTGTGGACTGTCTAAAGGAGGTACAGCAGAACGAAATGGCTTTTTTTCTCTCTTCCATTCACTTTCATGTGCTTGCAGGTCCTCACGGTATCAGCAGGGATCTGGCATTTCGCTTTCTGCATGCATACTAACACAGCTAGCAGGATCCCATAGACACAAAGGGACAAAGCAATGGAGGTAAGAACAGATAGGGAGAACAGAAGCAGTCAAAAGTGTAACCCCCCCTTCCCAAAAAACCCTACATCTGTGAATGAAGATATTTCCACACATTTCTTTTTTTAATGTACATACCTGGTATTGCTGCTTTGAACAATAACCCACATGGGAGAGTACCTTTAGCAAAAGTTATTATTCTATCTAAAGCAAATGAGCTCTAGTATCACTAACTAGCATGAAATGCCCTGTTCAACTTATTTGCCACTAAAATTGATTTAACCTTTTTTGTGATTATATGAAAGGAAGGATCAGAAAACATGAACATTCCTACCAGTTAAGTTTACAAAACTGCTCAGTTTAAGAACTTAATACTCTGTTAACCAAATGACTTGAAATGCTACGTTATTGAGATTACATCGGCCCTGAAGAAAACTGGATTCTTTGTAGGCTGTGATACCAGTTGCATCTAAAGACAGGATTTAAGTGGTTTTGAACGTTTCTGATATTATCGCAACATGATTTATCTGGTAATTAGATACACGTTTCACACGTATTACTGTCCACAAAAAAGGGCAAATTAAATGCTTGAATATGCAGTTTCTTCTTTTGCATTAAGTGGTTTCATACTTGAAACGTAATGCTCAGCAGTGCAAAAACCTCCAATAGCTTTTAAGTGAAGGGCAGTACAAGAGGCTGACAACATAATTATGAGTAAGTGGAGGTCTTTAGGAAGAATTAGATGCAGCAGCAGCCCTACAATGGTAACATGCAAACAATTCTCTGTGCTACAATGCTAATGCACCATGTAAATGTAAGTATTTAACCAAGATTTCAATTAACTTGATGGCTGGAAAAGTTTTAAAAAAGGGTGGAAAAGAACTTCAGTTCTGCATGCAACTCAAGAAAATGGTAACCCCTGGTCAGAAATAGTCACGGAGAAGCGACTGGTTGCTTTACACAGCCGTTAGACATTTTTATTAGTGTATCCCCCATCCCCCTTTGCAAGTAACAACTATCAGCCAGGCTCTAAAGCAAAGGTAGGGAAAACTCTTGGAGAAGGGTTTTGTACTGTGCCAAGGACTTTACCGTTTGGGAAACCTCCATTGCTTATTGTAGCATGAACTTTAATACAACAAAAGTTGGATTACCTGCTGCAACTATTCCGGCCTTTAGGAACTGAAAACCATCAGTACAGGGCTTGCTGTTGGCATTCCTTTTCTTTATTTTTTATGCATTTTAGATTTTACAACTTTTGTTGAGCTCTGTATTCTGGGCACAGCTCTTCAAACACATTATAAAGTGCTAGGTTGCATTCAGTTAAAACATTATCAACTAGCAGAAAGACCTGTTCTTCGCCCCAGTTAAAAGAATACCCCAAGAGTTCAAAAGGTGCAGATCTACATATAAATGTACATAAACAGTAATTTATGTATTTATTTATTTAAGGTTTTTTTTTATATACCGGCAATCATGAGAACATATCTTGCTGGTTTACATGAAACGGGAGTGCATTAAATACATCAAACTAGAACTGAGGTGACCGAAGGTACAGTTACAATTAACAAGGGTAGCAATTAACAAGGGTAGCAAAACTTAAATAAATTTTATTTATTTAACTTCTTTTACTATACCGATACTCAAGACCAGGTCTTATCGTACCGGTTTACAATATAACAGGGGGAAACCAATTAACATCTAGGTAGAAGATAAAGTTACATTAAAACAGGGAGCGTAAAATGGGAGATGGAAGACAGGGCAGAATTTAAACTATAACAATAGAGGAGTGATAAATATAATCAACAAGAACCAATAAATTAGTAAATTAGTGATAAATATAATCAACAAAAACCAATAAATTAGTAATATATTAGTAATCACTTATATAATTAGTAATCACTTATAATAAGCTTTATGTACCTATTCATTATATCCAGGAATGTAACATTTTTGATGGCATGATTAAAGACTCTTGTTATTCAAAATTAGGAGCCACGGAAGGACCTACTTCTACCCCTCATCTGACTTTGAAGAGTTACAGGTCAGCATGTTTCCTGGTCCTAAGGAGCTTCAGGTAGGCCTGCCTGGCCTCCGATATACTCCAGCCATTCACGGATTTACAGTGAATCGTTCTGTATTTATACTAGCTGCAACCAACAAAACATTTGTGATAAATGTGTATTCTTCAGTCCTGCATCTTTTCCCTTTTTACTTCTCACTCCTCTCCACAGGTTCTCCAATCCCTCCCTCCCCATCTCACCACTTTCCCCCTCCCAAATCTCTTCCTTCCCCAGACTCACACAAGTGGAATCTCCCATTCTACCTCTTTGACAGCCCCTACACCATGGCTGGGGCTCCTATTACAAAGGGCCAAGTGGCTACAACTGGTTCGGTATGATGACGCAGCAGTGGCATATTGCTACCAGTTTCACTTGCACCTGAGGATTCGTCATCTGGCCATTCTTGCTGACCCCTTAAGTTCATCTCCATGCTTGTCTCTTTCCATGCAGTGCAGAGTATGCAATGGGTATGTGGAGGGTTAGTGACACCATTTCCAGTACAGAGCCATGTTTAAGACTGATGATGCTGAGAAAAAATGACCAACAAACCCTGATGAAGGGACTTAGCAGTCTGAAACACAGTCTCCTGTCAGGTTTAGAGGATGTAGTATGGATCAATAATTTCAGCATTACATTGGAAAAAGAAACAATGTGGATGACCACAATTTTGAATGAGATAAGTTAATGATATTCATGGACAATATTTTACCTGCATAAAAATTTATAAAAAATGACTGATTATATATAAGGCTGAGACTCATATGTGAAAAACATCAATGATGCTGCCTAGTATGATGGTCACTATTATTGTTTAATGTATAACTGTGGAACTAGAGGGGAATAATTTCAGTATTAGTGGTAAAAATAGTGTCATATTACCTCCCAAAAGGGGGAAACAATTCAAATAAAGAAATTAACCCCATAATCAGGAGCTTTCTATGCTACCTTATTTTCTCTTTCAGAAAATTGAAAGAAAAAAAATCTAGTTACAACTGAAATGGGATTGTGTTAACCACAACAAATCATTCACCACCAAAATATTCTTAATTTTTCTGTTATAACAAACTGGCTTGTTTTTAAACTGAAGCAGAAAAGTGCCTCCAATGTTCTAGATCCACCAGCAAACCAATCTGGTTTGGAGGGTAGCCAACATCTAAAAATGGACCTGGTCATAGACCAAATGTATGCAAAAATAGGTCATGAACATAAGAGATTGAAAAGCAGCCCTGCTTGTGGGTAAGGCACATTCCATGTGGAAATATTAGGATTGTATTCTGCATTCTCATTGTGCAGTAGAGTCCTTTCCCAATACGAAGGGTCAAATAGTACAACCACAACATTTGAGGCTCTCGCTATCTGTTTTTACCAGATCAAACAGTACTAACTGCAAGAAATAGAACTATAACATGTTTTTATAAAAGTTATGGTTTATCATTTTATTTTGCAACATTGGGTATATGCTACCTTGTATTTGCTTCTGTCGAAAAAAGCAGATTTTAAATAAATTAAATTAAGAACTACATTTACCTTTTTATCTCCCTGTTTTCGTCTTCGCAGCCCGGGCCTGTAATCATCTCCAAACCGCAGAAAGTAATAGTAAGAAACTAGCCTTTCGATAGGATCCCTTATGACATTTATATAAATTGGTTTCTTTTTAACCCCAAACCTAGAACAGAGGCAGAAAAGAAGCACACAAGAATTTCTTAATGTTAACTCCATGATCCACAAATACAGATTTATTGACCCTAAAAATACTTGGTAGTAAGGTTATACCTTGCTGATATCCATAAGAGAATAAATGATGTGCACTATAATTGCATATTGAGTATACTAATTTCATTTTCTTCAGCATAAAGCAGGCTAATATTCCAGCTCATGCATGCAAAGGAGAAATGGGTTAGCATAGCATCTCTCCTAATGCCTACCCACCTCAGACATCATTGCTGGGTCCCAGGATAAGTAGGAGCGTTGAACGTACTAGGCATGATTCCATCTGCTGAAGCTTAACTGGCTGCATCAATGTGCCTCCTATTGACATCTGGAGGCCCTTCTTCAGCAGCTTGAACTCTCCTCCAGACCATCAGCTCTACTTAACCCAATGAGACTTTGCTGTCCACCCACCTCTGATGTCACCTTTGGGTGTAGGGATAAGTAGAAGCGTCGAATGCCATAGATGCCACGTACCCTTTGGCACATGCCAAAAGAGCACACAGAAGGAGCTTGCCCCTTTGTGCACACCCTTTGTGCGAGCTCTGAGGACTAGTTTTCATTGCATTGCCGGTTTTGCTGATAGGAAAACTTTTAACGTCAGGAATCTTCTTAAACAGAATGAAGTCAAATATATCACAGGACAAGGTAGATATGGTAGCTTGTCTAATGTTAAGAAATTAAGATCTTCTTGTGCTCAACTCCATCAACTTCAATGTCTCCTTTTATATTCATTTCACTAATATTAATAAATGCTCAATTGATCACAAAAAAGATACTGTTAATTAATGACATTCTTACACAGAAGAAATCTTTGATTTTTTTGTATTACTGAAACTTGGTTGAAAAATACTGATGCTGTACTAGTAAATCAAATTTCTAATGATAACTGCAAAGAAAGATCTCAAATTTACTAAAGTTAAATTTACCATTATCCCACCTTTTGAAGTTACAATTTTGATTTTTGAAAATTTACAAATGTTTCTAGTTTATTGCCCTCCTGGGTTACTGGAACACAATACCTCTCCTTTATTAGAACTGTTAGAACCTAATCTTATTGATCCCCTCTGTACTATTGTTATTGGAGATTTTAATTTACATGTTCATGCTGAACCATTATCTATTGCATATCTTTTACTGAATTATTGAACATGATGGGTTGGGTACAATTAATCACTGAATTTACACATTTGGCAGGACACACATTAGACCTTCTCTTTATTAAAGATTTCTTCTCTCTTGATAGTTTAAATCTTACAATACCTTGGTCCGATTCCAAATTGATCAATACTTCCTTGGCTGTTAAATTATCAAGCCTTCCACTAAATGTTTTAATTAAACTTATCCCCGAACTAGGTCAGTAATTGATGACCTTAAAGCTAAATTTCCTGCATATCTTAACTCAATGGAGTTCAACAATTTTGAAGAAGCATTTATTAAATGGAAGAATATCACGGAATCAATTGTTAATGAAATTAGTCCATTTAATAAGGCAGCATAGATTACAAACAAAACGTCTTGTGCTCCTTGGTATAACTAAGAATTGGGGAAAACTAAATGTATTTTATGTAAAAGGTAAAATAAATGAAGGAAATTTCCTAATGAATAAAATTTAGGGGCGTATAGATCTCTTGCTAATATAGAACTTTAATAAATTAAGCTAAAAAGAATATTAGACTTCTAAAATTCATCATATCAAATTCAATCCCAAAATTCTGTTCTCTACAGTAAAATATTTAACAAAAAAAATCATCAACACACTGATAATGACTATATGCTTTTAGAACCTTCCAATTGTGAAGCTTTCACATTTTTCACAGAGAAGATTGGAAATCTATTAGTAAGTTTTTCAATTAGTAATGAATCAATTATGCTCATTAAACCACCTGATTTTCAATTTTGGAGTATTTGAGCCTTTATCTCAACTAGAAGTTCATCAAATTATAACGAGCTCCTCTCACTGTCCATTAGATCCTATACCTACTATGATTTAAAAAAGATCAAAGAAGATATCATCCCTACGCTAACAAAACTCAATCTGTCACTTTTAGAAGGATATTTAGTACAATCTTTAAAATGTGCTTCCATTAAACCAACTCTCAAATACAATTGCATCGATCCCAATGACTTTACAAGTTATAGATCTATCTTCACATTGTCTTTTCTATCAAAATTTATTGAGAAAGCTGTTTACCACCAACTCTCAAACTACCTTAAAAACAGATACTTTATCTAATCACTTAGATTTTAGAAAAAAAACATTGCACTGAATCTTTATTAATAATGACATGTAATCTAGCATGGATTTGATATTGGTCAAAGTTATCTACCCATTCTAGCCAATCTACCTTCAGCATATGACACTGTTGATCATAAATTACTTATTACTTAGCTTAGTGAAATTGGGATCGTGGGATTGTATTAAAATGGTTCATTTTGTTTCTTACCGACAGATCATTTCAAGTAAATATTCAAAATACTTACTTCACAATAAAAAATATCAAAACTGAAGTCCTTCAAGGAGCAGCATTATGTGCAATTCTTCAATATTTATTTACTTCCATTATGCAAATAGCTTTCTGGTCTCAGTTTAATTTATAGAATTTATGCAGATGTTCAATTTTTCATTCCTGTCAATAGTTCTCTGTTGCACATACAACGAGATTACTTAACATTTACTTCTCTGCTATTCAGAAATTAACGCACATGAAATTTGTTCATAATGTTAATAAAACTGAAATAATTTACTTAAGGAAAACAGTTATAGATTCAGTTCCCAAGATTAAACTAAATGATTCTACAATTGCCATCACTATGGCAGTACGTGACTTAGGAGTAATAGACTCCACCCTATCAATGTCAAAACATTAAATCTATAATTAAATCGGGCTATTATACATTATGCATCCTTAAAAGACTAAAATCTTTATTAGAGTTTGAAAACGTTAGTACTATTCAAACACTTTTTTCTAAAATAGATTATTATAATTTCTTATTAAGCTTACCCACCAGTTCACTCAGACCTTTACAACTATTACAAAATGCTGCAGCACGTGTCCTCACTGGCAGAAATCAATTTGACCATATTACTCCCATATTGAATTCTCTTCACTGGCTACCTGTCCAATATCATGTACAATATAAATTGCTTTCCTTGATACAAAAAACTATCAATGAAGGTGTAAACTGAATTGGTACAGCATTACATTTATAGCTCCCCAAAGAATGCTTAGGTCATCTAACAAAGCTTTGCTTAATATTCCTACTATAAATTTTGCCCATTTGGGTGAGGTTCATGAGAGAGCTCTCTCTGTTGCAGAACCTATATTATGGAACAAAATGCTTAAAAAAATTGAGACTCTGCCATTACTATACAACTTTTAAACAAGCACTAAAAATATGGTTGTTTCAATGTACTTTTGATGCTAAATTAGCATTCCATTTTTCAGCTCCCTTACATATAATGCAGACATGAGTATTTATCTTCATTTAGTTAAATTTAAATGAGAGTATTCTATGATGTTTAAGAGTCACTACATTGCAGCTTGGCAGATATCGACGGGAGACAACAGACTAATCTTGGTCCATGACACTGCCTAAGCCCTAGTGGAATGAGCCCTAACCTGAGTAGGCAACAGCTTTCCAGCATCCACATATGTGACCGTGACCACCTCCTTAATCCAATGAGCCTTAGTAGCTCATGAAATAGGAGCACCCTGCTTATTCCCACCATGGAGAACAAACAGGCGATCTGTCATTCGAAAAGACTCTGAGATCTCCAAGATACTGCGCAACAAGATGCTTAACATCCAAGGAGCACAAAAGGCAAAACTCCACTGCATCCCTGACATTATCCAGGGATGGCAAGAAGATGGACTGATTCAAATGAAAGTCAGAGACTCCCTTGGACAAGGATAGAATAGTATGCAACTGTAATGCCCAAAGTGTCACCCAAAGGAACAGCTCCCAGCAAGACAATACCTGCAGCTCAGAAATCAGACGCACAGAACATATAGCCACTAGGAACAGTGTCTTCAAAGTCAACAACTGTAAGGAAAGGCTACGCAGTAGTCAGAACTTAAGGGCCGCCAAAAGGTCCAGCACCAAATTAAGACTCCATAATGGAACTGGTAACTTCAAGGGAGGCCTAAGGTGCTTTACTCCCTTCAAAAAACAGGCCACATCAGGATGAGACAAGGAAACACCATTCACCAGGCCTCTGAAACAGGCAAGAGCTGCAACCTGCACCTTCAAGGAATTAAGGGCCAAGCCTTTATTCAATCCATCCTGCAAAAAATAGAGAATGAGAGGGATCTTAACTGAATGATGAAAAACACCCCATTCCTCATACTAGGCCTAAAAAACTCTCCAGATCTGCACATAAGCCAAGGAAGTGGAGAACTTGCGAGCGCACAGTAAAGTGGCAATCATCGCAGAGCAATAACCATGCTTTAATAGGCGGGTCAAGGGCCAAACCGTAAGACAGAATAGAGAGATCCTTGTGAAGAACCGGTCCCTGTTGAAGCAGATCAGGAGGGAGACGAAGGGGGGGCCTCCACCAGGCATAGTCATAAATCCACATACCACAGACATCTGGGCCAGTCCAGCGCCACCAGGAGTACTAGCCCCCTGTAGCCTTCAATCTTGCAAATTATCCTGCCCAGCAAGAGTCACAGAAGAAAGGCATAAAGCAATCTGTCTTCCAGTCAGTCCTGTAAGAGAGAGTCTATACCCACGGACCACAGATTTCTCCTGCGATTGTAGAAGCAAGGAACCTTCACATTTCGAGAAGTCACCAGGAGGTCTAGGAACAGAAGGCCCCAGTGATCCACAATCAGCTGAAACTCCTCAGCTGACAGCACACATTCTCCTGGGTTCAGATTCTCCCTACTGAGAAATTCCACTCTTTTGTTATTTTTTCCTGTAATGTGAGAAGACGAGATCTACAGATGACCTTCTGCCTATTCCATCAGCTGGTCTATTTCCTGTGACATTTGCTGGCTCTTGGTTGCTTCTTGGCAACTGATTTAGGCCACTATTGTCACGTTGTCCGACATCACACAAACCCTTGATTCCGCAGCCTGTGGCTGAATTGCAAGCATGCCAGCCATACCGCCCAGGCCTCCAAGCGATTGATGTTCCAGTGGGACTCTTTGGCATTCCAGCCCCCTGGGCTGTTAACAGACAGTAAGCTTCCTTACTGTGGAGACTTGCATCTGTTGTGAGTACCAACCAGACCGGAGAGGACAAGGAACTCCCCTTTCTCAGATGATCCTTCTGCAACTACCACTGGAGGTGGGAGCAGATTTCCATCAGCAAGTGGAGCTGAACCACATAATCCCGAGACTACAGGTTCCAATGAGATAGCAGAGAATGCTGAAGAGGACGCATATGCGCCCTTGCCCATGGCACCACTTCCAGGGTAGCTTCCATCAAGCTGAGTACCTGAAGGTAAGACCACACCATGAGGCTTATGGTGTTCATCATCTGATGCACCTGAGACATCAATCTCTGGATCCGAACTTCCGGTAGGAAAACTCTGTCCTGTCCCCGTGTTGAACTGGTCCCCCAGATAATACGACGACTGGGAAGGTTGAAGATTGCTCTTGGTCAGATTCACCACCCAGCTGAGCTCCTGCAATAAGATCAATGTGTGTGCCACCAGGCAGCTCTCTGTGGGACTTGGCTTGAATCAGCCAGTTGTCCAAATACGGGTGCACCAGGATTCCTTCTTTTCGCAAGGCCACCGCTACCACCACCATAATCTTGGAAAATGTTCTGGGAGTGGTAGCTAGACAAAAAAGGCAGTGCCTGAAACTGATAATGGCACCCCCAATACCAGAAAGCATAGGAAGCATTTGTGTTCCAATTGGATGGGAACATGAAGGTAAACTTCTGACAGATCCAAGGAGGTCAGATATCCCACTGACTGCACTGCCATTATTACAGAGTGTAAGGTTTCCATTCGAAAATGTCACCTTCAAGTGACTGTTGACCCACTTGAGATCCAAGATGGGACAAAGAGCCCTTCTCCTTGGGCACAACAAAATAAATGGAATATTGCCCAATACTTTGAGACATGGGCATCGGAACTACAGCCTTCAGTCTGAGGAGCCTTTGAAGCATGAACTCCACTGCCTTCTTCTGTGATGAGTGGCAAGGGGACATCATGAATATGTCCCAAGCAATACTGCAAAATTCCAGTGCATTCCTTTCACGTATAACCTCCAGGACCTATTAGTCTGATGTGATCTCGACCCACCTCCGATAAAAGAGAGAGACACATCTCTCTATTTCCTGTTCTGGAACGTGGGTTGGCAAACCTTCATTGGGAAGCTCAGGAAGGTACACCACCCAAGCCCGCTCCTCTCTTGGTCTGCCGGGGACAAAAGGACTGAGACCTTCTGAAAAATCGAGTCCGCTGAAAGGTCATCTCTCTGTAGGGACGAAAACGCCTGGAACCCCAGAAACGACCCCTCATTCCAAAGGGGTGCTGTAACTGTTTTTTATCCTCCGGCAAACCAAGGCACTGGAGACTCGCCCCACTTACTGGCCACTTTCTCCAACTCTCTCCCAAACAAGAATGAACCTTTAAAGGGCATTGTGGTAAGCTTGGCTTTGGAAGCTGTCTCGGCTGACCAATTTTGCAACCAGAGTTGATGTTTGGCCGCTACCACCAAAGCTACTCCTCTGGATGAGGTCCAGACTAAATCACAGCCTGTGTCTGCTAAAAAGGCAGCAGCAGGCTCCATAACCACTCTGGAATTCCCTCCAGACTCAATTTTCTGAGAGAGAAGCAGACAAGATCTTGCCACTAGGGTGCAACAAGAGGCAATCTGTAAATTCATCGCCACTGCATCAAAGGCTTGCTTAAGAAAAGCCTCAATCCTTCTATCATGTACATCCCTCAAGGCCACTCCTCCCTCTATGGAGATAGTCATCCACTTAGACACAGCACATACCAGAACATCCACTTTGGGGAAAACACAAACGCTCTCACAGCCAGATCCAGGGAGTACAGGCCTTCCAATGTCCAACCCTTTTTAAAATTTGCCTCTGGGGCATCCCATTCCAGATCAATCAATTCCTGGATGGCATCTATCACTGGGAAAAAAACAAGAGGCTTTATGTAAAGAAACCAAAATGGGTCCAGACGAAGCCCAGAAAGAACTGGAGCTGGTCCCACAGAACTGCCCTTGTCGTTGGAGGAGCCATTTAAGGGAGAGCCAAGATCTGGCATGTCCCCAGTCAAGGCCATGACCAACCCATCATCAGAATGGGAAGAGCCAGGTTTAGCAAAATTCTAGGAAGGCAACTCTCCCTGAGCATCTGAGCAGTGCTGACACAGGTTAGAAGCCCTAATATGACAGGCAACATAAATAAGACGACGCTTTGGCTTCTTGCTTCCCAGCGCCATCACTGCGGTAAACGTGCGTCAGAACAGCTCGCGTTCAAAAATGAAATGCACTTAGAAGAAAGCACAGCAAGATGCACACACAACCTGAGCGCCAAGTGAAGCGTGTAAAAACAGTTTGTGGGCGTAAAAAGGCATGCCCAAAAACCAAGCGTGCAACGCGTATGCAGAGCTGACACGCTGTGCATACCAACAGTCTATAGAGAGCAGCAGAACATGCAGAAGAGCACATGAAAACAACCACTGCAGCCTACCATATGGCATGTAAGAAAAAATCCTAAGTGCGGGGCCTAGCCCACTGGGAGCTGCTCAACTCCCCAACCCCAAAGGGAGCGGGAATGAACATTGGCATAGCACGCCAAGATCGGACACTGGAGAAAGTCCTGAAATCCCTCTGTCTCTGATTCAGGTAAAACCTTTTTTTTTCAAACACTACCTGAGCTCAGCGCTTATCAGCTGAGAAAAGAGATTGTCTCCGGCTGTTGGGGGAGAGAGCATATGCCGTCCTCACTGTGCTCGGCCTCCTGCACCCGCTGCCTTCCAGCTGAACTAGCAGCTAAGTCCACACTGGGAAACCTAGCTACCGGACCAAGGCACACCTCTGAGGGACCATGGAAATCACCTCAGGAATTCTCAACTGGGAAAGGGACCTTTAGGTATCACCGCAGGAGAGCTTTCTTTTCCTGAATTTAGAATTTCAAATTTCTCCTTTCAAAAAACTCAAAGCAATCCCCATAGGGAGATGCACATTCACCATCTGCTGGAGACGGAGAATATTGGCAGGCTGAGGTCACTGCAGGGTTTTATATACTGTGATGTCAGCTTGCTAGGTCTCCATCTGCAGGCAGGGAAGCATAAACCCACTGGTCCTGAGTCCATCTGTCTACACACTAGGAAATGGCCCACTGGGAAAGGATTAACAATGGAACATCCAATGGAGAAAGGGAACAGTAAAAGGCAAATATGACGGCCCTGAAAGACATCATTGAAATTAAATGACTGTCCAAGGCAAGCCCCTAGTTTATGAGAAGTGTGAGAAAGTGTGATGTGCCTGGATCAGAAAGCCTTGGGTACCATAGAGCACCTAGAGGCAAAACTGTCTTTCAAGGTAAGGCATAGGGACCTATTTAACAAAAACCTTGAATATTCCTCAGTGCTTAAGGTATCGTCAGATAGCACAGAGCAACTATTTTCTAAACAAAAATTACTTAAGAGTCTTTTGTACTTGAGTCAACTATACAAATTTATGGAAGATGTAATTAATGCAACACTGATACCATAAGAGGTAAATTTAAAAGAAGCTACATGTGTAAATGTAACATTGTAGAAATTTTAAAAAGCCATTTACGCACATAAACTGCACTTACTCATGTAAAACCCAATTTTAAACATTTCAATGTTTTTTTTAAAATCAGGCCCATAGTGGGGAAACTGAACTGCTTCCCCAGTACTGGTATTCACTGGATGGTAATTTATTTTTAAGTGCTTTTTATTTGTTTCTTTTATTCTGCAGCATAAAATACAAGCAAAGAAGGATTTGTACATAATTGATTTTAAAACCCATTTTTTTTTTATAATGAACAAAGTTAATCCTTTGAAAGTGTTTTCAGTTCATATGAAACTAAAACATACCTCACTAAATCTCTTGAGCCACAGTATCTTAATAGCCAGCAGTGTATTATTTTAACAATGACAATGCCAAATATTATTATGCAAGCTATTATAAAAATAGTTTAGTTGAATAACAGCAAACAAGGAACATGTAACCTTCTAGGCAGAAACGGATGAATGAAAATCTCAGATTCCTTCTCAGAAGTAAAAAAAAAAAAAAAAATTATCCGAGAATTATTTTCAGTTTCACTTACTTCAACAAAGCCATTAATTAACTCCCTTGATCTGGCAGGGGGAAATAGATAAGCCTACTGAGATTCCTTCTGAGGTTATTAGAGCCAATCATATTCTGCTATACAATTCTCTCAAAAAATTATGAACAATAAAATTAAATATTTAAAAAATGTAATAACTTTGTACTCTCAAAGATGGAAAGCTCATAACTGCATTAGGGCAACTGACCCTAGTAGAAGAAAAAATAATTTAAAAGTAATCAAAAAACAGAGTGCACTAAAAAAACAAGTTTGGAAAGATGAATGCCTTTTTAGATTACACAGAAGTTTCAAATGCATTCTTTGTACCTTGTGTCCTCCTGGTCTGCTTTGGAATTTAGTATGTGGACAGAAGAACAGCTGCATACATGCGAGCTGTGGCTCTGCCTCACTTTAGCATGCGGACAGAGAGCAACATGTAGGCATGCATGAGAGGACGGATGGACAGACATGATCTCACCAGAATGCCCTCTGATTTTTAAAAAGAACATACAAAAAGGAAGAAAGGCTCAACAAATCCTTACAATTCAATAAGCAATTTAGTCAAGAGTGAGGAATTAAAGCAATAACTCTTAACCAGATCAAAAAGACACTGAGGCTAAAAGATGTTAAAAACCCCAGAGAATGCATTGCAAAGCACATGGCTAGAACTTTACTCACTATTAGGCCGATTCAGTAAAAGTCGCGGGAGAGCAGGCGCTCGCCCGCTCTCCTGTGCGCGTGATTCAGGGGGGAAGAAGATGCAAATGAGGGCCCGCAGGAAAAAGAGGCGCTAGGGACACTAGCGCGTCCCTAGCGCCTCCTTTTGACAGGAGCGGCGGCTGTCGGCGGCTGTCGGCGGCTAAATTGAGTGTCTGTCTTCCGACCTGCGGGCCACGGGCAGATTTTTATTTTTTTTTTATTTTTTATTTTTTTTTTTTACTTTTGGGGCCTCCTACTTAATATCGCTATGATATTAAGTCAGAGGGTGTACAGAAAAAGCAGTTTTTACTGCTTTTCTGTACACTTTCCTGGTGCCGGCCGAAATTAAAATGTGCAGCTTGGCTGCACATTTTACTTTCTGTATCATGCAGGAATAACTAATAGGGCCATCAACATGCATTTGCATGTTGCAGGCGCTATTAGTTTTGGGGGGGGGGGGGGGGTTGCCCGTGCGTTTTCGCACTATTACCCCTTATTGTATAAGGGGTAAAGCTAGCACGTCGAAAACGTCCAACCCGGAGCGCACTGTACTGCATCGGCCTGTATAAAGCCAGAATATTTTACAAGGACATAAAACAATCCCCTAAACCCAAATGCATAGGCAAAGGTAGAACATATATGTTAAACAAAAATAGGCTAGAACAGGCACACATCTACTGGCAAAGCATAGAGATATATGCTTTGCCAGTAAATTTCCTCCACCTTGCCTGCACAGCCCAGGGAGCTGCAACAAAGTTCACAGTACAATCTGGCTAACAGCAAAGCTCAAGCAATCCCCTAAAATCATCTACAGAATAACGCCCCCCATTTCCCCAAAATAAGATTCCTCAAACTACAAAATACACTCCTAAACTAAAATGTATGTAAGCAGTAAAGAAAAGCTGTCCTTAGAAACATTCTATCAAGGACAGATCAAACTCGGGATGTTCTGGACCGGGGTAAACAGATCTGGTTTTCAGGATAACCTCAATGAATGTGAACGAGATGTGTGCACATAGAACAGAAGCAGTGCGTACAGATATCATGTGCTTGTTCATTGTGGATATCCTGAAAATCAGACCTGTCTGCAGCACTTGAGTACAAGAGTTGCCACTGCTTTGGATTTATTGGACTCTGAAAGCCTCTGAAGTGTTCTCTGTCACCAGATGCTAAGTGATTCCCAGGGAAAGTGCTGAGCTGTGCTGGGTTATAAAAACTATCTTGTGCAATTGTTGTTGTTTTGAAAATCACTTACCAAATCTGTTTCTCGTTCAAAAATATGACTTATCACTGAATTTGACTTAAAAGTTTAATCTATATATAGGAAACAAACCCTGTATTACTTTAAGGCTGCACTGCAGTAGGATATTATACTGCTGTGGATCTGTGAACACAGTTTCAAAAGCTTAAAAAATGTAAAGGTCAGAAGAGATGTATTGATAACTTCATGAGAAGCAAAACTAGACAGGCTATGCAGCAACAATAAATAATCAAAATCCACAGCTACAGAGGAAAGCACTGAAAGAAACTGCCCTTGTAATCATGAAGGAAAATGTTTCTGAAAAATGCCCAGCAGCATTCAACATAGAAATTCTCAGCTTCTGGTCACTAGAGGGCAGTATCAAACTGAATCGGTATAATCTGCTTACATCCTTGGTAAAAATACTGAACACCTTCCATGACTGCTGTTGAAAAATCAGTACTATGAACATTGACTCATGTATACTATTAAAATTCCCCAACAAATAAAAGAAAGAGTAAAGCCTGAACCTTTGTTTTTAACAGCATAAAGAATATAATGTATTGAACATGATGTAATATAATGAAACATACTTAGTGAAGTCCAAATAAGAAACATGACCATGGTAGAATCCCGGCTTCATTTCCTTCCAAGAAGTGACATTCTTCACAAATCGCACCTGAAAACCATGAAAGAACAGTCAGTATATCATAAAATTAGCTGAAACTCTACATCTCCATAACAAAACTGCACTGCCTTGTCTTCACACCCTTGTACATTTTTCACATTCTGACTGAAAAGTACAAATCAAAATGCATTAAAGTAGGAGCCTGTTTCACTTATCAACACAACATATTCTACACTTTAAGTGTGAAAAAGCAATTATAGATATATTCCAAAAGTAATAAGAATAAAACCCCAAAAGTCTTTGCACCCCTTGACTCAATACTTTGCAGAAGCTTCTCCTGCAGCAGTAACACCCATGACTCATTTAGGATAAGTGTCCACCAACTTTGCACTGCGGGATGGTGCAGCTTTCGCCCATTCTTCCTGACAAACTGTGGTGTTAAAACAGCACATCACCGTAAAACCATAGAAATGAGGGCAGAAAGGGACCCAGTGAACCACCCAGTCTGTACAGCAAGCTTATGCCCATATCTGCTACACTGGGCAGGTTACCCCCCATGCTTATCAGTATCCCAAGACCAAAAAAAAAGTCAGGGTCCTCTGATGCTGTTTGAATCCCAGTTTCCCATTAAACGTTGCCGTGGAAGCAGAGAACAATGCTGGAGTTCCATCAAAAGTATCAGGCTTAGTGATTAAGGATAGTAAGCATCGCATCAGCAAGTTACCCCCATGCTTGTTTGTTCCCCAAACCGTAAACGTTGAGGCCCTCGTTGGTTGCAGTCTGAATCCAATTCCCCTTTTCTCACTGCCGTTGAAGCAGAGAGCGATGATGGAGAAAAGCTTGGTGGTGGCAGTGTCACAGGTATGTTGTTGGGAAGTCCTGCAACAGTGCGGACAGGGAGGCTTGAGAAGACTGAGAGGGAAAGATTGATGGTGCAAAGTACAGGCCGATGCTAGGGGAAAACCTGTTCCAGACTGGATCAGGGAGAAGGTTTGCCTGTCAGCAGGGCAATGACCCTAAGCACCAAGCCAAAGCAACAATGGATTGGCTCAGCAAGAAGAAAGTGAATGCCCTCAAGTAGCCCAGTCAAAGCCCAGACCTGAATCTAATACAAAATCTGAAGCAAACCTTGGAAGACTGCAGTCTACAGAGGATCCCCCAGCCAAAACGAACAAGCTTGAGCTATTCTGCCATGAAGGATGGGCAAAAACTGCACATTACTGCTGTGCAACATTTGGCAGATACTTATCCTAAATGCCTCATGGCTCTTACTGCAAAAGGGGCTTCTACTAAGCACTGAGTCAACAGGCATGAAGACTAATAATGCAAGCAAGACTTTCTGTATTTTTATTCTTATTTTTGGAATATTTCTATCACTGTTCTTTCACAAAGAACATGTAGAGCATGCTACGTAGATCAGTGAAAAAAAACTCCTATTTCAATGCATTCTGATTTGTACTTTTCAGACAGAATATGAAAAATGTACAAGAGTGTGACGCCTTTTACAAGGCACCATATATTAACGGCTCAGTTGCAGCCTAGAAGGGATGTCATTGAACTAGGAATACAAAATCTTGTTCAAATCCTTTGTACTACTGAGCAAGACACTTTCTATCCCTGGGTCTTACTTCTCCCTACTGTAAGTGGCCAATAAAATGTGTTTCCTTTTCCCTTTCGGAAACGTTCATGGGGTGATAACAAGCCACCAATTGCACAGGTTTGGCAGGTATGCTTCTGGAAGCATTGAATTGTGAAGGGCATGAAGAGGAAATGTGCTACTTAAGTTCAAAATATTACTTTTAAATCTGGGTTTCATTTCCCGATGAGCAAGGCAGAGAATGAAAGAGAAAAATTAGCCAGAATTCTTTTAACTGTTCATGCAGTAGCTCGTGCAAGGTAATATTTTTGTTTTCAGACAGCTAGGATTATTCAGATTAACACTTAAAGTGTTTATTTGCCATATGGCAAAAACACTTATTAACAGAAGCATTAAAATCATAACATTTTACATACACAGACGTCTTAGATTTCAGCCATTCTTTTCTTCCTTTCAATTTGCAGCTCAAAAGTCCTAGCAGTCACAGAAAATGGCTGCTGTCTGCACAGCAACATTTTCAGGATCAAACAACCATCAGGAGCAATTTGATGGAGGAGGTGGGCCACAGAAAATAAGTACAACAGCAGAGTTCTCAGACAGGCTATGAAAACCTTGCTACTCAGCAAGAGATTGATATTAATGCTGCTGTTTGTTAATGAACTGGTAAGTAGCACTCTCTTGCTGAAAGATAAAAATCTGGTCATTGCATTGCGAGTCTCCAGCAAACCTACAGGCAGGCCAAATAATTTAATCTAGATAAAATACAGGCATGATTAAGCCTGCAGACAAACAGCTACAAGCATAGGCAGAGCTTGACAGCATAAGAAATGGAAAGCAGACCCCTGTTACACTGATAAGAAGTGAACCTCTGCAGAGAGCATACTATGCCCTCATCGCTTATGCTGAACTGGACTGCTTTGCAGCAGCAGATTTAAGAGAACATCAAATAAATGCATCAGGGAGCAGAAATGGCAATTCTGTATGCATGCTTGGAAACAGTGATAGAAAGTACACATCATGATGTGGCAGACCCTTTCCGGTAAGTAGCTGTTTGAGATTTTGTTTTTCTTTTTTTTTTTTTTTTTTGCAAATAAAGCCTCTTTTGCCCGGGGTGGTCATGCAGAAATGATTCTGGCCCTCAGAAAGAAAGTCTTAGCACAACTGGAAATCAAGGATCCACACTACAAAAGCTATTCTGTAAAAATAAATAAAAATAAGCCCCAGAAAAAAAAACTAAAACAAAAAAAACAGCAACCACTATCAACTAAGGAAGAGTAATTTTTCTCTTTATGCTGAGTGAAGGCCAATGCAAAACTGTGTGAATACTAGAACTTAAACGATGGCAGAAAAGGACCAAATGGTCCATCTAGTCTGCCCAGCAAACTTATGATAGTAACTGCTGGCCATATAAGCCACTTTTATAATTATCAGTTTCCCAGCTCTCAAAGTCAGGGCCTCTATTGGTTGCTGTTTGAGTCCAATTTCCCAATACCTCTTGCCACTGAAGCAGAGTGCAATGTTGGAGTTACATCAATACATTAATGCTTATTGGTTAAGGGTAGTAACCGCCATATCAGCAAGTTACTCCCATGCTTGTTTTCCCAGACTGTGCAGTTCAATGTCCTTGGTTGGTTGCTTTCTGAACCTATTCCACTTTTCCTCTTTTCCCCCTGCCATCGAAGCAGAGAGCAATGATGGAGTTGTATCAACAGTATGAAGGCTTATTGGTTAAGGGAAGTAATTGCCACACCAGCAAGTTACCCCCCACCCCCACCCCCATTGCACTCTTTTCTTCATTTCCATCCTCTAGCCTTAAGGGATCCACAGTGTTTATCCCATGCTCCTTTGAAATCTTTTACTGTTTTTTGTCTTCATCCCTTCCTCTGGAAGGGCATTCCAGGCATCCACTACCCTTTCTGTGAAGAAATATTTCCTAACATTGGTTCTGAGTGCTTAGTTTCATTTTGTGACCCCCTAGTAGTTTTGATTTCTTTCCAACAGAAAAGGTTTGTTGATTGTGCATCATTCAAACCTTTCAGGTACCTGAAGGTTTGCATCATATCTCCCCTGCACCTCCGGGGTATACATATTTAGGACCTTCAACCTCTCTTCATAAGTAATTTAATGAAGACCCACCATCATTTTGGTCACCCTTCTCTGGACCGCCTCCATCCTGTCCTCTGTTCCTTTTGAAATACGGTCTCCACAACTGTACACAGTACTCCAGGTGAGGCCTCACCAAGGACATGTACAAGGGGATTATCACCTTTATCTTACTGGTTAATTCCTCTCTCAATGCAGCCCAGCATTCTTCTGGCTTTTGCTAATCGCCTAGTCGCACTGCTTCACCATCTTCAGATTGCTAGACATATCATCTCAAGGTCTCTCTCTTGTTCGTGCACAACAGCCCTTCACCCCCATCACATACAGCTCTTTTGGATTGCCACACCCCAGATGCATGACTCTGCACTTCTTGGCATTGAATCCCAGCTGCCATATCTTCGCCCACCGTTCAAGCTTCCTTAAATCACATCTCATTCTCTCTATTCCTTCCAGCGTGTCTACTCTGTTGCAGATCTTAGTATCATCTGCAAACAGACAAACATTACCTTCTATACCTTCCACAATGTCACTCACAAAGATATTGAACAGAACTGGTCCCAACACAGATCCCTGTGGCACTCCACTTAACACCGTTTTCTCTTCAAAGCAGGTTCCATTTACCATCACAAGCTGTCTTCTATCCATCAACCAGTTTGTAATCCATGCCACCACCTTGGCGCTCATTCCCATTTTATATACAAGTCTTCTTTGTGGGACCGTATGAAAAGCTTTACTAAAATCCAAGTAAATCACATCGAGCACTCTTCTCTGATCCAATTCTCTAGTCATCCAATCAAAAATATCTGATTCGTCTGACAGGACCTTCCCCTAGTGAATCCATGCTGTCTTGGATCGAGCAACCCACTGGATTGTAGATAGTTTACTATCCTTTCCTTCAGCCAAGACTCCATTAATTTTCCTACTACTGAGGTGAGGTTAACCGGTCTGTAGTTTCCAGCCTCCTCTCTGCTCCCACTCTTGTGAAGCAGGACCATAATTGCTCTTCTCCAATCACTCGACACCACTTCTGATTCCAAGCATCTATTGAACAGGTCACACAGCGGACCCGGCAGCACATCTGAGCTCCCACACAGGCCGATACAGTACACTGCGCTCGCACTGTTAACCTGTGTTTGGATGCGCGTTTGACACGCTAGCTTTATCCCTTATTCAGTAAGGGGTAATAGAGCGTCAAAAACACGCTGCCAACCCCCCTGAAACTAATAGTGCCCGCAACATGCAAATGCATGTTGATGGCCCTATTAGTTATTCCTGCGAGATTCAGTAAGTAAAATGTACAGCCAAGTCGCACATTTTACTTTCAGAAATTAGCGTCTACCCAAAGGTAGGCGTTAATTTCTGCCAGCACCGGGAAAGTGTACAGAAAGCAGTAAAAACTGCTTTTCTGTTCACCCTCCGACTTAATATCATGGCGATATTAAGTCTAAAGTCCCAAAACTAAAAAATTAAAAACAAAAAAATTAAAATCAGCCTGCAGCTCGAAAACCGGACACTCAGTTTTGCCGGTGTATGGTTTCCGAACCCATGGCTGTCAGTGGGTTTGAGAACAGACACCGGCAAAATTGAGCGTCTGCTGTCAAACCCGCTGACAGCCACTGCGCTCCTGTCAAAAAAGAGGCGCTAGGGACTTCTGTAATCGAAGTTTCGTCTACTCCACCCCCTTCCACAGTTCTTGTTAACTAGCAATGGTCCTTCTCCAAGGTCTTCTTTAGTGAACACCAAACTGAAGTATTTGTTTAATATTTCTGCCATTTCTTAGTTTCTTTCTACGTATTGATCTGGATCAGCTTTCAATTTCACTATTCCTCTCTAGCCTTTTCTACTATGTATCTGCAGAATGTTTTGACACCTTGCTTTACCTCTTTGGCAATCCTTTCCTTCTGCCAGACTTTTTGCTTTCTTGATTACTTTTTTCATCTCCTTAAGTATTACCAGATATTCTTCCCTGTGTTCTTTTTGGGATCCTTTATAATTCTTGAATGCTGCTTTTTTCGCTTTTATTATGTCAGCCAACTCCTTTGAGAACCAGATTGGTTTCTTAATTCTTTTACTTTTGTTTACTTTTCGACATATAGATTTGTTGCTTTTATAATTGCTACTTTTAGTTTGGCCCGTTGTTGTTCCACCTCTCCCATTTTTTCCCCAGTTTACTAGCTCTACCTCCAGGTATGTCCCCATTTCGACAAAGTTCGTAGTTTTGAAATGCAAAATTCAGGCCTTTGTGCGACTTCTCCGTGTCTTATTTGTGATGTCAAACTATACCGTTTGATGATCACTGGTGCTAAGGTGGGCACCCACCCGGACATTAATGAGCACTAGGTCAAGTATAACACCCTCTTTTGTGGGTTCCATTACCATTTGTTTGAAAAGAGCCCCTTGCAGTACATCCACTCTCTCTCTACTAAACAATGGATTACAACTCCAAGGAACAACTGAAATGAGGCATTTTACTTTTCTTGGCTTCTTGTTAAAGCACAATAGTATTTCTATGTATTTTAAACAGAGTGGTAGCTATTTTAAAGGACTGTTTGCAAAAGCAAAAATAAATCTGGTTAAATGGATCTAAAACAACACTTAGGTACTAAGAAATAAAAAGATTCCCTAGCAACTAATAATTTGGAGTCTATGTGATACCACATGATCTTTCCTGCCCAAAACAAACAGAATACAAGAAAGAAACAAATTAGAAAATAAAGTATAACCAGCAGAGCTATAGTTACATCATGCCTAATATGATCTAGGCAATAGGCACTATTGCCAGAAGGGTACTATAAGGCTGCTGCTCCTGCAGCCCAGAGGGGGAAAAACAGGAAAGGTTAGATTAGGGAGCTGAATAGCTCTTCTTTGGTCTTTTCTGCTCTGCCCACTCCAAACTGTCGCTCTTTCTTCCTCTTTCCTACAAAACAGCTAAGACGGGAAGAGGTTGGATTATGAACACAATGGCTCTTTTCTTCTCTCCCCAGTCTGCTCTAAGAACATAAGGAAATTGCCATACTGGGTCAGACCAAGGGTCCATCAAGCCCAGCATCCTGTTTCCAACAGCGGCCAAACCGGGCCACAAGAACCTGGCAAGTACCCAAACACCAAGATCATCCCATGCTCCTGATGCAAATAATAGCAGTGGCTATTCCCTAAGTCAACTTGATTAATAGCAGTTAATGGACTTCTCCTCCAAAAATGTATCCAAACCTTTTTTGAACCCAGATACACTAACTGCACTAACCACATCCTCTGGGAACAAATTCCAGAGCTTAATTGTGCATTGAGTGAAAAATAATTTTCTCTGATTAGTCTTAAATGTGCTACTTGCTAACTTCGTGGAATGCCCCCTAGTCCTACCGTGTTTCCCCGATAGTAAGACACCCCTGATAGTAAGACGTAGTGGGAATTTTAGGGAGGGTCGGCTAATGTAACACATCCCCGAAAGTAAGACGTACCTGTCATTTCAAAAAAAAAATTATTTTTAAATCCCTGTCGGAGGGCCGCGTGGGTCCAGGCGGCTGGCGGCGGGAGCCGGATGGTCGCGTGTTAAATCTAGGCCGCGGGCGGGTGGGCGCTTGTTCCAGGCGGCGGCGGCGGGGGGGGGGGGGGGGGGGGGGGTGGACACGCGTTAGTTCGAGACAGCCGGCGGGCGGTCGCGTGTTAAATCTAGGCCGGGTCGCACAGGCGCGCATTCATTCACTGCCGGTGGGGGCTGCCCTCGGCAGCCCCCACCGGCAGTGAATGAATGCGCGCACAGGCCCACAGCGCCTGTTCGACCCCTGCGATTCGGCGCTGGGGGCTGTGGCAGTGAATGAATTCATTCATCCAGGCGGAGGAGCCGGCTGCTTTCGCCGCTGCCGGCTGCTTTCGGCTGCTGCTGCCGGCTGCTTTCGGCGCTCAAGGCAGTCACATGCTGTGACGTCACGGCATGTGACTGCCTTGAGCGCCGAAAGCAGCCGGCAGCGGCGAAAGCAGCCGGCTCCTCCGCCTGGATGAATGAATTCATTCACTGCCGCAGCCCCCACCGGCAGCCCCCAGCGCCGAATTGCAGGGGTCGCACAGGCGCTGTGGGCCTGTGCGCGCATTGAATGCGCGCCTGTGCGACCCGGCCTAGATTTAACACGCGACCGCCCGCCGGCCGTCTCGAACTAACGCGCGTCCACCCGCCCCCCCCTCCCGCCGCCGCCGCCTGGAACAAGCGCCCACCCGCCCGCGGCCTAGATTTAACACGCGACCACCCGGCTCCCGCCGCCAGCCGCCTGGACCCACGCGGCCCTCCGACAAGTATTTAAAAATAATTTTTTTTTGAACACTCAGGTTTTTTTTCCAATATAAGACATACCCTGAAAGTAAGACATAGTGGGACTTTTGGGGGTAAAAAGAAAGTAAGACGCTGTCTTATATTCGGGGAAACACGGTATTATCCAAAAGTGTAAATAACAGATTCGCATTTACTCATTTAAGACCTCTCATGATCTTAAAGACCTCTATCATATCCCCCCCCTCAGCCGTCACTTCTCCAAGCTGAACAGCCCTAACCTCTTCAGCCTTTCCTCATAGGGAAGCTGTTCCATCCCCTTTATCATTTTAGTTGTCCTTCTCTGTACCTTCTCCATCACAACTATATCTTTTTTGTAATGTGGCAGCCAGAACACTATACAGTATTCAAGGTGTAGTCTCACCATGGAACGATACAGAGGCATGATGACATTTTCCATTTTATTAACCATTCCCTTCCTAATAATTCCTAACATTGTTTGCTTTTTTGACTGCTGCAGCACACTGAGCAGACGATTTCAAAGTATTATTCACTATGATGCCTAGATCTTTTTCCTGGGTGGTAGCTTTTATTATGGAACCTAACATTGTGTAACTACAGCAAGGGTTATTTTTCCCTATATGTAACACCTTGCACTTGTCCACATTAAATTTTATCTGCCATTTGGATGCCTAATCTTGCAAGCTCCTCCTGTAATGTATCACAATCCGCTTGTGATTTAACTGCTCTGAATACTTTTGTATCATCCACAAATATATCCGCACTTGTCATATTCTTTTCCAGATCATTTATAAATATATTGAAAAGCACCGGTCCAAGTACAGATCCCTGAGGCACTCCACTGTTGCTGCCTGGGTTGCATATGTTTATGTGTTTGTGAGAATGGGTCCTGCCTGGGATTTGGGTGGATGTGAATGGGAGCCAGCCTGGGGCGTGTGGATGTAAATAGGAATTTGTCTGGGGTATGGGTGTGAGAAAGAGAGAAAGCATAAGTGTAAATGTGAGACAATCCCAGGGTAACTGGAAATCTAAATGGAGAGCGTGAATTTTTAAAATCCTTTTTAGTTTTATTTTTCAGGTGTAATTTGTTGTGTCTGCTGTTTGAAATATTTTACTGGCATTTAGGACATTTAAAAAAAGCAAACTTGATAATTAAAAACTCATTATTTGATCTTTTATTCATCGGCTTTTTTAAAAAAATTATTAGAATGTTTTTAGTATTATGATTATGTATTTAATTTTTTTTATTTTGTTTGATGCTTGAGGAATGATAATGGTTCTGTTTTTTTCATTGTTGCACTGCATAGAGTGTCTGATTTCTTGAAGTTTCCAGTTTAGTTTTTGTCTGCACGTTTGTATTTCTACTTTATGGTTGCTCTATTCTGTATTTGGTGATGGTCTGTTTATGTTCTGCATGTGTGACTGAGGTTAGGCAGTTTCCTAATAGGAAGTGTATTAGTGTATTCGGGCTTTCGGAGGGTCAAACCCACATCCAACACACATCATAATAGGCCTAATACCATATGGGTTCCAAATGTCTTTTTTACAGGGATTTCTGGCTGGCATCACAGCAGTACATGCAAATATAATGTAAGTGATTTTTTTTTTTAACTCAGAATACTCTGATATATTTTATGTAAAAAAGAAATGCATAACGCTTAACTGTGTGCGTAGAATGGGGTGGGTGCGGAAGAGTTGTGCAAGGCTATAAGGTTCCCACTTGCACCAATCTTTTTTTCAAAGTTTGTATCACAGAAGGAGCTGGGCTTTGAAGACCGTACCTTTGGTAAGGACACAGAGGATGGAAGCAACTCGGAAAAAGGACTACTAAATGATATAAGGTTTGCAACATAAACCCTATAAAAAGAGGCTTAAGGTATTCAAAATGTACTCAGATGAAAAATGGGAAAGGGGATACGATAGTAAACATTTCAGTAGGACGGTGAAATTTCTAAAGAGAAAAGTAGAAATAAGGATCAAACAAGATGTAGGTGAGATCTTTTTATTGGAATAAGTCAATACATCTATGATTAGCTTTCATGCCCTATGCTCCTTTCATCAAGTCAGCACAGTTATAATGCAATGCATCGGATCAGAATTTACTGTTCTAACGAAGGGAGCACAGTTTTCAAAACCTTGTTACAGACAAAAAGGTACAACTTATTTGTTTGTTGAGCCTTATTTCTACATATTCAAGTGGACTAACATGACGAGCACAGTACTTTGTTTCAGAGAAAAGGAAATTCAAGGACAAGAAGTCAGGATCTGAGATTGCAGGGTGGAAGGTACAGAGAAAATACTTTTTGATGTAGAGCGTAGTAGACGATTGATATAATGTACCTGGAGAGGTGGTAGAAACCAGTGGTATGATGAAATTCAAGTATGCTTGGAACAAGAAGAGGGTTAGCAGATTGTATTGCTGATTATAATATCGTAAACAACTCATTCCTCCTCTCCCTCTGAGAGCAGAGGGAATGCAAGAGGTGATAAGGAGAAAACACTTTGCAGATAAAGGAAATGTGAGCTAGTGACACTGCAGACCACAGGGTAGTTGGGTGGAGGCCAAAAGGCTACAATTCCCCAGAAACCAACCAGATGAAGCTAGCAAGTTGGCAGTGGTGAGGTGCCATTCAAAGCCATGGAGATATAGATGGCTGGATATTTAGGCAATAACCTTAAGTTTAGATAGCTGATTAGACTATTACAATGCTTGGTAGTAAGACAGGGGAGACAGGAATGCCTGGGTGTTGGATTTCATAGACTTGTTTGCTCATTTACGCAGGATTCTAGAGATCAAAAGAGGAAGATAAAATTGGACTTAGATAAGAAGTATCTAAGTATATCCTACAAGCAGTCAAGCTTTTTTGGCTGAAAGCTGGGATGTAACCTTAGCAGATCAGAATAATTAGGATGGCTGGAAGGATCTATTTTTTTTCTGCTGTCATCTATTTAAAATTATTTTCCACCCATAATGGTTCTGCCATGCTGGGCAGATTATAATAAAGTAAATCATCAAATGAAAACATTACAATAAAACAAATTAGCACTTAAATAACAAAGCGCTCATAACCAGACTGAACACCACCTAATAAAAACCTATCATTTCCCAAAAGCCTCCTGAAAGAATTGCTTATGAAATATTATCCAACCCTTGTAAAGATTCAGATAATCCATTCCAAAGAAAAGGATCTGCAATGGGAAAACCCATTTCCTAGTTTCATTCAAATGCCCACATTTCATTGAAGGAACTGACAATAGCTCTTTACCCTGTGAATTAAGAGGTCAAGCAGGAAAATAAACAAGAAGAAGCTTGGACAAATAAACAGGGCCATTCATTTTTAAAACTTCAAAGATCACTACAAGAATTTAAAATTTAATATGCTGTTGGACTGGAATCCAGTGCAATTGTTCCCATGGTTTACCGCTCAGAATAAGACAGGCAACTGAATTTTGGAGAACCTGCAGAACTTTCAAATGAGAAAGAGGGAGCAGGGCATAAAGGGAGTTACAGTAGTTCAGATTTGTAAGCATAAAAGCATGCACAATTGTGCGGAAAGTCATTTTTATCTAAAGTATAACTCAAATGGGGTAATAATCGTAACTTGAAATACCCTGATCCTAGTTAATGTATCCATACCTTCTTCCTTTCAGGAAGGAATTCTTTGTCTATCCCCATAGGGTCAGGAGTGATCAGTCATCCACCACTTAGAAACCTGCTGCTATAACAATGGATGTACCATGGTCCGTTATTACTAATCTGGAAATCTCTCTATTTTAGAATAGATTCAGCTTTGGGAACTTTTTTTTTTGGGGGGTTACCTTTTAAAAATCAATGGGCATTCTCAGCTTAAGGAAAAGGAAGAGAAGATTAATGATGTAAGGATAAATGTTTCAATTTACATGAATATAATGTTGCCTTAATTAAGGATAATGCGGTACGTCAAAGATTAGAAGATATGGGAAATTATTTAATAAGGCTTAATTTAAGGTTTCTAAATTTCCCTAAATGTCCTTTAATCCTCTCAATGGAAATGCTAAAGAAGCTTTACCTTGACTTTTTGAAGGTTTCCAAAGAGATGAGTCCCTCTTTTTCTAAAGTTTATTATTTGCCTGATCCACAAAGTAGCTTCTTTTTTTGATAATTTAGACCTTAGAGGGTTTCTTGTGGAGGTAATTCTGAAGTTACTGAAAGAGCAACATTGCTGGTTACATTCACTAGGGAATCAGATGAAAAAATAGCCTCAGACGCCATTATTTATCTCAGAGAAGGCTTTTATAGGTCAAAAGTTTTAATTGTTTCCAGATTTAGTTAAAAAAAAAAACAACAGAGAAGAAGAAACTAAAAAAAAAAAAAAAGAGAATTCTAGCTTTGGGTGCAAGTTTCTTGTTAAAGTTTCATTGTAAATGTATGGTTCAATTATTAATCAATTATATATTTTTTTGATCCAATACAGTTGGAAGGATTTTCCAAAACAAAAAACCATTTCAGGCAATACTAATCCATAAGTATCTGTGCTTTGGCAATTTTTTAAAATTTGTAATACTTATAATGGTTTCCATTGTATCTGCCCCTATATTGTGTTCTAATTAATAATGATAACCAGTATGTACATTGCTAGGCTTTTTTTGTTTTCAAGAGTCTCTTGATTAAATATTTCTGGAAATTAATTTAAAAACAAGTTTTTAAACCTGCTGCTCCCTTCCTCCAAGATAAGATCCGAATCATTGAAGGACAACCCCACTAATCCCTCTTCTCTTCAATTGTTCTAACAAAATGGCATGATTAATTGTATCATATGTGCAGCAATAGCTAAAAAACTATAGCTGCCCTATCAGTTTCAAATTCATGAAGCAAGAAATCTGTTACAGATAAAAGCTGGGTCTCTATGCTATAGGTTCACCAGAAACCGCACTGCTGAGGATGTAAATCATCATCATCTGCCAGAAAAGTATCAAGTTAGGAAAAAATGTTTTCTAATAGAGTCCCCATGCTAGACAGATTATAGGGCGATAATTGGAAGGGCAATCCACAACCAAATTACTCTTCTTCAAAACAGGTCAAACCCGAGGCCTATTTCAAGTTGCTAGGTACCCTGCTAGATACTCTAGAAAACCGTGTCTTAAATGAGCATATCAGTGAAAATGGGCATGGATCCAAATAACAAAATACATTTTTCAATGCATCTCACACAAACCAAGTCTGGAGAGGAAACCATTTCCTTTTTACTCCTTACTAATGTTTAAATTACATTGAGAATTTCTCACTTTTTTAAATTTATCAACAACCAAGGAAATGTTCTGCACACTAAAATCTGCAAACTCCTGAGGAGAAAATGTTATTGTATGAGATGATTTGCAACCATGCAATAACTTAACTGTAAAGCTCATAAGGATGATTCAAAGATTTGATTAAATGAGATATAAAATAATTCTAACCGATTCAAAAAAAAAAAAAAAAAAAAAGTACTATATTCTATATCTACTACATTCCTCTGATATACCCTGCTACTCCTGAGTTGGAGCAGGGCCTGGCATAAACCCTGAGTCAGCAGCCCGCTTATCTGCTTAGAAGAAGTTTTGGAGGGACCGTTGAAATCTTGGAGGTTAATAATTGTTGAGGAAATTTGGAAAGTTGTTAAAACTGAACTCTCCATGTCCTTTTGTATGCATGATCTTTCTAGGAAAACAAGAGAGCAATCTAATTTGTTCTTACATAGTTATACCTTAGAGGCACTCGCGCGCCGGCGGCCTATTTTGCATAGGCCGCCGGCGCGCACAAGTCCCGGGGCTTCGTAAAAGGGGCGGGAGGGGGCGTGTCCAGGGGCATGTCAGCAGGCCGGGGGTGTGTCTGGTGGCATGTTCGGTGTCAGGGGGCGCTCCGAGGCAGGGCCGAGGGTGGGCTGGGAGGGCAGCCCGAGTCCCCCGGCACTGCGACCTGTGCCGGGGGATGCCGAAGTGGCAGGCATAACTTGCACAACAAAGGTAGGGGGGGGATTTAGGTAGGGCTGGGGGGTGGGTTAGATAGGGGAAGGGAGGGGAAGGTGGGGGGACGCAAAAGGAAAGCTCCCTCGGAGGGAACGGAGGCAGGCTGCGCGGCTCGGCATGCACAGGCTGCTGATTTTGCGCAGCCTTGCGCGCGACGACCCCGGATTTTATAAGATATGCGCGGCTACGCGCGTATCTTATAAAATCCGGCATACTTTTGTTTGCGCTGGTTGCGCGTACTTTTTTTAAGATCTACCTCAAAGTGATTATCAGATTCAGGTAGTCAGATATCTGATCTGAAGATAAGTATTAAAAAAAAATGCTATTCTCCAAAGAAAAATTGAGTCTGGAAAGCACCTCAAACTAGTAATCTACGTTTCCCAAAAGGTTCCATCTTTGTCTTAAGTGGCAACAGATCTGGATTTCATCTAAAAATTACAGTACGTCCAAGACTACTTGTAAAATCGACCCTGTTTTTTTCACCTTAAATACAGACCACAATTAGACTTTGAGAAACTTTTTTTCCATAATAAATAAGATATGTTTTTGGGTCTCAGGATTCATGTTTTTCCTGATATTGCTTAACCTAGCAGCAGAAGAATTTATTTTGTCTCTGCCAAAAAGCGGTTCAAATAGGGGCAGAATTTTATTAAAAAATGTTGTCTAAAGTTCATTAACGTATTGGAGAGTTGGTATATTTTCTATGATCCAGATCAATTAGTAGCTGTTTTGAAAGATAAACCTAGAATCTATGTGATAGAACACGAGAAAACTTTCTCCCCTCCTCTTTTCTGGCTGTCTGCAATTCTTTTTTTCTCTTTCCCTCGCATGGCAAAAGGTCAGATCCATTCATTTTTATTTTTTAGATATGCTTTTGCCTCTGCAGTGCTTTTCCTCTTTATATTGGATCCCTCTTTTTGTGGGAAATAGAACAGAAATCAAGGTATATATTTCCTTTTTGCATTTTGAATTATGTTAAATTTATGTATCATTTGTTCCTCATTTTCGGTGAGTCTTCTTCCTTCAAAGTATGTTTGCTCTTACATTTTTAGATTCAAAATTTATTAAAAAGCCTACTTAAACCACAAAACATTTTTCACTGACACACAAAAGCACTGAAGAAAAAAATTATGTTCGAAGAATCTGAGGGGCCCAAGATGGCACTGTGAGAAGACACGCTTAGAGGAGCTCCGCTATCATTTGGTCTATTCTGTGGCTCACAATGATTGAAGGAAGGTGACGTTCAAGAGGGTTCCCTCCCACTCACTCTCAGACTATCCCAATGCAGCAGTATACAATACTGGAGCTTTTCTATAAGAACATAAGACTTGCCATACTGGGTTGGCTGCCATCTCTCACTGAGCTGCTTTTTTTTTTTTTTTTTTTTTTTTAATACTTATCTTCAGATCAGATAAGCAGTGGATTTCTGCAGCTCCACCTTAATAATGGTTTATGGCCTTTTCTTCCAGGAACTTGTCTTAAACTTTTTTTAAACCAGCTACACTAAGAGCTTTCACATTATCCTCTGGCAACGAATTCTAGACCTTATTTATGCAACAAGAAAAAAAAATATTTTCTCCTATTGGTTTTAAAAGTACTACTTGGTAACTTCTTTGCATGTCTCTTGTATTTGTACTTTTTGAAAGAGTAAACAAACATATTTGCGTTCACCCATTCGATTCCACCCATTATTTTATATACCTCTATCATAATAATATCCTCAACCATGTTTTCTCCAAGCTGAAGAGCCCTAACCTCTTTAGCTTTTCCACAAGGGGGAATCATTCCATCCCTTTTATCATTTTGGTTGCCCTTTCCTATATATTTTCTAATTCTGCTATATTTGTTTTGAGATACAGTGACCAGAACTGCACACAATATTCAAGATGTGGTCGCACCAGGGAACGATTCAGAAGCAATATATTCTCTTGTTTTATTCTCTATTCCTTCCCTATTAATTTCTAGCATTCTATTTACTTTGTTGGTTGCTGTCTCTCATTGAGCAGAAGATTTCAATATATTATCCATGATGATGATAAGATCCTGTTCCTAAGTAGTGACTAATATGGAGCCTTGCATTGTGTAGCTATATTTTGGATTGCTCTTCCCTATGTGCATCACTTTGCACTTGTCCACATTAAATGTCATCTGCCATTTGCGTGCCTAATCTTCCAATCTTGCTAGGTCCTTTTCAATTTCTCACAATTCTCTTGTGAATTAACAACTTTTAATAATTTTGTGTCAGCTACAAATCTGATCACCTCATTAGTTGTTCCAAATATATTTATAAATGTATTAAAAAGCTGTGGTTCTAATACAGATCCCTGGGGTACTACACTATGGGGCAGATTTTAAAAGCCCTGCGCACTGGCGCGCCTATGTTGCATAGGCCGCTGGCGCGTGCAAAGCCCCGGGACGCACGTAAGTCCCGGGGCGGCATGGCATTCGGGGGCAGGGCCGTGGGTGTGGTGCCGGCCTGGGGGCGTGGCCGAGGCCTCCGAATCAGCCCCCGGGCCGGGGAATGGCACGCGCAAGTTACGCCTGCCTCGGTCAGGCGTAACTTTCTTCACAAAGGTAGGGGGGGATTTAGTTAGGGCTGGGGGATGGGTTAGGTAGGGGAAGGGAGGGGAAGGTGGTGGTAGGGGGGGGGTGTCTGGAAAAAAAAAGTTCCCTCCGAGGCTGCTCCTCTTTCGGAGCAGCTTCGGAGGGAACGGAGGCAGGCTGCTCAGCTCGGCGCGCGCATGTTATAAAATTGGGCGTGGATTGGTTCGCACGGGGTTGCGCAAACAAATCTACGCCCGCACATAATTTTAAAAATCTACCCCTATATCGTTATCCACTGACCATTTTGCCATACTCTCTTCTATCTTTTAACCAGTTCCCAATTCACAATAGGACATTGCCTCTTATCCCATGATTTTTTAACTTCCTCAAAGTCGCTCATGAGGGACGTTGTGAAACGCATTCTGGAAATCCAGATACACTATATCAACTGGCTCACGTTTTTCCACATGTTTATTTACACCTTCAAAAAAATGTAGTAGATTGGTGAGGCAAGACTTCCCGGGTGTCTATGTCAGGTGCAGGCTTCGTTGCTGCTGGGGCTGAGGGAGCAGTGCAGCGGCTGGCGGCAGACGCTCAGCCACAAGGCCAGGAGTCCTCCTCCGCCATTCTCGGTGTTGGCATCACCAATAAGCATTTTAGTTTCTGCCGGCTGCAGCCTATATGGAAGTGCTAGGGTCGCAAGGATGACAGACTGAACATCATTTGAAGTGGAGTCCAGAGTTAGCAGCGAGTAGGAGGTGCAGGAGGAAGTACGGAAGAAGGTGGAGAGAGGCTGCTGTTGGTGACTGAAGTTCCTCATCTCTCATCTACTGAGGCTTTCATTTTCCATGAAGCTGCGTACGCTACTGCTCCAGTTGTTAAACTCTGCATTCACAGACCCTCCCCCATTATACTGGTCAGTATCTGGCTAGTCCTTTCTTCTATGGAGCATCCTTTGTCTTCTCTGACTGATACCACTAACAAGATCTACAGTCAGATGCAGTCTTAAGAGGCTTCTTTGGTGACCCAACCTGGACAGATTGAGAGTTTGAAACAAATTTCTCTGCTGCTCAAATCTACTCTTGTGCAGGACAGGAATGTGCTTTATCACAGGATAGAGAATTTGGAAAATACTTTGAGAAATCTAAATGTTTTGAATTTTCCCATAGTTTCCATGATATCTCCAGCTGAGTTATTGAAATCTTATATATGGGATGTGCTTGATATCTCTCAGGGAGTTATGCCTTTCATTTGTAAGGCTTTTTACCTCCCCAGAGGAAGAGGGACAGAGGTTAGAGGCATGCTCTTTTGGACATTTCTGTGATTTTCGAATCTACAGTGGTGGATGAGACACATAGGGCCACTTTATTATTGACTTTTGCTTTGTTGCAAGATCAAGACTTGGTTCTCTATTTTTTTCAGTGTGCTTATATTTTTATTTATGGGTTTCAAAGTTTGGATTTTTCCTGATTTTTGTAGGGCAACAAGAGCGTAGGAGGAAATTTCTGGCCAAGTGCCATGACCGTGGGACCTCTCTTTTTTCTTTGGTTTCCTTGTAAATAGCTAATTCATTTTTCCATTGAGAAATTTATCTTTGAGCCCTTTCAGTTACATTGCTTTATTGATTCTAGAGCTCTTGGTAGTGAAGGGTTCTCCTGGTTCTTGACATGTTTATGGGTGGGGGTTGGCTTAGCAGGGATACTCTGTTTTTATAGGAGTAATTGTCTTCTGGAAGGAATTTCCTGAAACTTTACTTTTTTCTCTCTCTCCTTCATTTTCTGGGTCTTCTTTATATTTGTGGTCTCCGTATGCAATTGATTTATAACTTCCTTTTATTTAATTTTTCATGTATATTACCTGTTTAAATTGTTTTTTTTCCTTGGCAAGTTTATTTAATATATCAATCTACAAGTATAACAAGTATAAAATTATCTAAGAATAATCTTTACTTCTCACTTTAATGATGTTTCTACTGTATATTTAATAAAAAAAAAAATATGAAAGCTGCCTAAAGGTAGAGCTGGTAAGTTTTGACTTCAGCCCCTTAAAAAAAAATATAAAAAAGTCCCAAGGATGCTGGATACAAGCTAAGCATGGGGTAGCCTAAAAAAATAAACTTCCTAGGTAGATGAAAGCTTGAAATAGAATGGTGCAAGAAAAGAGTGTGAAAGAATTCCTATATCCTATAATTTTGTTGCCCTGAGAGACATGAATCTGGCAACTAAAGTCTGAGACTTTGCAGAGACAATTAAAATGTTAAAACTTCGAGGGATCTGAAGTGAACTCTTGGTCTCGAAAGCTCATGTCTCAAATGTGTTAGTCTATAAGGTGCAAGGAGCCTCTGTGTTGAATTAAAATGTTAGCAGAACAAAAAATGCATGGACTTCCACAATGATACTAAATGCTTTGTATTCCTCGATACTTTCCTCACTACAGCTCTGTCATCTTAAGCAACTTGGCTCACAAATTTTACATGCCACATAAAGAGAACATAAAATGTATTAACTAATGACGGGTGCCTTGATTCTCCATTGCGATCATTTGTTAAACTATCACCACCCAAGGTCAGACAAAAATATAGAGAAAGAAAAAAAAATGTATACAGGTCTAGCAAGATCTCTGTGAAACTGAAAAATTGCTCGAGCCTTCCACTTGGAAAATATTCTTTTCATTTGCAATTTTTTTAAGTTTAAAATTATGGGTCTATCACTTCTTGGTAAAGCAGCACCCCAAGTATAGGCCCCCTGATTTAGTGAGGATCCTTTACTTCCTCATTCCTGTCTCAAAGCACAAACTCACAGACATGTAACTGAACCGCAGAAAGACTGCACAAGACAACGTACTTACCCCAGGGTACTGCAGATTCAATTACAGTCAAAATCAAGTCTTTCTTCTGGTCAGCATTATGCATTTTAACAGCAAAAATGGTCAAAAGCTCAGAGCATGCACGCATTAACAATAAATTCAACTTGCCTGATCTTGTAGTGACATAACAGGATTATTTTTGGTTGTATTGATATGAAGAACATGATACTTGTTCTTTGCGCACAAATCATAAGCGATGTTTGTAAAAGATGTGCTTGCTGTTTTAGGTACTCGGTTATAAATAATCACCACATCCTCGTCCTCATCTAATGTTCCATCCTGCCGAGGGCCATCCATTGTGTGGCGCTGTTCTATTTCTCGGACTTCATGTCTTGCAATTGCCCTTTCTGCAAAGAAAATATATACTCTTACTAGAACTAAGGATATAAATATGCTTTACTTTATAGTTAGAAACCCACTCAAAATGAAAAACATGACAAAATGGGTATTTCTGACCAAGAATCCAAGCATCAACAGTAAAATATTAGTTAACAAAATAGACTGCCATTCTGTAATAAACAGAATAGTTTGTGCCAGAACTTTTTAAAATTATTCTGATCATCAGATAATTTATTAGCTCAATCCAAATTGTCCCTTTCTTATACTGTGGCTATTACAAGCCTTCATTTGCAGCTATCCAAGGTGCTTCCTCCTTTGCCATTTGACCCAACTTTTCAGTCAGGGCCCACGGAGTGTTCCTCTAGAAACTGGTAGGTATATATGCACCCGGAGCGTGGCATCACCATACAATGACAGAGACTCCCACTTCCCAATCCCCTAGGGCTGTAAACACTATCCACACAGCAGCCATAGCCCCAGAATATGTCATGATGGCAGATAAAAGACCAATATGGCCCATTCGGTCTGCCCAGCAAGGTATTTACAGTTGTAACTGCCACTCCCAGTCTTTGTACATCAGTTGCTCATCCCTTCATGTATAGTAGCCTTTAACGTTATTTAATTAATTCATAGTAAAGGATTGTCCCCAGCTTTACAGACAATACTAGAGACAGTGGCAGTAGATACTACCATAGAGAAATCTAAGCTTTCATGGCATGTGCAGTTCCAGTCAAAGCACATTGGATGGAGAGGTACAAGCATTTAGATACCACATTGAGATGCAATTAAGACACTTCTCTTGTGCTGGGGATAACAATGAATGGTTTTGCAAAATCCAATTATATGAATTCATTTCAGGTTTGATAAGAATTGAAGACACTCATACCACTTAAGACTAGCATTACAGCTCAGAATAATCTGTGTGAACATGAAGATGGAACAAAAAAAAAAGGTACCTCAGACTATCTCCCATGGG